>NC_142651.1:66679285-66987142 GCF_055504915.1 Nelumbo nucifera
GTCAATTTGGTTGGCCAAATAGCCTACGACTGAATTGAACCAACTCATGAACACTCATAATTTCAGCTAAATTAATAGTCTCATCTTTGATAAATAACAATAGTTTAATCTCCAATAATTATTGAAAATTTATAGTGAAAATACACAATTATTGCAAAATATATTGATAATGAAAAATACAATAATTATAGAAATTACAAAAATACAATAAGTACTAAAAATATATTAACTTAGTCAATAAATATTATATTCTCAAGTAATAGTTTAATCTCTAATAAATATTAATCAATAACTTATAACAAAAATACAAAAATTTAAATTTAAATTTTCAATAATAGTAATTTGATCTCCAATAATTATTAAAAACTTTTGTTAAATAACAAAACAAAATAAATTTATACATAATCATTGAAAACACATTTATCACAAAAAACAATAAATAATTACTGACATACAATAAATTTTAATTTTAGGATATATAATTCTATACTAAATACAGATTAAGAGTTCAAAATTATTGTTAATAAACATTATTTTTTGAAAGTTATTTTCTCGAATTATTACTTGATATAAGTGAAATTAATTGCTTACAATATTATGTAAAAATATGAAATTATTATTAATTTCAATATTATGTTATAATTATTTTTCTACTTTTTATATATATTTTTTAAATTTATTACTTATTTTCTTTATTTTAACTATTTAAAATCTAGTTATGTTAAATATTTTGTTATTTAAATACTTAAATAATCAGTAAAATATTTAAATTTTAAAATATTAATTATTTATTGAATTTAATTATCAATAAAATCATAATTTATACTATCATTAAATCATTTCATTATTAATTTTGTAATATATTAATTTATTATTAATTTCAATATTATGTTATAATTATTTTTTTTACTTGGAAGAAATTTTTTAAATTTATTACATAATTTTGTTATTTTAACTATTTAAAATCTAGTTATGATAAATATTTAAATAATCTAGAAAATATTTAACTTTTGTTTTATTTTTTGAATTTTATTTATTTAAAGCTATTACATATTATTAAATATTTGAAAAAAAATATTTAAATTGATAATCTGGAAAAACATAATTTAAATTGTTAGTACATAATTTTGTGATATATTTTGTAAAAACATAAAATTATTTTTTGTGTTTTTAATAAATATTTTAAATTTATTATATAATTTTTTTAGAATTTAAATAATTCTTAAATTTTTAAATCCAAACTTTCTTTACATAGATATAGATAAAAAGTAGGGGAGAGGATAAATAGGAATTAGAGATAATTTAGGAGATAAACTCCCTACTAAATTAGAGATAATTTTGGAGATAAATAGGAATTAGAGATAATTTAGAAGATAAATATGAATTAGAGATAATTTTGGAGAAAGTGGGGGATAGTGGGGGAGGTAGTTTAGGAGAAATTTTAGGACAATAGATTATTTAGGTTATTGGGAAAGTGCATCTCATTGGTTGTCTTAAAAATGACATGGAATAATAAAAATAAAAAATTCAAAAAAAGGAGAAAATTTCTTGACCGCTTTGTTTTAATATATGTATATATAGATTAGCGGGGCCCATGCAATGCACGAGATTTGTTAAGGAAAGCTAAATAATAAAAATGTTCGGGTTATGGTTGAGTTGGCTCCGGACGCCACATGGCACCTACATGGCTACTTCATCTACTCGGCCACATCAGCACCACGCCGTATCCGCGGTCCACCTTATCTCCTCAGCCACGTCAGCATCGAATCATATCCACGGCCCCACTCTACCTTTCTAGCCACGACGACTCCATGTCATGTGGATAAGCATGACCAAGACAGGAGAGTGGATGGGGACAACTCCACTAGGGATTAGGCCTTATCCCAAAGACCTCAGTGGTTAACCTCTTCCTAACAACCCCGAAAGCCTCATCTGATCAGGACACGGATCTTCGGCTATAAAAAGGTACATCCCACTCAAGGTAAAGGATCCAACTTCAGACTCCCATACTGTTACTCTACTCGGGCCAGCACTGTTCTCTAACTGCTCGGCCCGTCCGCCCACTACTTTCTACTAACTTGAGTGTCGGAGTACCTACCCGAAGAAAACTCCTCGGGCCTCTGACTTGTTTCTTGCTTGCAGATCTTGGTGCGCGGCTTCGTCCTTACACATCGGCTCTGCCTAGTTGGCAAGGACTATCGGATTGTGACCTCGGTTCTTGCACTACCTAAAATCAAGCAGCATCAGATTGGCTCCGTCTGTGGGAATCGCACAAAAAACTTTCCCTAAATCTCTCTCACCATGCAATCAAGAATCGACCAAGATGCCAAGAAACCACTTTGAGTGCTCAATAGACCGTTTCCCATCTCAGGAATCCCATCCTCGTCACAACCCTTAACGCCAGGAAACCCAGCAACCTCAGCTAGCCGTGGTCAACCCCGTCCAATTCCGCGGCACTGTCCACTTAGACTGTCCCCCTCTTGCTCCGATGCGTATGAAGGCCGATCCTCCCTAGGAACCCCAAAACGTGCCAGTCGGACAAGAACAGAGCGCTGTCTAACCAAGAAAAGCAAGACATTGCAAGAAGATTGGTTTCATCTTCCCGGTCTCGTGAACCTGACAACCGTAGCAGGACTCACTAGATTGCTTGAATTCCAGCCAAGGAAAGGCTCGACAAACGGATGCCGCACCAGGTGGTCTTTGTTGCTGAGTCTAGTTCTGTCAAGGACCGCCCAATGTGGCCCAAGAAGGAAAAATCTGTCCACACCGCAAATCCAAACGACAGAGATGTGGAAATCCGGGAGCTCCGACAACGCCTGACCGAGTTGGAGCACAACTAGGTCCAGAGGAGCATGGTGTCTCTTGCAGTCCAGCCTGTGCAGTCGAGCGGTCAACCTGCCAAGAAGCCGCCCTTCGTCCAAGAGATCGTCGACGAGCTCCCCCCTACAGGGTGGTGGGCATCGTAGTTCGAGAAGTATGATGGTAATACCAACCCCGACGACCACATCGAAGCATTTAAAGCCCAGATGATGCTACATGGTTCGTCTGAAGGCCTGATGTGCAAGGCTTTTGTAGCTACCCTCAAAGGCCCGACCTTGACATGGTATTCGTCCCTTCTTCCGCGCTCCATAGCATCATGGGAGCAGTTGGAGAGACAATTTCTAGCACAATTCATAGCAAGTCAGAAGCACTGGAAGACTTTAGCCAGCCTCATGTAGGTGCAATAGAAGAAGGGAGAATCCCTCAGAGATTACTTGGCCAAGTTCAACACCGAGGCACTATAGGTCCGGAACCTGAATCAATCAGTAGTCATCACTGCCATTCAGCACAGTCTGTGGCCCTCTCCGTTCAACTTCAGCATCTCCAAGAACCCTCCTCAGACCATCGCCGTGCTGATGAGCCATGCCCAAAAGTATATCGACGTGGAAGAATCACACGCCAGAGAGACGAGGAAGAAAGGCCCAACAAGAAGAGAAGAGATACCGAAGATCATAGGACAGAGAGGGTGGATCGGGATCATAAGAGGCAAGACCACCAATCCGACCATAGACTGAGGACCCTTCCACCGACCTACCGGAACTTCACGCCGCTGAACACAACGTGGTCTGAAGTTTTGATGCAGATCTACGATTGTAGTTACGTCTGGTGGCCTAAGAAGATGAAGACCCAAGGCAACAAAAGGAACTGCGGCAAGTATTGTGAGTTTCATAAAGACCATGACCACGGCACAGACAACTGCTATGATCTACGCAACCACATCGAGGACCTGATCAGGTTCGGATACCTCAGTTGATTCGTCAACAAAGACAAGAAACCAGCACAAGAAGAACTGCACCCAGGGAACAGACCACCACCTCGGGCTCCCCTGGCCGGAGTCATTGTTGTGATATCAAGAGGGATCGCCACTGGAGGAGAAAGCAACTCGAGCTGCAAAAAATATGTGTGGCTACTTGAGATTGACGACAAAGGACAGAAGAAGAGGCGCGAAGACCCAATCACTTTCACGGAGGACGACCTTCGGGGGGTCCAAACCCTGCATGATGACACCTTGGTGATCACAACCGAGGTGACCAACTTTGAAGTGCAGCGTATGTTAGTCAACATTGGCAGCTCAGCAGACGTCCTCTTCGAAGACGCATTTGGCAAGCTCGACATTGATAGAAGCTGCCTCACCCCCGTCAACACTCCCCTAATGGGCTTCTCCAAGGAGTCGCTTATGCCAACTGGGAGGATCACTCTCTCCCTTCTGATCGGAGACTGTGACATCACCGCAACGGCCATGGTTGACTTCATCGTTGTCCCTTTCCCATCCTCGTATAATGCTATCCTCGGCCGACCGACCTTGAATGCTCTACGCGCCTCAATTTCCACATTCCACCTCACAATGAAATTCCCAACCCAATATGGTGTGGAAGTAGCGCGTGGAGACCAGAGGGTTGCACGATAGTGCTACCTAACCTCCTGCTAAGGACCATGCCCTGCCGTAGAAACGTTGTCGACTGAGAGTATAGATCTGCGGGACGATGTGAAGACATAGTGCAACCAACTTGTCGAAGACCTCATCTAGGTGCCGCTCTCCGAGGAAGACCCAAAGAAGACGGTCCAGGTTGGATCTCTCCTGGACAACCGTCTGCATGAGGACTTGTATAGCTATTAAGAAACCACGCCGATGTATTTGCATGGTCGGCCGTGAATATGCCAGGGATCAACCCTGAGGTCATCACCACCGCCTTAATTCCGAACCACGCTACCAACCAATTAGGCAGAAGAAGAGGCGTTTCGTTGCAGAACGGTAGCAGATTATCAACGAGGAGGTCTAGAAGCTGCTCGACACTAGCTTTATTTGGGAGGTAAAATACCCGGATTGGATGGCCAACATGGTGATGGTGAAGAAGGCGAATGGGAAGTGGAGAATCTACATCAACTTCACTGACCTGAACAAAGCTTGTCCCAAAGACTACTTCCCCCTGCCGAGGATCGATCAACTTGTGGACGCAACGGTAGGGCACGAAGTCTTGAGCCTCATGGATGCATTCTCAAGTTACAAATAGATTCAAATGCATCCCAATGATCAGGAGAAGATTGCCTTCATCACGGACCACAGACTATATTGCTACAAGGCAATGCCCTTTGGCCTTAAGAACGACGATGCTACTTATCATCGGCTGGTGAACGAGGTGTTCAAGGACCAGCTCGACTGCAACGTTGAAGCATATGTTGACGACATGCTTGTGAAAAGCAAGAAGGCCGAGCACCACCTAGCTGATCTCAGGGAAGTCTTTGGCACCCTTAGGAAGTACTAGATGAATCTGAATCCAACCAAGTGTGCCTTCGGCATCGGCTCTAGCAAATTTCTAAGGTTCATGGTCACCCAGCGAGGAATCAAGGCTAATCCATAAAAAATCCAAGCTATCCTCGACATGTAGTCACCCCGGACCCATAAAGAAGTGCAACGCCTCATCGGACAAGTAGCCGCCCTCAACAGGTTCATGTCTAAATCCGTGGACTGGTGCCTACCCTTCTTCAAGGCACTGAAAAAGGTAAAGGACTTCTAGTGGACCAAAGAGTGCGAACAATCTTTCTAGGAGCTAAAGAGGTATTTGAGCTTGCCACCTCTCCTCACTAAATCGAGCCCTGGGGACAAGTTGTTCTACCTCTCGGTCGGAGTCGAGGTTGTCAGTTCGATGCTAGTCAAGGAAGAAGACCGAACACAAAGGCTGATCTACTACACTAGAAAAGTTATCAATCGTGAAGACTCGGTACATGAACATAGAGAAGGTAGCTCTGGCCTTGATCACTGCAACAAGGAAACTCAGGCCATACTTCCAAGCCCACAACGCTCGCGTGCTTACCGACCAATCTTTGAAGCAAGTGTTACAGAGGCTGGAAGCATCTGGCTGCTTAATCAAGTGGAGTGTGGAATTGAGTGAGTTTGACATCGAGTAAACTCCTCGGCCCACCATCAAGGCTCAAGCCTTGGCTGAATTTCTGGCAAGAGTTTATGTTTACAGTTCAAGACCCGACCCCACAATATGGACTCTTCATGTGGACGGTTCATGCAATAAGCAAGGCAGTGGGGCTGGCCTCATCCTCTTCGGACCAGAAGACACAGTGCTCGAGAATGCCCTAAGGTTTGAATTCATGGCCTCCAACAATGAAGCCGAATACGAGGCTTTGATTGCCAGGATCGAACTTGACCTAGACCGGTGCTTGGCATGTCGAAGCTTTTAGCGACTCCTAGCTGGTGGTCAACCAATTCCACGGCCAGTTCGAGATGCGAACCCCGACAATGGCAAGCTATCTACAAGAGGTGCAAGAGCTCATTCAACGGCTTGATCATTTCACTATTCAACAGATCTCATGAGCTGAGAACATCCGAGTTGATGCACTCTCAAAGCTGGCTAGCTCTCCGCGAACCGACCTCAATGCAGTAGTTCAGCTAGACATTGCTCCTATGGCGCTCCTCGTCCTCCCAGTCTAGCAAGGCCCATCCTAGATGGACCCCAATAATGCAGTACCTATAGGACATCACATTGCCTAAAGACTGAGCAGAAGCCAAGAAACTTGCACATAGGTCGGCCCAGTATTGCCTCATCCAGGGAATGCTCTACCGTCTATCACACACTCTCCCCTACCTAAAGTGTCTACCCCCTTCCGAGGCTAACTACGTCCTCAGGGAGATACATGAAGGGATCTACGGAGATCATCCTAGCACCTGAACCCTGGCTCACAAAGCACTCTGGCAAGGCTCCTACTGGCCGACCATGAAGCAGGATGCTGCCTAGCTCGTCAGAAAGTGCAACTGATGTCAGAGGCACTCTAACCTCCACCACTAGCTAGCAGTCGCCCTAAACCGATCACTAGCCCGTGGCCCTTCCCACAATGGGGTATGGACATCCTCGAGCTTTTCCCTACCGCGGTCGTGTAGAAGAAGTTTCTCTTAGTTGTCGTCGACTACTTCACCAAGTGGGTGGAAGTTGAGGCCTTGGCACGCAACACCGCTCACAATGCCCGGAACTTCTTCTAGCAAAGTGTTGTTTGCTGCTTCGGTATTCCCCGAGTTCTCATCATCGACAACGACACGCAGTTCATTGATCGGAAGTTCAAAGCGCTATGCACAGACCTGAAGATTGACCAACGGAGTACATCCATTCACTGACCTCAGAGTAATGGGCAGACCGAAGTGACTAACCGGAACCCTACTACACGGCCTAAAAACCAAGCTTGACCAGGCCAAGGGAAGGTGGGTCAAGGAGTTGTTGAGCATTCTCTGGGCATACAGAACCACACCGCGGACAGCCATCGGAGAGACACCCTTTAGCCTAACCTATGGGACTGAAGCCATGATCCCTGTAGAAATAGGCTCACCAACGTTTTGGGCTGAGTTCTACAATGAAGAGCAAAACAATAAAGACCTCCGCGTAGAGCTCGACTTGGTAGAAGAAGCATGTGACCAAGCACATTTCAAGATTGCCACGTGGCAACAAAGAATGGCAAAATATTACGACTCCAAAGTCCGAATAAGGGAGTTCAAGACCGGTGACCTCATCCTTTAGAAGGTCATAGTACCCGCACCAAGAGAAGGGAATCTCGGACCAAACTACAAAGGACCCTACAGAGTCACCAGAGTGATCAGACCCGACACCTACAGGCTGGAAGACCTTGACGGCAGGCCTAGATAGAGGAGCTGGAATACCAACAACCTTCGAATGTACTATTAGTGATAACACATTAATAAATATATTGTTTTCCCTGCAAGGTGGATTGTCCAATGCATGCCACACACCGCACACACTGTACAACACATACCGTGCACACTGCACGACACACAACCACTAGCTAGCTCGGCAACGTATAGCTGACCATCTCAATTGACAGCCAAAGCCTAAAATGGAGAAGGTTGCTCCCACCTTCTAAAGCCAGAGGGCGGTCACCGAATTCCGTACACTACTGACGAAGCGTCAAGACAGAGCTAGCTGAGAAATGGCTACCCGACAAAGAGCCAAAAGTTCCCGAGACTTGCAACTGAGCATCCCACAAAAAACTGAAGACCAAAGATCTCGGCCACACCCAAACTCGATCAAGAGAAGATCGAGCCCTACGACAGAAAAAAGAATAGGTGGAGACAACAGCACGAGCATACAATCTTGGAGCCAAAATCATCTTTTTCCATTAATTTATAAAAATTCTATATAACTCGAAAGCTTGGCATACCGAGCTGTTTACATTGACAAAAAAAAGAGAGAGAGAAGGAATAAATTTGCACTCTAGTTCACTTTTTCTTGTGTTTGACAACATTCCATTTATGCATTGACAAATGACAGAAAACACATTTTCCAATTCATATTTACATTGATAATAACATGTAAAAGTACATCAATAAAAATGAAGTAAATTTGCATTCAAGTGGGCTTTTGATAAAAAAAGGCATATGCTTTATTGGCATTCATGTTTGTATCCATTATAGCTAAAAGTTTGTTTGGTAAGAAGCTAAATTTATCAGTGCAAAACTAACCCAACTTTGCAATTTATATGGACCGTCTTACACTCTACATATTTGCATTCACACTTATTTGCATCATTTCCAAAGGCAAACCAAAGGAAATCCCAAATGTGGCCCACCATTCCCCACCCTATCTCGACCCATGATTTAAAGTATTGATACACTCGCGATACACTCGATACACACAAACAAGTCTATTGGGTGTTTTGATACTTCATAATTTTGTTTTAGTTTTTTTTTTCAAAATTGTTTCAGGGGTTCAGTTTTAGGCATGTCTATCCCTTGAAAGTGGCTAAATCCCAAAATACCCCTTATTTGAGATTTTAAGGAGCTACCAATATGACATGATACACCTAATATGATACATGACATATCGTATCAAAATTTTGAACCTTGTCTCGATCCACCAGGTCCATCCCCAAGTCCTCAAGCTTGCCCAAACCCAACCTATTCCATCCAATGTCCATTACTAAAAGCCAACCACACATCTAAACCACCAGCCCATCCCCATATCTACCCACTCATCTGTACAATCGAACAACACAAGTTCATTCATGCATCTAATGCCTGCAAAACGTGTATAAACATAGAAGACAAGATAGGGCCAACATCAAAATTTTGTCCAAAATAGAGCCCTCAATAAAATCAAAGAAAATATTAAGAAAAAAAGGGATAATCCATGGAAAATGTCAATTACCAAGATGTGATCTCCTTCGACGAAAAGGCTAAACCAAACAAAGCAATATTTCATTGATGAAGCACATGCAGACCATGAACTACAAGGAGTTCATTGCATTGAGCCCATATATATATATATATATTATGTTTCAAGAAAAATATTTGCAAAAGGGTCCATATTGAGCCCATATTGATGGACTCAGGGGTTCACTGCATTTAGTAGTGAATTTGGCCAAACCTTTTCACAGAGGCTAGGCTGAACCCATGTGGACTTATGTGAGGTCATTGTTGGGGTCCCATGCCATAGAAATTGAACCTAAATGGGCCAGAAAATTTCTTGGGAGGTGAGCCACTTGCTCAATGGGCTTAAAGCCCATGATTAATGAGATTAATCAATATGTCACATAACCGCTTAAGCAGTCATGTGACATAGGCGAATATGGGTCTGAAACACCCATTCTCATAAGAGGATAAAACTTATCCAATGATAGAGTCCAGATCCAAAGAAAGATTTGGATTAGAAACCTCCTAAATCGATTAGGAGTGGTGCTCCTTAAGGCTTAAGAAAAGAGAGATCAAACAGCTCTAGATTACTCTCTGCTTTCAGCTTTCTCTCTCTACTCTTGCCGCCCAAAAACCCTAATTCGATCTCCCCTTCTTGGATTGATTTTGATCAGTTCCTTCAAGAAATTCTGTGCTCACCTCCCTTGCTCAATCCATATGGTTGGATTGTAATTTTGTTGAAAACTGCGTTGCTAAATTGACTTCATTCAAAGTTGTGCCATTTTCAGTGGAAGCCGGTTTTGGGATTCAGTTTGGGTGTGAACTACCACTTTGGGAGCTACGTCTATGGAATCCATATCAGATATACATCTCCCTCCTTTTTGTTTCAAATCTGATATGGTTTCGGTGCAAGAACGATCATAGAAAAATGCATTTTTTCTAAAACTAGGGAATGCGATTCCTAGAAGGTAAAAAGAAATTTTTGAAATTTTGCCCAACCATCTAGCATGGTTTGGCCATCCATGTGATGGATCTCACCTTCCTTCAGTGGTATCAGAGCCAAAGGTTCAATCTTGAACCGAAAAAGATCAGATCTAAACCAAGGTTCAAATCGGCAGAACAAGTATGGCCGAATTTGAGCAGTTAGTAGTTTTCTGAGAAATCGGTTCTCAGTTTTGGGTGAATTGATCTGAATTTTTTTTATTATATTCTGATATAATTTAGAATTTTTCTACTGTGATTTCTTTGGTTCTTAGGTTTTTTGTGTGATGGAGATCGAATTCTTTTATGGCGCCAAGATCTGCACACCCGAGAAAATTATTATTTGATTATTGGTTTGTAATAATTTTATTCTTTTTAGAAAAATTGCATTAGGTTTTTTCTGATGTAAGTAATATAAAATTAGGGTTTTTTCTATTTCTTTTACATTAGAAGACTTGCTGGAGCGTGCGGAGGAGAAGAAGAAAGTTTTTGCAGAAAAACTACAATATGCGGTTAATAGTTTTTTGCAAGTTTGTAGTTCGTCCGGATCAGATTCGGACCATCACACTTGCAGCCCTATTTTATTATTTATTTGTTGTGATTGATTGTCAATTTTCGGCTGTTAATTTTCAGATCATATTCATATGAATTGTTGCATGTTTTGGACACCAAACCCTGGGCCGATTTGACATAGTTTGGTCCAAACTAGTTGGGCCAAACCAATGGTTCGATGGGGTTTGATCACAGCCCCATGGGTCACAATTTTGATGGCTCAAAATCATATTTGGGCCAAGGGTTTGATGGCCCATTACATGGACCAATTCAACCCTCCCTTGAAAACCCTTTTTATGTTAAAGCAAGATCAGCCCATTTCAGCATAACTACTATATGGGCCAAACTGCTTTTTGTAGTTTAGCCCATTTACCAAGATGAAATTATTGGATAATTTTGGGCCTTTAATGGATTGATTGTGTGTTAACCTAAATTAATTAGGGTTTTACAAGCTTAGATTTATTTGGATCAATTTATGTGTGTATGCTTGTGATGTGCTAAATGAATGTGATTCATTCATGGGCCATATGTGCTTGGCCCATGTTTAGACTTATGTGGCTCTTTGCAAATATCATGGCTGAATGCACATCATTTCCATGATGCCCTAAGATCATTGCATGATCTCCCTCTTCGATGGGCCCCTGATCAGCTTCCTCCCATAGAAGAACCCCATGGAACCCTAGCCCGTTTTGGGCCCACTCGAATTTGACTTTATGAAAGTCAGTGGGAGCCACTTTGGTGTGACCTAAATCAGACTTAGGGACTATTTTTCTTATTCCCTTCGGTTTAAAATAAGTGCAAAGACATTCTGCAAAGCTAAAGGCTAGTTGGGGTGGAAGTTGGTGCGACGAAGCAGTGAACGCAAGAGGAGGGGTGTAAAGGTAGTATTAAGTGTGGCAGATGTAAAGAATGAAGTAGATGTGAAAGATGGGAAAGTGGTTGATATGTTCAAAGGTGTGAAAGTAGGTGAGGTTCCTGATATTGGTGGTTGAGTGCTTTGATTTGTTGAGGAAGGAAGAGGCAGTATTGATTGGGTATTCTCTTTGCGGAAGGCTATGAACTGGGCTATTACATCTTCTAAATGCTCTCGGAGTTTGAGATATTCAATGTATGGAACCGAAGTTGGTATGTTTGGGTCCACTAAAATAGACAAACCTATAGATGAGGAGGTAGTTGTAGGATCATTCTTAACTGAGTCTTTTGCCATGGCTCGGGAAACCGATCGGGTTATTACAGAATGGGTCAGAAGTTTAAGATTCCCAATGGCGCTCTCCTGTCAACGTAACTTATTTAGCAACTGCTTCTTTCTTTATTCTACTTTTTCTCATACACACACACTCTCTCTCTCTCTCTCTTTGAATTTTTTGTTAGCTTTTGAAAATTTTAATTTTTTGTTTGTTTTTATGTTTTTTTTTTTGAAATTTTATTTATTTATTTAGGCTTTTGCACCTTTTAACCTTGATTTCTTTGTTTATTTTTATTCCCGATCACTCAATGGCAAAGGATGGGAAAAGTGAGGTAAGGTAAGATGAAATACCAACTAAAAAACGACTGCGTAGTTCGCACTTACCCAAGGGGATTTTGGTCTGATTCGATCATGAAAGCAGGGGAGTCTCGATTGAGATCACAATTTGAAGTAGATGCTAAATTGTATTTCGGCATGTGATTCACTACTACAATAGGGGAATCGGGATTGAGTCGCTGCTACTTCGATCTCTGCTTAGTTGGTGACGAAAATGGAGATAGGGGATCGTTCAATGATTCAAGGAAGTTGAGAAATGAGGAGAGAGGAAGAGGTGACAAGCAAAGGGAAAATCGATGAGAGAAAGCAGAGAACAGAAAGGAAATGAGGGGAAATGATTCAGGTATTGATGGTTGTGTTCAAACCCGCTGCTAAGAGTTGCAACGGCGACCGAAAATAGAGGAGGATTTCGAAGAAAAAGAACAAGAAGAACAAGAAGAATCCATCTGTGTGTGGACTAATGAGATTGGCTGAAACAGAATCTTTTCTGATGGATGGGTAAACGGGGTATTTTTAATTGAAATTTCACAAGAAGGGTTTTCTAGACTTTTCTTTAAGCGTGGTTTTGGGACTTTGAGAGGAAACAAACTCCGCCTTCTTCTATGGGTAACAACCCTTGATGGACTAATCACCCTCTTATAAGTAAGCATCTTAGGCAAGGGAAAGATAAATGAAGGAAAATAATATTTTATTTATAAAAGTGGTCAGACCCATGAGATGGGCTACTCTATGTACCCTTTGATAGGGATCAGGCCGAGCGTGGTTCAAAATGTCTTGGAATGACAAGAAAGAGAGAATAGAAAAGTAAATGCAATTAACGAAAGAAGACTCTCAATGGCTAGAGGTAGGGTAGAGAGCATTGATCCCCTATCTTAGAGATTACATTCAAATTCATGCAGTTGGCCTGATACCATAGATATTACCCAAAACTGACCCAAGACGACACTCACAACATGTTGACGAAAGGGAAAAAAACTTAGTTCAAAGATTATTCTTGAGGCTCAGGAAATGCAATGAGACCCTGATCAATTAGATTTTGAACTGAAATCTCGAGCTGATGGCAATTGTTAGTGGTATCCATGGGCTTCTATGATATTCATAATAGCATTCTCATCATAATGCTTTGGTTTACGCATCGGTGGAGGTCTCTCTTCAGGCAACTCCAGATATCCATCTTTAACCAAGGTAGGTAACAAATGAGAGTATGGAAAAGGAAGTGGGGGCAACTCCTTTTCTATATGGGGAGCTGGTTGCGCCCTTGGGGTGTGTTGCCATTGACGCGATTGTGGACGCATTGGAGTATGCACCCTAAAAGAAGGATTAGATGGAGTGTGGCAGCAAAATTGGCTGGGTGGTCAGATATGAATTGTGCTTCGCTTCCTCCTTGATACTTGGTTCTAGACTTCTTTGGCTCAGATGTGGTTGGCCCAACCCCAATCATCAATGGATTAATCTGGCCATGCCTAAGAGATTCTTCAACTTCTAACTATTCCTTTCACTATTTCGTTGAAGTCCTTAAGCAGTTGTGCAACCAACAAAGTGTGGTTTGGATCTTTCGAAGTCTTGATGAAGAGTTTAACCATTTATTCCTTGGCAATGGGGTGACACAGTTTGGATGCCATTTCACACCACCTATAAAAATAATCTAGGAAAGATTTTTTCAGGATTCTGAGTCATGGACTCAAGATCTGCTCGATCTGGCACTAGTTCCACGTTGTAGGAAAAGTGGTCTAAGAATGCTTTAGATACTTGTTTCCATGATTTTTTTTTTCTCTTCCTCAAGATTGGCAAACCACATTCTAGCACTTCCTGTTAGGCTCTTTCGAAACATTTGGATCAAGAGCTTCTCATCAGAACCATATTGAAACATATCCCCGCAAAAGACTTTCAAGTGTCTGTGGACAACCTTTTCCATATTTCTCAAAATTGGGCAGCTTGGCATCTAGGTACAAGCATAAATCTTTAAAATCCGTGTTTCTCAAATTACGTACTCCCTTCACTTGCCTAATCTCTTCTTTCAATCTCTCCACGTCATCCTTTAGGGGGTTTTGGAATGAAGGAGGTGGTGTAGTGAAACTTGGGGTTGTCTTCGCCAAATAGGGTCGAAGAGTGTCGGGGACAAGACTACTCCAGAAAGCTGAAAGTTGGTTGACGTGGAGGTTGGCAACATGACTATTCTACAAAGCTAAAGGTTAATTGGAGTAGAGGCTGGCAGTAACACTGTTCTGCAAAGCTAAAGGTTGGTTGGGGTGGAGGTTGGTGCGACAAAGCAGTGAATAAAAAAGGAGGGGTGTAAAGGTAGTATTAGGTGTGGCCGATGTGAGGAATGAAATAGATGTGAAAGATGGGAAAGTGGTTGATGTGTTCAGAGGTGTGAAAGCAAGAGAGGTTCCTGATATTGGTGGTTGAGTGCTTTGATTTGTTGAGGAAAGAAGATGTGGTACTGATTGGGTATGCTCTTCACGGAAAGCTATGAACTGGGTTATTACATCTTCTAACTACTCTCATAGTTTGAGGTATTCAATGTATAGAACCGAGGCTGGCATGTTTGGGTGCGCTGAAACAGACAAACCTACAGATGAAGAGGTAGTTGCAGGATCATTCTTAACCAAGTCTTTTGCCATAGCTTAGGAAACTGATCGGGTTACTAGATGACGGGTCGGAAGTTTAAGATTCCCAATGACGCTCTCCTATCAACGTAACTTAATTAGCAATTGCTTCTTTCTTTATTTTGCTTTTGTTCTCTCTCTCTCTCTTTGTTTTGTTAGCTTTTGAAAATTTTGATTTGTTTTATTTTTTGTTTGTTTTGATGACTTTTTTGAATTTTTATTTATATTTATTTATTTATTTAGGTTTTTGCACCTTTTAACCTTGATTTCTTTGTTTATTTTTATTTTTTGTACCATTTACCTTATTTTACTTTATTGTTATTTTCCTAATATTCCCCTTCTCTTCTTCTATTTTTTTTTATTTTTTATCCCCTTTTTTTAATTCCCCTTTTAATTGTTATATGTTTCAACTTTCTACTTCTTGTTGTTTCATGTTCTTCTCTTTCATTCATTTTCATCGTTTTTTACTTTTTTTTTTGTTTTGGATTTTTTTATTATTTAATTATTACTTATTTATGATATTTTTTTTGGATTTGACTCTTTGATTGATTTGAGTTGATTTTTTTTTGTTTGTTTGTTTTTTATTTTGAATTTTTTTAGTTTTGGTTTTACAATTTTTATTTTAGTTTTTGATTTTTCATTTGTGCTATAATTTTTGAATTTTGACTTTTTATTAATTTTCTTTTCTTCCATTTCTATTCCTTTTTCTTTTCTTCTCTTTTTTTTTGTTTTTGTGTTTCCATTTTTGTTGCTTTTTTATTCTCTTATTTAATTTTTCATATATTTGTAATTTTTTATTTTCAATTGTAATTTTTTTGCTTTTTATTTTATTTTGTTTTTTCACACTTTACTTTATATTCTGATTGTTTAGAAATTTATTTTTTATTTTATTTTTTCTTTACATTTTTATATATTTTTTGTTTTCTTTTTCTTTAGCTTTTTCTTCTTTAAAAACTTCCCCTTTAATTTTCTTTCTTTTGATTTTTTTGACTTGTTATTATACTTTTTTGACTTTTTGTTTATTTTTTTTGGGAATTTTGATTATTTTATACATTTGTACTTTTTTCTTATATTTTTCTCTTTTTCTTTTTTTTTCTATTTTCCTATTATCCATTTTTTTTGTTTTTTTATTTTTTTCTTGTATTTTTTCTTAACTAACTCTTCCAACCCTTTTTATTGCAATTGTTTTTTCCTTTTCTTAAATTTGATTTTTTGTTTTTTTTTAATTTATATTTTATACATATATACAAGAAACGGGCCCATGTGGAGTCGTATGCATATATACAAATAAAGGCAATCAAGCCAAATAGGACCATGTGGGCCCCACCTATGGAGTCTCTAGTCTATAGACGCCGGGAAATGTCTCACCTAGCCTGGTTTGGAGTCGCCACCCATCAGTTATGTAAAATGGAGGTGATAGGATTTCTGTGATCTACATCGAAAACCATTTTGGTTTAATAGTGACTCCAAAGCCCAAGCACTGACTACACCAGTCTGGGTAAGACTGGGATGGGAGAGGGAATGGGTTAAGCACCCCTCTCTCAAGTCCAATAGGTGAGGCTCACATGGAAGTCCAAACAAGCATTGTCACAAATACATGAGTAAACAATTATTCAATTGACTAAGAATACAATAGAGCAAAGCAAATAAAGAACAAAACCTCACAAGAGAATTTTGCTAATTATTTCTATTTGTTTTATTTTTTTATTATTTATATATATTTAGTACTATTATTTTATTATTTTATTTTTTATGTTTCATCTTTCATTCATTTTTATTTTTATTTATTTATTTTTTTGTTTCTTTATTATTTTTCTTTTACTATTTTCTGTTTGAATTTGTTTAATCAATTATTTGTGTTATTTTCTTATGGAATCCCATTTGATTTCATTTTTTAAATTTTAAATTTTTATACATATATATTTTTTGTTTTGTTTTCTATATTCTAATTTTTTAAATATTTTACATTTTATTTTTCTCATTTTTTTATATTAATTTTATCTTCTTAATTACTTTTCCCTTCTTGCTATCTCCCTACATCCTTTTGACCAACTTATTTATTATATTATTTATTCTCTTTTTTTAGTTTTATTATTTTTATTATTTTAGATATTCATTTTTTTATTAAGTTATTTTGTTTTCCTCTGCCAACCAATCTTCACAACCTAACCCTGCAAACAAAGTGATAATCTCTACTCTGATATCCCATCCTCATAATCCCTCTATTCCCTTTTTCCCTTTTCTTTGTTTACTCTCCATATTGAAAATAAGAAACAATTATCCAGACAAATTAAATATTAGAGCAAGCGGAGCAAAAGGAAATGGATAGATTGAGACGAAGAATTCTATAATTGGATTTAAACCTCATCATTTGTTCAGTGGATTTGAAGGAATTAGCGTAGTGAAAGATGATGGTGAGATCGGGTTGGGTCGAGAACTCAAAGGAACCAGCTCAACTAAGGATGGGAAAAGTGAGGTAAGATAAGATGAATGACCAACTAAAAAATGACAACATAGATAGAACTTACCCATGGGGATTTTGGTCTGGTTCAATCAAGAAAGCAGGTGAGTTTCGACTGAGATGATGATTTGAAATAGATGTTAAATTGTATTTTGGCCTGAGATTCGCCACTACTGGAAGTGAAGTGAAGAATGACAAAGAAGAGGAGAGGGATGGTGAGATCGTCGCTGCCAAGAGTTGCAACAAAGAAAGAAGAGGAGAGTGATGGTGAGATCGGTTCAGATGTGTTAAGATCAAGGGAATATGTGTTTCAAGTGTTTTAAGCTAACAAGAGGGGTTGAAATAGAATCTTCGCTTGATGAGAGGGTAAATAGAGGAATTTTGATTTGAGATTTGTTGGGTAGGTATTTTGGGAGGTCTTAAGTTTAATGGTGGTGTCTGATATGAGGATTGAGGTGTAAATGGGGCTTAATCGAGGCCATCAAATTGATATTTGGTAGATTTAATGAAGGATTTGAGGGCTTTTGGTCTGAAAGTTGGGTTTTTTGAGATTTTGGTCATATTGGAGAGGTTGGATGGGTCTGATTGGGTGTTTGGGGTAAATTAGTGGTTTAGGTGGTAGACTGAGAAAAAATCGGGTGCTGATAGCTACCCCTCTTTGTTGTGCGGTGGGAGACTACGAAACAAAAAAAGACTAAAAGAAGCACACAAAGATTTTTGCGAAGGAAAGGCTTGGGATATTGGAAAAGTGAGGAAGGAGGAGGATGGAGGATTGAAGCGAAGGAGAAAAGTTCCCGTGCAACATCGTTCCATTGTGTACCAGCCATTTTATTTATGAAAAAGTGACTCATCCTACGTATCAAGAACCTTTAGAATTATAGTACATTTGTCATAAAAGAAAAAAAAAACAAATAGGAAACAATGATGAAAACAACTTAACATGTGAAAACCAATTACTTTTGGCAAAGTGACCCCTCCTAGGTATCAAAAACCTTACAGAATTAGGGCACATTTGTCGTAAAGAAAAGCAAACATGTAGAAAACAACGATGAAAGAAACTTACCATGTGGGAACCAATTACTTTTGGCAAAGTGACCTCTCCTATGTATTAGAAACCTTACGGAATTAGGGCACAATTGTCGTAGAGAAAAATATATCAAAAACAACTCATAATGTGAGAATTACTTACTTTTTGGAAAATTGACCCCTCTTAGGTATCAGAAACCTTACGAAATCTGGGTATATTTATCGTAAAGAAAAGAAAACATGTAGAAAACAGCGATGAAAGCAACTTATCATATGAGAACCTATTACTTTTGGCAAAGTGACCATCCTAGGTATCAGAAACCTTACAAAATCAAGGCACAATTGTCATAAGAAAAACATATTAAAAACAACTCATAATGTGAAAACTACTTACTTTTTGGAAAAACAACCCCTCCTAGGTAGCAGATACCTTACAAAATCAAGACACATTTGCCACAAAGAAAATCATATCATAAACAAGTCATAATGTGAAAATTGATTATCCTTTTTTTTTGAAAAATGACCCCTCCTAGGTATTAGAAATCTTTTAGAATCAGGGTAAACTTGCCACTAAGAAAACCATGTTGGAGACAAACAGACCAATCATCAAGACTAGGTAGGACAAAAGGTTCAAACTTCTTGCAAAGCACAATCACAAAATACCAACAAATATTCTGTAGTTTTTTTTAGTTATTTTAGAACATTTTGAAAGATTTTAATAGCAAATTTCAAGTTTTAATAGAGGTCCTGAAATTAATATAGCATAACCGCTCTTTGACATAGCACAATGTGAAATAATTGTTATAGAGTTTTAGACACTATTTATCCTTCCTTCCTTCATTCATTCTTTTTTTATTTTGCTCTTTTTTGTTTTTCTTTTCTCTCTTTTCTTTATGTTTTTATTATCATTTATATCATCTCTATTTACTTAATTAAAATACTAGTGTGGGTCAAAGTAAGAATATTTACAAACAAGATTTCTAACGTGGGTCAAAGTATTAACGTTGACATAACCAATATGATTTTCGGACGTGTGTCAAAGCGTAGAGGTTGACATGACTAATGGGATTTCTGTTGTGGGTTAAAGCATAGAGGCTTACATGACCAATGGATTTTCTAGCACGGGTTAAAGCATAGAGGCTGACATGACTAACGGAATTTTTGACGCGGGTCAAAGCATAAAGGCTGACAAGACCAACGAAATTTCTAACATGGGTCAAAGCATAGAAGTTGACATGACCAACAGATTTTCTGATGCAGGTCAAAGCATAGGGGTTAACATGACCAACAGAATTTTTGACGTGAGTCAAAGCATAGAGATTGACATGACCAATGGGATTTCATATGCATGTCAAAGCATAGAGGCTGACATGACCAACAGAATTTCTAATGTGGTTCAAAGCATAGAGGCTAACATGACCAACGGGATTTCTGATGCAGGAAAAGCGTAGAGGCTGACATGACCAACATATTTCTAACGTGGGTCAAATCATAGAAGTTGACATGACCAACAGGATTTCCAACATGAGTCAAAGCATAGAGGCTAACATGACCAATGGATTTTCTAACGTGGGTCAAAGCATAGAGGCTAACATGACCAGTAGAGTTTCTAACACGGGTCAAAGCATAGACGTTAACATGACCAATGGGATTTTCTGACGCAGATTAAAGCATAGAGGCTGATATGACCAACAGAGAATAAACATAGGTCAAAGCATAGAGGCTGACATGACCAATGGAATTTTTTATGTGAGTTAAAGCATAGAGGTTGACATAACCAACATAATTTCAGACACGGGTCAAAGCATAAACGCTGACATGGCCAATAGATTTCTGACGCGGGTCAAAGCATAGAGGTTGACATGACCAATGGAATTTCTGACATGGGTCAAAGCATAGAGGTTAACATAACTAACGAGATTTCTGACGCGGGTCAAAGCATAGAGGTTAACATGACCAACAGATTTTAACGTCGGTCAAAGCATAAAGGCTGACATGACCAACGAAATTATTGACGTGGGTCAAAGCATAGAGGTTGTGACATGACCAACGGAATTTATGATGTGGGTCAAAGCATAGAGACTGATACGACCAATGGATTTTCTAACGTGGGTCAAAGCATAGATGCTAAGATGACCAATGGAAATTTTGACGCAGGTCAAATCATAGAGGCTGACATGACCAATGGATTTTCTAACATGGGTCAAATCATAAAGGATAACATAATTGACAGAATTTCTGACGCGGGTCAAAGCATAGAGGTTGACATGACTAATGAATTTTCTTACGTGTGTCAAAGCATAGAGGCTGACATGACCAATAGGAAACCAATGCGAATATTATCAATGAAATTGGGATTTAGATACTTTAACCAATGAACCTTCAATCAAATCATGAATTGAAGAAGCAGAACACCAAAGTGTAAGATAAACACCTGAAGGGGTTTTTGGAAAAAAAAACCCTGGAAGAGAAGTAAATCGTTTATATGTTACTCCTTTACATAAAAAAAAAATCTTTCTAAAGTTGCATCACTTAAGAAGAAAATTAAAAACATGGAAGGGAAGGGAGAAGCAAAAGACCAGGTTTTACAGCTGGAAGTTTCCCACTCTCGTTCTAATAACGATCATCCTCTTAATGCACTCAGGAAGGGAGAAGAAGACTGCATGAAGTGTACAAACACAAAAAAAATAGAGGCAAAAATCTTGTGTTAAACGCTTGCGAGAGGGTGATAAGAATACCAAGTTATTCCATTTATCTATGAAAACAAGAAGAGGTAAAAGAAATTGAAAAAGGAAGATGAGACTATTATTGATTATCCAATGACCCTAAAACAGGAAGTTGTGGACTATTTCCACCAAGTGAAAAGTCAAGGTTGTAATTGGAGTTATGAGCTTATGGAAGTAACACTCAAGTTGGTTATTGATGAGAACAATAATATGTTGCTCTAGTTGCAACTATTTCAAAGTGGAGGAAATTATATGGTCAATGAACGAAGACAATGCCTTACTTCTTTGTGAACTATTTCCAGCAGGTGGCAGGTCAGCGTTGTAATTGGAGTGATGAGTTTATGGAAGTTATACCACTAAAAAATCATAGAAGCTTCGAATAGGGACAAGAGTCATACCAAAAATCCTCTAAAATTAGGGTGAATCAAACCGTGTAGGATTCACTGACTGTCGTTGACACCTATACGGATTGCTGACATCATTTGCCGATGATCTAACATCAGTAGTTAATCTCGTGGGAGATGATCAATAGGAAAGTTATTCCCAAGTGCCGTTACCTGCTCTAATACCAAGTTGTAAAACTAGTGTTGTAAATATAGGGTTTGTAGAAGAAAGAAAAGAAAAGAAAAAGAAGAAGAACAATGTGTTGAGAGGTATGGTATGTGTTTGTGTTCTACTTTTCACACCCTAAAAAGCTCTTTATAATTTGAAACAAGAAATTACAAGGAAGCCCCAGCTAGGCACCTAAATACAAAGACATGAGGAAAAGACTAACAATACCCTTGCCTAAACATTCTCAACATGGTTCTAGCAAATGTGGCTCAGTGAAAGTAACTTTTAAAGGGTAGTGATGGAGAGCTGGAATGAATGTTTATATGCTACCCCTTTGCATAAAAAAAATCTTTCTAAAGTTTCATCGCTTAAGAAAGAAATTAAAAACATGGAATTAGGAGGTTTGTGACATCTATAAAATGTCAAAGAAGAAAAAGACCAAGTTTTACAACTGGAATTGCCCACTCTCATTCTAATAATGATCAGCCTCTTAATGCGCTTAGGAAGGGAGAAGAAGACTGATAAGCCTATATTTGTACATATTTTCATACCTCTAACTTGATGATTTTGGGTAATAATGTTTTTGAAATTAGCATGGTACTGCACTAATTATGATGAAATTGCCTTGTAAGATGATTTGGAGCTTAATTGTGCAATTTTAAGGAGGAGTTCGATTTAATTGATCAAGATAATCATAGAGGAAGGACCATGCAGTAATGATGCTCCATGATGTAGCCATGAATGAGAGAATCCATTGAAATCGGATTTGATATGTATGCATAAAAATCGGAAAATTTCCTGTTTTGATATAGTTCTCGTATTTGGGGCATAACTTTCTGCCTACAACTCGAATTGAGGTGATTAAAATGGATAATTAAAGCTAAGAGATAGGGCTACAACTCTTGTGTTTATCATTCAACTTAATCCCACCGCCAACCAAGTGTAATTCAAGCTTCAAGTTTCGGGTCTGGCAGTTGGCAGTGCAGGAGAGATAGGAATTCAACTGAGACAAAGACTAAGAGACGTAATTTGTGTTGAATTAGGAGTCTGCATTGAGAAGCAATTGAGGGTAGGCTGCACTATAAAAAGAACCATAGACTCAAGGCAAGGGGGCACATCTTTAGAGAGAATTCAGCAGAGAAAAGAAGAGGAAGCAGTCTCAGTACATCAAAAGAGAAGATGAAGCAATTTCAGCACGCCAGAGAAGGAGAGGAAGAATCCGGATTCAAGAGGGAGAAAGGCTTAGTTGCTGCACTTGTTTTCTTCCTTCAAAGGCTAAAGTTTTTTTGTTATTCTATTCATTCTTTGATGTGTTCTTGCTATGTTTCCCCTTTAATTTTCTTGAGTATGTTGAATTTAATGATGTCTAGCTAAATTCTCTTAGCTAGGGTTTAGATGGATTTTGATCTTAATATTATATAGTTATTTGTTTAATTCAATTCAAGACCTTTATTATTTGCATGAGGAATTTTTATTGCTATGCTTAATGTTTTGAAAGAATTGGCCAATCTTTTAATGATTTGATGATTCATTCATGACTGACCAAAGGATTGTTATGAATTAGATCCCTAGGCAATAAAAATCGCATGATAGACTATGATATCGAAAGATGAATAGCTCATGTGTGGGAATCAAGGAAGCTTAGTGAGTCAAATCCCCTTCTACGATTAGAGGTTTCCAAAGAAATTAATGCTTATTTTTCCTTTTGACAACCACTTAGAAATTTGATGGTAGAATTGGATTAATAAAGGATTAATATGATTTGAGAAAGCTTATTAATTAATTTAGGGAAATCCACCATCACATGCAAGTAACTTTAATATGCCTTAGGGTAATGTCGGTCTTGAGTTGGATTAAATAGATAATTATATAATCTTGATTTAATGAAATTTAAACCCTAGTTGCATTCATCCATTAATTCAGTTTTTATTAAGTTTTTGGATTTGCATTAATTCTTTTAATTTTTATTCATTCAATTGATTCACGAGTTCAACTTAGATTAGTTTAAAATTGATTTGGTACTGTGATTTAGTCTCTGTGGGATCGACACTTTTCTCATCATTATATGCACATTTGACTAAGGTACACTTGCCTGAATTAATTGTGCATAAATCACACAACAAAGACTACATGAAGTGTACAAACACAAAAAAAATAGGTGAATCCTTGACAAATAAACTGAAAAAGGAATATGAAACTATTATTAATGACCCAATGACCCTAAAATAGGAAGTTGTGAACTATTTCTAGTAGGTGACAATTCAGGGTGAGCTTATGGAAGTTATACCCAAGTTAGACCTATCCATGAAGACAATAATATGTTGCTTCATTTTCTAACTATTTCAAAGTGAAAGAAATTGTATGGTCAATGAATAGAGGCAGTGCCTTACTTCTTTGTGAACTATTTCCAATAAGTGACAGGTCAGGGTTGTAATTGGAGTGATGAGCTTATGGAAGTTATACCACTAAAAATCATAGATGCTTCAAATAGGAACAAGAGTCATGCAAAAAATCCACTAAAATCGGGGTGAATCAAACCATGTAGGATTCATTGACTGTTGTGGACACCTGTACAGACTATTGACATCGTCCAACAATGGTTAGACGTCAACAGTTCATCTATTGGGAGAGGATCAGTAGGAAAGGTATTCCCAAGTGCCTTTACCTACTCTGATACCAATTTGTAAAACTAGTGATGTAAATCTAGGGTTTGTAGAAGAAAGAAAAGAAAAGAAAAGAAGAAGAAGAAGAGTCGAGAGGTGTGTATGTTCAATTGTCTACACCCTCAAAAACTCTTTATATTTTGAAACAAGAAATTACAAGGAAGCCCCCACTTGGGTGCCCAAATACAAAGAAAATGCAAAGAGATGAGGAAAAGACTAAAAACACCCTTGCCTAAACATTCTCAACATGGTTTTAGCAAATGTGGTTTTTCCAAAGAAACTTTTAGGGGGTGGTTATTGAGAGGTGGAATGAACCTTTATATGCTACTCCTTTGCATAAAAAAAGTTCTAAAGTTGCATCGCTTAAGAAACAAATTAGAAACATGGAATAATAGGTATTTCTAACATCCATTAAATGTTAGAGAAGAAAAATATCAGGTTTTATAGTTGGAAGTTGCCCACTCTCATTCTAATAATGTCAACCTCTTAATGCACTCAGGGAAGGGAGAAAAAGACTCCATGAAGTGTACAAACACACAAAAAAATGGAGGAAAAAATATCACATTAAATGGCTCCAAGAGAGGGATAAGAATATCAAGTTCCATTTATCTATGAAAACAAAAAGAGGTAAATCTTTGATAAAGAAACTAAAAAAGGAAGATGAGATTATTATTGATGATTCGATCACCCTAAAACAGGAAGTTGTGAACTTTTTCAAGCAGGTGACAGGTCAGGGTTGTAATTGGAGTGATGAGCTTATGGAAATTATACCCAAGTTGGTTATTGATGAGGACAATAATATGTTGCTCTAGTTGCAACTATTTCAATGTGAAGGAAATTTTATGGTCAATGAACAAAGACAATGCCTTACTTCTTTGTGAATTATTTCCAATAGGTGACAAGTCAAGGTTGTAATTGGAGTGATGAGCTTGTTGAAGTTATACTGAATTTGGTTACTGATGAGGACAATAATATGTTGCTCTAGTTGCCAACTATTTCATAGTGAAGGAAATTGTATGGTCAATGAATAAAAACAGTGCCTTACTTCTTTACTTCTTGTTGGGATACTATTTTTGTTGACATTTACAAAGCTCTGGTGCAATATTTTTGTAGAGGCAAACTGCTAGTGAGTTTTACTTCATCCTTTGTTTCATTAATCCCTGAGGATAAAAACTCGAATCCATTTTATGAATTTAGGCATATTAGTAAGGGCAACTTTTTCTATAAAATAATTGCTAAACTTCTAACTGTTAAACTATCTAGCATTTTTGAGAAGTTGATTTTAGCTGAACAATTTTCCTTTGTCAAGGGTAGAAATATTACAAAAAAGCATTTCCTTGGTTCAGGAAATGATGATGGGCATTGAAAAGAATCCCCGAGTGGTGATGCTATCTTGAAGCTGGATATGGAAAAGGCTTATGATAGGATTGAGTGACCTTTAGTGGAGGAGGTTCTAAGGAGATTTGGTTTTGTAGAAGCTTGGATCGAGATGGTTAAAAAAAGCCATGGAGAATCACTAGTTTTCAATTATTTGGAATGGTGCAATTATTGGCTATTTTCCTCTAGAGGTTTTAGACAAAGGGATCTTCTTTCCCCCTATATTTTTATTTTGGTTGAAGAAGCCTTAGTAGAGGTTTGAAAAAGTTGTGCCTTCAAAAACCAAATAATGTTTACTTAACCTGTAGAGGCTCCACCTTATTTCTCATAGTCTCTATATTGATAACAAATTGATCTTCACCAGAGGTTCCTGGAAGGCATTGCAGGGTATTATGAACTTGGTTAAGAAGTATGAAAGGGCACCGGGTTTAATATTTGAAAGACCAGTTTCTACACCTCTAGTAAAGCTAGTCCCTAGAGGTTCCAAATTATTGAATCTATGACAGGTTCCTCTCTCTAGAAATGCCCTTCATGTACTTAGGAGTTCTTATCTCTAAGTAGAGATTAAGGATCCAAGATTTTTCAAGCATTCTTGATAAAATTTCAGCTAAAGTAGTTAGTTGGAAGAGTTGTGTTCTCTCGGCTAGGGGGAAAGATTATTCTATTCATCATGTCTTATATAATTTGCCTATTCATCTCCTGGCTTTGGTGCCTCCTCCTAAAGTAGTCCCGAATCATACAGAGATGATGTTTTCTAATTTTCTTTGGTCTAGGAAGGAGTTTGATAGTAAACATCACTAGGTTTCTTGTGAATCTATTTCCAAACCACTATGTGAATGTGGGATGAATGTTAAAACTCTCTCTGACGTTTGCACTATCTTTCGATTAAAATCCCTTTGGCATATTGTGTTTGGTAGCTCTCTTTGGGCTGAATTTTTCAAAGATAAATTTCTTTGACGGACATTTTTATATTGCCTCTGCTCCTCATGGTTGTAGTTAGACATGGTCAACAAATTTTAAGATGTTGGAAGAGTTGGTTAGACACTCAAAATGGCTGGTGGGAAAAAGGAAAGATCAACTTCTGGTTGGATAAATGGCTGGAAATGGGCCCTCTAATTGACCTTGCTACGGTCTGGACATTGACTTGGAAGTTTATGATGTGCTCAACTCTAGGGGGATTGGAACCTCTCCATAGTTCAAATTTTTTTACCAATGACAGTGGTACAAGAAATTATGAATTCTAGTTTGTTTTTGTTGGAAACGGAGGATAAGGCAGTGTGACTCTTGAACAGCAAGGGTGGATTTACACTTAAATCGGCGTGGAATGTTCACAAAAGATCTTCACCTAGGGTGGACCGGTATGATTGGGTTTGGAGCAACTTCATCCCTACAAAGGTCTCATTTTTTGTTTAGAAATTGATGCATCATAGAATTCTAGCAGATGTAGAGATTCAACATCTTGGCATCCCTCTAGTTTCTAGATATATTTGTTGTAAAAACCATGGGGTGGAGTCTATTAATCATCTCTTCATAGAGGGGGCTTTTGGATTCTAAAGTCTAGAGGCATTATAGCTGGATTCTAGGCTTTGAAATTCACCAATCGGATTTAGTTTGGATCAGACTTCTCTGGTGTGCTAAGATTTGCAAGGGTATGAATAATCAATGGAGTTCAGCTGTTTTGGTATGCATTTGTTTCATCATTTGGGTGGTATGGAAAGAAAGAAATAGGAGAAAGATAGAGGGCAAGTTTGCTACCTCCTACAATGTCATAAGTAGAGTTGAAATGTGGCTAGGTGAGATCATTCTTCCCTTGTTCTTCAAGAGGAACTTAACCGCTCAAGCTATTTCACTAGACATGCTAGGATACGTCTCTCAACCAAAAGCTCGTTTGGTTCACATCCCTCTTATTTAGATTGGTTGTTTTTGGCTGAATATTGATGGAGCCTCTATAAAGGTAAGGTAACTCGGGTTTAAGTGGAGGGGTGGCCTTATCCGGGATGGTAAAAATAAATTAATGGCTACTTTCTCTTCTTTCTATAGTGAATCTTAGAATCTGTTGGCTAAACTCTAGCGTTAGTTGAGGACATTAATTTGGCTTTGGCTCTTGGCATTTATTATGTTGAAGATTAGTGGGTTCTCAGATTCTTTGCTCCAAAGTTTTGAGACTGGTGCAAGCCCCTTGGAATCTATAGGGTTGTCAATGGGTAGGATCCAACCCAACAGACCCAATGGACCCAAACGGATTGGGCCAATTCCGATTCCAGGAACTAGAACCAGCGGGTCGGTTCTAGGTCTTGATATAGTATCCCGATTACTATCGATATGGAACTAGTTCCGCCTAGTCCTAAACTGATTTAGACCTGACCCGAGCTAGCTACATAATATATATATATATATATTTAGTATTAAATAAATTATATATAATATACATATAATATATATAATGTATAATATATATGTAATATCTAATATATATTAAATGTATATATTTATTTGTTTATTATATTCGGGTCTGTCGAGTCAAAACCAATTATGCCGAGAACCGATCGATTTAGGGGTTTGTAGAAGGAAGGCAGATTGTGGGTCAAATCTTGGTGGCCAATGAATATGTTGTTGAAAAAAGAAAGGGTAGAGGAAAGGGCCTGGTGTGTAAAGTAGATCTATAAAAAGCTAAATTGGGAAGTCCTCCTAAAAACATTAGATAGTTGGGTTTTGGAACTAGATGGAAATCTAGATCAAGGGGTACTTAAGTTCAATTCATTACTCAATCCTAATCAATGGTGTAGCGAAGGACTTTGTCCTAGCTAAGAGAGGAATTAGGCAGGGAGACCCCTTTTCACCATTCCTATTTACCCTAGTAGCAAAAATTCTAAGAAGGATGGTGGCAAAGGTTGATTTCCAAGGCCTTATTAGAGGTTGGAGGGCAGGTAGAAATTAGGTGGTTGTTACCCATCTCTAATTAGTAGATGGCACCATCTTCTTCTATGAAGGAAACAATGATGAAGTGGTGATAAATCTGAAGGTACTACTAAATAATTTTGTGGGGGCGTCAAGGCTGAGGATAAATTGGACCAAAAGTGGTATTGTAGGGGTCAATTTGGAGAAAGGTGAACTACTAATATTTGTTGAGATATTGGGGTGTAAGATAAGAAGTTGGCCAATTAGTTACCTAGGACTATCTTTAGGAGAAACCCTAGGTCAGTTGGCTTTTGGAAGTCAGTCATAGAAAAGTTTGAGAGAAAATTATCCCTATGGAAGAGGAATTATATCTCTTTGGGTGGAAGAATAACTTTGATTAGAGCCACACTATCAAACCTCCCCACCTATTTTCTCTCAACCTTCAAAATCTATTCTAGGATAGCAAAGAGTTTAGAGAAATGCATGAGAGATTTCCATTAGGATCCTGGAGAGGAAAGGAAGGACCAATTGGTCAAGTGGGAACAAGTTAGCAAACCTAAGGAATTAGGGGATTTAAGAATCAGGAACCTAGTGTTACGGAATATAGCCCTACTAAGTAAGTGGCTTTGGAGATTTCCCTTTGGGGATGATAGACTATGGTACAAAGTGATTGAGAGCATTCATGGGGTGGATGAAAATGGTTGGGATGCAAAAATTGCCCCTCAAAGTTCTTTAGCTTCTCCTTGGAAAGCTATCCATGAAATCTACCCTACTTTCCTCAATTACATCTGCTTTGATGTGGGACAATATAATAAAGTTAATTTTTGGGTAGGGGAAACCCCACTTAAAGACCATTTTCCTGATCTCTTTGTGCTTTCAAACCTCAAGGGGGAAGTTGTATCCATTTTGGGAACACCGTGTCCAAATGGTGTGAATTAGAATTTCGGTTTCAGAAGGGGACTAAGGGAAAATGAGCGTGAATCCCTAATCTAGTTGTTGGACCTTTCAAGGAAAATTCACTTGGACTCATCACTGAAAGACTCTAGAATTTGGGCAGGTTCTTCAAATTGCCTCTTCTCTTGCTCTTTTCTTTAGAGTACTTGCTTACCTTAACCCTCTAGATAGGGATTTCCCCATGAAAGAAATCTGGCACACATAAGGAGAAAGGCATGTGTATGGCCTTTTGTGATTCGAATTTGGGATTTCTTTTGTGCACTCTTTGGCCGCAGGTGGGTTCCCCCTCAAGACATGGCAGGACTCTTCAACTGTGACATCTTAAGACAATAAAAGAAAAGATGGATGATAATGTGAAAAGAAACAAAGGCAGAAATATGATGGGTGGTGTGGGAAGAAAGGAATAACTAGATCTTCTTGGAAAAAATCAGAACAGTAGAGGAAGTAATTGATAACATTAAAGTGAAAGTAGCACATTGGGTGAAATCTTTGGAAAGCTTTCAAGTCTTTTAAGTCACAGACATTCTAAGAAACTGGTCTGAAGTAGCACAGTCATCAAGAGTAAGAGACAAAACTGGAATGAAAACTACCATAATGTCACGGGGCTAGTCGTTGGGACCCCATGCGGCACTTGAATGCGACAAGTAAGCATAAGAAACAAGCAACAACACAAGAAAAGGCAACAAAGATGGCACACGGATTAGAAAAAGGCTACTTGTATTGCATTAATGGATGGCAAGCATAAGCACACAGTTCAGTGTCGAGGGGATCTCATGCTTAACCTTTACATGCTCATGACTCACTCGACTACCTACCTCCCCTCAAAGAGTACGTTAAGCTTTTGGGGAAGTGACAATAGGAAACATCAAAAGGACGAAAAAATCATACTAAGTAATTACAATAACACCATTGGCGGTCCCCCTTACAAAATACATGCAAAGCCCACCCATGACACACATGTTGACACCATGAAGGCACGCAGTTGGCACTTTGATGGCTCACTGTAGGCTCTTGATGGCACGACGAAGGAGTCACCTGTGACATTCTCCCCCACTCAATTCGATCTACGTCCTCAGAGATCGGCTTCGGCTGGTCCCTTAGAGTCACTGTTGCAGAAGGAAGGTTCTTCTGCTGCTCCCCAAACCGGCTGTCATCCAAGGCCGAGGTGTATATTTTGGTGGCATGGTTGGGTTGGCTCATTCTGTTGGGGTTTCCTATGGTTAAGTCCTTTCTTGGCAGCCTCAAGGTATGTTAGTGACTAGTTTAGTTTGGCTAAGGGGTAGGTTTGGGCCAGGTAAGGATCAAAATGGTGTTTTGGATTATTAAGGTGTGGGTTCCCATGCATTTTTCCCCAAGGGTAACTCACAGGGCTACTACAGGAATTAGCCTTAGGGATGATGTGAATGTGGTCCCTAGATGGCTTGGGTGGCACTCGCTCTCACCGGTGGTTGTGGTAGTAGATGTGGGCAAGGTTTGACACGGCCTTGGGTCTTCTTTTGTTGGGCCCATCAATTGCGAGCACTTGCGGCTTCTGTTGCGAAGTTGACTTCTGCTGATGTGATTGGTGTTAAAGCTGATGCTGATGCTGACTTGGGCGCTGGCATTGGTGTTGGCGCTGGAAATGGAACTGTCTTGGGGGTGACTTCTTCCTGGTGACAACTTCCCAACCAGTTCCAGTGTCGATGTGAGGTACTTGACAGGGGTTCTTCCTTGTTGACGCAGCGCTGTCTTCATGGTTGTTGGTTTCTTGGTACAACTGCAAGGCTAAAAGCTGCTTCCCAAGTATCTGCAAGGCTGATGAAACAGGAACCATGCAAGGGGAGTGTTCGTCCAGAATAAGCAAACTGTTGATGTGTGGCATAAGTGCTGCTTCCGCCTACGTGAGGAACTCCACTCCAAGAACAACCTGAAAATCATCCAAGGGAACCACAAATAGATTGATGGGTCCTTTCCATGGTCCAACTTGGAGTCCTACTCCACGGGCCATGCCCTCTACTGCTTTGGCCCCGGAGTTGATAGCCTTGACCCACCCAGTTTGTTTGGTGGTGGTCAAGCCTTGTCGCTTTGCCTCTGCAAGCGAAATGAAGTTGTGGGTGGCCCCAGTGTCCACAAAGGCTTGGGTTGGCCTCCCACCGAGGTTGATGTCTACATAATTCAGCCCCTTGTGGGCTTTGGTGGGCCGCTTGGATGTGGCCTCTTTCTTGACCATGGTGGCGTTGATGAGTTGGAGGGCGCCTACTCTTGGCGCCGCTGTGGGTTTCTCCTCATCGCTCTCTTCACTATCGCTGAGTTTGACGATGAGGGCAGTTATTTTCTTTTGGGTTGGACAGTCACTTGTCCAATGCTTCCCGTTGCAAAGGTAACAAGGCACAGGAGGAGGTCTCCTAGTGAATTGGTGGCCCTGATAGCTTGGGCCTCCTTGTGGCTTCTTCCCGTGTTGGTAATTGTAGGGCTTGTCCGCGGGCACTGGCTTCTCCTTTGTAGAGGTTGATTGTTGATCTCCCCCACTCAAACTCATGGTACGTGGGCTGGATGGTTTTTGCGCATCTTCCTTAGGTGTTCTCAAATCAACAAGCTGCTCAGCTACGACCATGGTGGTGGCGAGGTCCTCAACCCCGCGTCGCTGGAGTTCGAGCTCGGCCCATGGTTTGAGACCGTCCATAAAATTGAACAGAAGATCCTTGTCTGACATGCCGGTGATCTCCAGCGTCAAGGCTGAAAACTCCTTGACATAATCATGTAGTGATTCTTGATGTTTGAGATTCTTCATTCTTCGGCGCGCCAGGTACTCAACATTTTCTGGGTAGAACTGCCGCTTGATCTCACGCTTGAATCCAACCCAGGTGTCGATGGTGTGGGTTCAACGTTCAATGTCTTGGCAACACCTACGCCACCATAACATTGCGATATCAATCAAATACATAGCAGTTGTATGTACCTGAGTTTGGTTGTCAATGATGCCAGCGGCAGAGAAATATTGCTCCAATTGCCACAAGAATTTGTCAAGCTCCCTAGCATCCCGAGCACTCGAGTAAGGTGTTGGCTCTCGGATCTTGATGTTCATGGAAGCTAGGGTGGAGGGAGCGCTAGGTGCGTTGGCCACTGCCCTCCTTAGGAGAGTCATCTCATCTCTTATCTCATCCAATTGCGCTTGAAATCTGTCTAGCAAGCCCTGTAGGCTGCTTTGGGAAGGCCCAACTCCCGAATTCTGTATGGTGGTGTGCATGTCTCTAAAGGCACCATTGAAACGTCCTTCTAGTTCCACCACTACATTCTCAACCGTCTCTAGGTTGAGGTGGAGTTCATCAACCTGATCTCGGGTTTCTCCCACTGTCACCTTGCAATGTATGAGGCGCATGTCCACGGTAGCTAGTTGGTCGACTGGTTTGTCGTGCTTGCTAGCTTTAGTTGTACGGCCCTTTGGGGCTTGTGTCTTGGTAGGTTCGTCAAGTGGAGTTTCATCAGTGTCGTGGGCTTGGAGCCGCCCATGTGGTGTGTCATCGGCAATGCCACGGTTGCTCTTCATTGTGTTGAAGTAGGGACGAAGACAAGGTCCAGAGAGTGTGTAGGAGCTCCTGCTCTGATACCAACTGTCATGGGGCTAGTCGTTGGGACCCCGTGCGGCACTTGAATGCGACGAGTAAGCCTAAGAAAAAAGCAACAACACAAGAAAAGGCAACAAAGATGGCACACGAATTAGAAAAAGGCTACTTGTATTGCATTAATGGATGGCAAACATAAGCACATAGTTCAGTGTCGAGGGGATCTCATGCTTAACCTGTACATGCTCATGACTCACTCAACTACCTACCTTCCCTCAAAGAGTACGTTAAGCTTTTGGGGGAGTGACAATAGAAAACATCAAAAGGACGAAAAATCATACTAAATAATTACAATAACACCATTGGCGGTCCCCCTTACAAAATGCATGCAAAGCCCACCCATGACACACATGTTGACACCATGAAGGCACGCGGTTGGCATTTTGATGGCTCACTGTAGGCTCTTGATGGCGCGACGAAAGAGTCACCTGTGACAATAAGGCAATAAAATGAAACTGAAATTTGATGGGAGCTCCATTGGAAACTCATGACTATCAGGCATAGGACGAATAATCAAAAATTCTGAAATGAGGATATTGGCCATGTTCTTAGGACAGATTGGAATAAGGAATTTGTTGAAGGCTGAACTCTTGGCATTACTACAAGGTTTGAAGCTAGCTAAATAGATGGAATACAGGCATATTGAAGTGGAAGGGGATTCAAAAGTGGTCATTTACTAGACTACAAATAACAGTCATACCCCATGGACATTTAAACATGTGATTAGGGAAGTGGAAAAGATTGCAAAGGTGATTGAGGCTGAATTCAAATAGGTTTAAATGATTGCAAACGGGCTAGCTGATTATCTAACAAAACAAGGGACATTGAGACATCAACTATTTTGGGTTGCACTATATAATGAGGGACAGAAAAGAGGGTTCAAATGGGATCATCACTCCCATCACCAAGTTGTATAAACTATTTTGGGTCTAGCTGGTCCCAGCCTAGACCCGACCTGTTGACAGTCCTAGGATTCTATGGTATTGGTATGAATGGTTGAGCAATGCGATTTAGAAGTTAGACTACTTCTCTAGTCATTATATCCTTCGGGAAGGTGATCAAGTAGTGGACGGACTTGCAAATTGGGCTTGTTCCATTCTAATTTTATTTTTTATCATGAATACCAACTTCGAGTAGACATTCAGCGCCAGGTTATTTCGGATGAATTGGGTCTTCCTTATCTCAGGCTGGGTTGATTTGGGGTTATTAGGGGTCAATTTCCTCTTGTATGTTCATGTATATATCACCAATTGTTTATTGACCCCTATTGTATATAGATTTTCTCGAGGGATAAGGTATTCACGCCCCACCCCCCTTATAGGTTTTTTTCCTTGATTATTAATAAAATTTTACTGGTCAGGTTGACAATTGACGTACCAACAAATTTCACAACAAGAATGACCCTCTTTTGGACCTTGGTGCCAGTTTCATGTATCAAAATGTATGGAAGTGTATCAAATTCTATAGGGGTGTACAATCAGTCGGTTCAATTAGAACCAATGACCTAACCAACTATTCAGTTTTACCATCTTTCCCAACTAAACCAAATTGAACTAGAGTTTAGAACCAAACCGAATTCAGTTTGATTTTTGGTTCGGTTTTAATAATTAATAATTAATTAATTATTAGACTTTAGTATAGGTTTTAATAATTAGTCTAGGTCTTAATGAACAAATAATACAACTACAACTACACTCATTTAATGAACAATTTAATGACTAATTATTAAAACAACAGCACCCATTCTTCACACCAACAAATGAATAATTAATAATTAGTTATGTTTTAATACCTTAGTTGTTTAGAGTCTCTAGACAATTAATTAACTATTTTTAATTAAAATCTAGAATAGGCCTAAAGCCGTAAAGCACAATGGGGAATTGAGAATTGGCCATTGGAAAGGATAATAAGTATAAAGTTTTAAATAGAATATTATATATTTAATAGACTTAATTAGATACAACCACTAGTTCGGTTTTCAATTCGGTTCAGTTGAAAATCTCAACCAAACCGAACCGAAACTGAAAATCGAGTTTTCAGAAAAACAAAAACCGAACCAAACCGACATCCAAATTAACCGAATGAAACTAGCTTATTCGGTTTGGTTTGGTTCGGTTTTCAGTTTATCATCCGAATTTGAACACCCCTAAAATTCTATGCATAAAAGAGATGGTTTTACGTCTATCCCTTTCGTCCAACTTTCGCATATTATAAATTATAATAGTTCTATTTGTACAAATATCTATTTTATCTTATAATCTATTTATTTATTAATAAGTCAACATTCAAAATTGTATATATTTAAAATGCCCTTGCCCTTTACCTAATTTTCTATTCTATTCTTTGTTTGCATCCCAATTGGTTAGGACTTTCACATACCCACAAATATCCATTTAAAATTCTATCCTTATAAGCTATTATGTTCAAACTTTTATATTTTTAAAATATCTTTGTTATTTATATAATTTCTTTTTTTTATCCTTTTTCTTGCTTAAATCCCAATTTTAAACATTTATGTCTAAAAATACCATTATTATTTGCATAATCTCCTATTCTATCCTTAACTCTTTGTTATCTTATATATATACACTAAGGTAGAACATGCCATGTCAGATGGCCTCTCCTTGCTCTATTACCCCAACCGAGCACTTCTAGAGGGGGGTTCAAAATTGCCTTTAGAAGTCCATGAAGTTTCCACCTCAGCATGGTTTATTTCCTTTTTTCCTCTCATTTTTATTAGGAAACTACCTATCCCCCACTTTCTCCTAAATTATCTCTAATTCCTATTTATCATCTTCCCCACTTTTCAACTATATCTATCTAAAGAAAGTTACAATTAAAAAATTTAACAATTATTTAAATATTTTAATGAAATTATGTAAAAACTTCAAAATATGTATTAAAAGCACCAAAAATAATTATAATAAATATAATAATATTCATATTAATAATAATTTTATATTTTTATGAAATTCATAACGAAATTATGTAATACCAATATGAATTATAATTTTATGGATTATTCAATTTAATAACTAAATAATATTCTAAAAATATAACAAAATATTTAAATATTATTGAAATAATAAAAATTAAAATTAGAAAATAAAATATTACTTAAATATTTCAATAACTAAATATTTTAAATTGTTAAAATAATGAAATTATGTAAATTAATAATAATTTTATATTTTACAAAATTAATAACAAAATTATGTAATAATAGTATAAGTTATAATTTTATGGATTACAAAATTTAATAAATAATTAACATTTTAAAATTTAAATAATTAAATAATATTGTAAATAAATAATTTTTAAATACTTTAAATATCAAAAAATTAATAACTAAACCATATTTTATATATTTTTTCAAAAACAAAAAAATATTAAATAACGAAATCATGTTATAACTTAAAAAAAATTATCAAAACACAAAAATAATTAAAATAGATTTAATAATATTTTATAATAAGAATATAAAATATAAATAATTTAAAAAATAACTAAATAATATTATAACTAACTAATTTTTAAATGTTTTAAATATCACAAAATTTAATACTAAATCATATTTTAAACATTATTTAAAAAAAATAAAAAAATAGATTGAATAATGAAATTATGTAATAACTTTAAAAGTTTATCAAAGACACAAAGTTAATTATAATAGATTTAATAACATGCGATAATAAGAATATAAAATATAAATAATTGAAAAATTTTATATATTATTGAAATAGTGAAAGTAGATTAAATAACTTAGTGGTATTGAAGCTTTATTAGTTATTTATTGTATTTTTGCTTTAAATTTTCAATAATTATTGGATATTAGACTATCAATTTAGCTAAAATTAGGCATGTTCACTAGGCAGTTCTATTTGGTTGTAGATTGTTTGTCCAACCAAATTGATCTGGTCGGGTTGAGGAGTTGGTCACTTGAAACTAACCAACCATTGGTGAAAACTGGCCACTCGAGTTGTATCGATTAATATTTTAAAAACCAACCCATTTTTGCAATAGGGTCGTGGTCACCAGTTCAACCGCCTTGGTCAAATGGGTTAGACCGTTCCATGGCAAAACTTTATATATTTAAATAAATAAATATATATATATATATATATATATACATATCTAAATGTGCATATATGTGTGCAAATAAATATTTTATCAATAAATAGTGTATAATTATGTTTTATATATAATATATGTAGTATTTTATATTTTATTTATATTTTTAATTCAATTTTAATTTTGTCTATAAAAATGTTAAAAATTGTGATTTGAGGACAAAAACGGTTTTCTTTTCACAAACAATAGCAGGAAAAGGCACCCACGGCACCATAGGACACATAAATCTTGAAAAGTTACCCAAAAAAAAAATCACCTTAATTGGACATCAGAGTGGAAATGGCATCCGAAAGTTTGCACATGCATTAAGTATGCAACCTGTAACCCAATGATCAAGTCGAATGGATCAACAGTTGAACCCTCCAAGTCGGGTGGTTTTTTACTAAGTCAACGATTTTTTACTGAATGGCAAGTTTCAATAGAACTAGACCCAAAATCAAGGTTGGATGATGGTTCAAACGATTCAACTAGTCAGGTTAATGGCGGGTTGAAAACATTAGTATCAATTTGGGCTGGTTTTCAGTTTGGTTGGTTGGTTCAAAAGATTTAAACTTAAAAAATTAAATTACATTTAAAAAAAATACAATGATATTATTAAAAGAATAAATTTAAAATTTTAAGTTTACGATATAAAATATCTTAGACTAAGAAATATGAGAATTTTCACACTTTCCTATATTAAAAAATTATATTTGAAATATAAAATAGGATAAATTTCTTAAACTACCCTTATGATTTAGCTAATTGATTAAACACCATCACGTAACTGTTATAACTTTCAAAAATACCTCATTTACCCTTTTATGTTCGAAATTGCCCTTTTCGTTTGGGAGAGATGATTCAGTTGGCTTCCGACGGATATGTAAACACTAAACAGTAAACCAGGTCACTTGCCACTCCTCTGCTCTCCTCTCGTCACTCTATTCTTCGTTGAAGACGATGAACAGTAACCGTCCAGATCAAAGGATTTCTCGATCATGTGTGCCCCACTACACCTTGCCAACAATAAAGGGGGCTTGTGGTTCTTCAGGTACTGTAAAAATGTGTTCTGGTCTTGATGGGATTCAGCACATTTAAGAGAAGACACGAGAACATCAGAGATTGGTGGTTCGAGTATAGGGGAGAGGTTTTATGCCATCGAATCGGAACTTACAAAGCAACAATTTCTCAACCTCTTTGGCAAGATTCTAGATTGGGTTCCTAGAGAACCTATATTTCTTGGACACCGACAATAAGATCTTTGGGGGCGTCCCAACGAATTTCCCAGGGTCCTTGATTGAGCTTTCAATGAGATACAACTATCTAGGACATTTTTTTGGCAAAGCTTGATTTTCTTATCGTTCTCGCCCTTATTGTGCAGCAACCCGGACTTCTGCTCTAGAACTTCAATCCTCTGGTCCAAAGGCAATCAGGATATGGATCTCGTCTTTGAGAAAAGTCGCATGAACGGGCTTTTCTTGGCATCTAAGGTTGATTTTTCAATGATTTACAGCGACCCTGTCTCTACCACTTCTTCGATTAGTGGATGGGGCCAATAATGGAGAAGATAAGGCTCTGCAAGTAATCGCTGCTCGCTCGAGACGGAGGTGTTTTGCCTACAAGAGATTAAGACGGAGGTGTTTCCTTGCTCGTTGCCCCAACTCATATTCTGCGACGCTCAATTATTGCTCAGATATAGCCAAACCTTCGGGCCCATAGACCGTTGGGGGCAAGTTGGACTTGAGCTTGGCTCGGACAAGTTAACACCTGAGAGGAAAAGGACCTCCCTTAGAGGGAAGAATGCCTCAGAGAACTTAAAACCTGTAGATAATTTGCATCTTACAGATCAGAGCAACCAAATGGCCTTTTAACACTTCGGAATCGCCTGCCAAACCCGAACTGAAGACTCATCCCGTCGGTTGATTTACAGAGTTTCAGAATCTACTGCAAAAACTAGACCGAAGACAATCATGTTGCAGGGTTTGGACACCATTGCAAAACTGGCGGAATTTCCCATTCAAGTTAAGGATAAAATGGGCATTTCAGCCCTTCCATCAATATTTTAAGGGCAATGGTTATTTACCAAAACAGTAGGAATAACGTTAGACAATAGTCAAACAATAGGGGTATACTTAGTCAATTAACTAAATCATAAGGGTAATTTAAGAAATTTACCCTATAAGATATTAATATATACTAATAAGATTCAATTTTGATCAATTTACTAATGACCAAACTGAAACTAACCTGACTTGATTGGATTGGGAAATTACTGAACCAAAACTGACTCAAAATACTAAGAAGTAGCCAACTCAGGTGGGAGTGGGGACCTGGAAATTGATATTTTGTGTCAAGCACATACCCATCAAACCTTGTCAATTTGGCCTGTTCTATAAGCAAAACAAGGTAGGGTCTAACATCCTCTGGGGCGGGAGGGGGGGAGGGGGACCTGGAAATTGATATTTTGTTTTTTCCTGAATCAAAGATATTTTTTATTACATTTTTTACATTAGTTCAGTGCTTAATATGCAAATGGCTTATTACGTTTTTACCACAAAGACATCTAAATAATACAACGCATAATGATAGTTTAAGCACAAATCTTCCTATTAGTAAGAAGTCCTGCATACACTATCAAATAGCAACTTCAAACTCAAGAGGCCAGGACTACTGAGTATTAAAGTGCAAACATGAAAATACTGAAAAAAAAAAAAGACAGGACTAATAAACACAGACAACTCAAACTATTGAGCATCCAAGTCCTCAAACTAGCACCCTGGAATATGTTTATAGTTATTTGTATTTATAATTCATACATTAATATGTAAGGTAGGCCCCATTTAAGACGCAAGCTTACTTGCAACATTGCAGCAAAGCTGCTTCACTAACCCAAACTGTTCATCATTGAGTGAGAAAGCACCCAAACGCTTTAGCACATCCTCCTCAGTGGCTTCGTCATAACCAGACCTCGCCTTAAACACAACATGACCTGCACACTCCCAAGCAGAAAGGCTGCCACTGGTTTCCAACGTGTGCAGCTGTATTTTATCCAATCCACAAGTCACTATTTAAATAAAACACTCTGGAAAATCTAATTAAGGGGGTACTTGCCAATATTTATGGTTCCATTTCTAAGACAAACCATGGGAACAACAAAATCTCAAGCTTCAGTTTATAAAGGCTAGGCTGCTTTACCTGAGGAAACAGGAACACTTTTGTGCCATAATCAGACATCAACAGACTATATGGAATCTCCTGCTCCTGCAAACTGGAGCAAATCTCTGCAACCACCTTGATCAGGGATTTCAAAGTACCAGTGCCCTTGACTGAGAGAACCTTAACAGGATAATTCAAAATTTCTTGGATATGCATGCCTCTCTCTTGCCAAGGACCACATAAAGTAACAACTGGCATAAGCTCCACGGGCAAGGGATTTGAAAAGTAACAAGCCTACAGTACAAGGGGAGAACATGAGATTTTCATTATAGCTGGCTAGAAGCCTATCTATAATATGGAACTTCATGTTTTTCAGAAACATAGAGAAATCTCGGTAATTATTATACATGATCTCTCATATTTTATGAGAATGCAGTTATACATGGGTAAGTAGCCAAACCTTGGATCCCCACATTCGATGAAACATAAGCTAATTCATTATATAGTATTTGCATTGGTCTTTTGACAAGAAACAAATTACATCATCCTACATAACAATACCTAATAAGTGGAACAAATACTTGCTTACATGCTCTACTTGGCTTCTAGAGTTAACTGAATTGAATGATTTGGGACTTTCTAAAGAGAGCGGGAACTCATAGGCATGCCCCAAAAGGCTTTTTTTTCAAGCAATGAGGTATTGCAGTTTAGAAGGTGGAACAAAGGGTTAAACTTGTTCAACTACCTTGTCCCCTCCCATTTGGTTTACTTCATGTTAGCCTTTTAACAGATTGACATCCAGGTTCAGAATTTTAAGTCTCCACAGGAAGAATGCCTTAACTGATAGAATCTGTTTTGCAAGTGTATCAGAAAAAAAAAGATAAAATAGTATGTTTCTTTTATTTTTATCAACATAGAAATCAGATAAAATGGTATGTTTTATCAACGTAGTGAGTTATTACAGATTGAGGATAGATAGTTTGGATGTACAAAAGGCGTGTGCTTCATTTCCTGTTCAGGCAGGCTCATAAAGAATGTCAGCTGAATCTGATTTTAATGCCACAATTGGTATTTCATTGGATCTTAAAAGCTCTTTGGAAGCAAACATCTAAAGACAGAGAATGAATAAATGGAAACTTTTCATTGTTCCTATCAAATAGAAGAAACATTTTCAACTTTTAATCTAGCCCATTAATTGAAAAATAATTGAAAAATAAGAACACGTTTTAGACTGATCAATTCTCACATTTTACTTTTTTTATGCTCCATATGCCTCTTTGCTCACCCAAGAACTAACATCCCTCAACAAAGATAAGTAGGTCATTAACCCAAATCATCTTTGTCTGCTTAATATCTGGTCAATAAATGATGTATATAAAAGTTTCTAAACCAAGCGACATACTGATAAAAAGCTAGCACCATTCCTTTAAAAGAACAACGGCCTCTATTTTTTCTTGTCTTCAATAAAACAAAAATTACCAACTTTAAATCAACAAGTTTAGCTACTTACACCATTATTTTTCCAGAGGAATTCTGCACAATGGCTCTTTTAAATGAAGTTTTAATATGCCCAGCAGATAGAGGGTACAAAATTGAATTGACAAAGCCCATCTAGAAGATTACTTGTTTAGATCGGTCAAGTCATCCCTACACATAGCTAACATAATCAAGAATTGGCTGATCTGATTAACACAGAAAAAAAAATGCAGAGGACTGATATAGATAATATTTTTGCTTATATCTCTTACACAAAATTAATGTTAATTTCGAAACTACATATGTTGTTTCTAGTATTTGGTTGCAGGTGGTCCCCTCTTTTTGTTGCAGCTCTGTTTGATGCTAGCTTTCTTAGACAACCGAGAAGAGAGGAAGGTTTTTGTGGAGAACCACTAGAGCAGCAACCTTGTGGATGGTTTGCGAAGAAAGGAACAATTATATTTTTCAAGGTTCTACAAAATCCAAGGAGAAACTAATAGAAAGCATCATTGTTTTCAAGGCACCAAGGCGAAGCCAGGGTAGTTTCCTAGGTTTCATCGTAATAAGCAGTAATCTTTAACTAAGGATGTGGGTGGCCTCAGAAGTGGAAATGTCGCTCTGGTTTGGGAAGATGAAAGTTGAAGATGGTGACGTGGTTGGTGGGGTTACATGTGGTGAGGCACGTGTATCTGAATACGCACTGGTGGGCGTAGACATGGAGACTGGCAAGGAAGCTGGGAAGACTTTGGAGGAGATGCTTCGAATTCCAGTGTCGAATGCATGAGGAGAAACGTATGATATTTATGAAAATGGAGGCTCACATGGGAAAGTAGAATGGGCAGGGGCTGAGTCGGCAAGTGAGTGGGGTCGAAAATGACTGAAATTAGATTAGGGATTCAAATCTGGTCTGGTTCAGTACAAGATCGATCCAGAAATTTCGGTTTTCAAAATACCAAGAAACTGATTCTCGGCTTGGCGTAGAAATTTTTTTTTAAATTTGGCCAGCAATTGTAACAGGTTCGGTCATGTTTAATTGAGTTTCCAACTCTTCCAACAAAATTCCTAATTTTTTGATAAAAAATTAGGAATTTTTTCCTTAAGCTCCTGTTGACAAGCACGTGAGAACATCTTCTTAGCAAACTCGTTGGGATTTTTGAACGAGTTGCTAATAAGAGCAAGGCTCCTTCCAACTCGTTCAGAGGGAACACCCAAATTACCCAATATCTTCTCCTCATTTGAACTGCCTCTACCCCTAATTGGGTCTAACACGGCCCTTTTTGTCTATTATTTCAGCATGAGTTAAGTGGCCCCCTTTTTGTCTTTTAACATCAATCTTATTTAACTTTAATTCCCCTCCCAAGTGACCCTCGAGCTTCCTCCTCACTTTTGACTATTCACTTCCCACATAAATCTCCTCTGATCAAATTTCCTCACCACCCAATCTTCTTCTTCCACGTATACCACCATTTGCCAGATCAGTGTCATCTTCAACCTCTTGCTGCAGCCTCCACAACGATGCTTCAGGTCCCATTGCTACCCACACCTTGTACCAAGCTCCATCAACAAAGACTTGGATTGATCAAGGAATCTGATCTGGCGTCACCCCTGTGATTCTTAGTTTCGTTATTCAAAGATCATTTACTTCAGCATCAATCAGAGCCGCGACTTTCATGGTCTATTTCTGTAGAGAAATCAACATGCTTCCCTACTATATAGATGATTCAGAATACTGGAGTTTCCATTTCAGAAATCCATGTGTAAGCAATCCCCAGTCAAACAACGAGTAGAATATATCAAAACACCAAGGAAGCCCTTTCCCCTTTAATATGATCTCATAAAATCTAGATGACTACTTAACAGCTCAATAAACTGAACCAAGTTCCAGAAAACAAAGACAACACCTAACACTAAAGGCTACATTTGGTTTATGGTGAGTCGAGGGATAAAAAGAAATACTCTTGAATATTCTTCCCTTCCCACATTTGGTTTGTGAGATGTCATGGAGATGGGATGGGGTAAAGCTGGGATTTAAGTTCTCAATCTTTGGGAAGTGGGGTCACACCATTTTGGCATGAAAAAGTGGGAAAGGAGCAGAAGTCTCATCTAACACTTGTCTAACGTAAAAGGAAAAGCACCTTCTTTGCAATATTTGTAAAACCAACCCAAAATGGAACCAATGTCCCATCCTGGTGATGGATTAGTGGTTCAACCATTTGGATCAAATGAGTCAACCCAAGATTTCATAAATAAATGAACATATAATACATAGCAAAACAAAAAAAAATTGTAGAAAAATTGGGTATATCTCCAATTTTATATATCCATCATATGAAACAAAAATAAGTTTGATAAATAAAACACCCTTCTTTTCAGGAATACACTCTTCTTTTCACCTATGGTACCAAAACACCCATGTATGCACTATGCAGACCGTAACATGTAATACACATTGGGTATGTCACTTGGTACTGCACAAAAACTAACAGGGTATACATTTTATGGAAGACTCTAAAATACATGAATGTTATAAACTTAATTAAACTTGGCAATATATACATAGGAAAACTGATAATAAGCTTTAACAAGTAAAAAGTAAAACATTAAGCATAAGAGCATGGTATCAGCACATTAAATAGATATAATAACTATAAACTTGTAGCGGTCTCTGATTAATTTTTACAAAATTCAGAAGTTAAACAGAACAATTTCAAAGGCAAGACTTACATTAACGGTGATAATTTTAGCAGCTTAGAAAAGAAAATATATAATACAAGGTTACCCTATTTACCTGGAAGTATAAACCACTAGCATATGACGGAGAGTAGTCAAAGGAAACACGAAAACAGCAATTGTTTATTTCAACAGCAACCCGAATCGCCATCTCTAATGATCTTGAATCCATGCACTGTGGGGGGCTGTTAATGCCACATGGTACCAGGAATACATGGCCGTACTCAACAGGATTGACCTTGAAAACATTCAGATAGAAACAGTGTATCAATGACCTTCAAAACAGAAGAAATCTACAGATCTCTGTTCTCAGCAATATACATGACAACTAATTTTTAATTGTCATGTAAGGCATTTCACATTTGCTATAACAATAGAAGTTACAATATATCAAAAAAAAAAAAAGTGTTCAAAAATCACTTTAAGCTTACATTAACAATAACCAGGGTAGCATCATTAGGAATTGTAGATGAATGAACAAACTCAGGATTTGTTTTCTCTCCACTTTTAACACAAAAGAGCAGTGCCTCCCTCTGCATTCTCATACAGTTAAATTTAAGATGGTCTTCTTTCTTGAAGAATTTACTTTCCTCGAGTTCTGGAAAAGGGTTCAAATATCCCTCATTGAACTGAGCAATAAACTTTTTCTTACCATCAATAACCTGCACTGGTCCTCAAACTTTTAGGCCACTTGCTCCATCTTCTAATTAAAAAGAAAATGGAATAAGATACACTACAAACTAAAAAGATCACCTTCATCTCACAGGTTGTAATGTCATATCTTAATAGACCTTTCCAGGTGCGGTCTTCCCACTGCAGGTAGAAGAATATTAAAGCTAAGAAACAAGATTTGACACTAACTTTTTGGGGTAGAAAATACTCTTATAAACATGCACCTGAGCAAGAAGAAGAGAATCCAATAAGCTTTGCTCTTCTGGAATGCATGAAAAATCCACTGGGATACCATTGTCCACAGCAGAGTGGCTACCCAACCAATAAAGAGGGACCTTGATGCCTGGCAAAATATTCACAACAAGTTTAAGAATAGAGCGAATCATTTGAATAAGTAATAGCCAGGACCAGTAGGTACACCAAATTAAAGTGTCATGTTGCGATCTTTAAAGACGGCATTTTAGGATCAACATGTTAGCAGTTGAGCAGAGATGTTTAGAAGTTGTTTTTTCTGTGTCACACAGAAAACAGAAGCCTCCCTCATTCTCTTAACTAATAGAACAAATTTAGTTCAACCATGTTCTGAGAATTCCTTCATTATCTTTATGCCATATGACTGACATTGCCTTCTTTTTGTTTTTTGATTGGAAACAGTAGCTTCATTAAAGCAAAGTTAAAGAAATAACATATTTAACTGTCAACCCCTGAAAGAGGGTGTTGAGCCCATTACAATCCTTTTTTACCGCGCTCTGCCCAGATTTGATTCTCCCTCATAATCCCTAGTTTAGCTAAGGTATCAGCTAGTCCATTAGCTGACCTTCTTGTCCACTTGAACGAAGCCCCAATCTCCCTTGTGATGCTGAAAATTTCCCTTATGACATGTCTATGTATCCAGGCTCCCCAACTGCCTGACTTCATCCAATTAATTAGGCTCAGTTTGGAAAGAGTAAAAATGCAAATATGTACAGCGTAAATACATAAAAAATAATACAAAATATAAGGTTTTGCACTTTACATATTTGCATTTGTACTCCTTCCAAGCTCAGCCTTAGCAATTTAGAGTCTCCTTCTATCTCTAGTTGGTGTAGCCCCAATTTAGAGTCACCTACTTCAATATGTCCCGAAAATATAGCAACAATTTTACCATTTCCATCTCTGAATACTCCCCCTTTACCCGAAGGTCCAGGGTTGCCTCTAGAGCTCCCATCAAAGTTCAACTTTATTCTGTGTTCTGTTGATGGGGACCACAGTTCCTGCACAATAGGCCTAAGGGAAGTTTTAGCTGCCACCTCACTCCAATTTCTGTATATGTCCTCAGCTGAGAAGTCCTTAAACAAATCAATCGATTTCAACCAGTGAATGGTCCTTCTTTCAACAGTTTCTTCCTTGGATTTCTCCACTCCATTAAAGATCCTGTTATCTCTTTCTTCCCAAACTAACCAGAGAATAGCTGCTCTTGTGGCTCTCTACATAATCTTCCATGCCATTTTGGTTGTCTGAAAAGAATTGGGTTAAATAGGCTCACCATGTCCAAGGGAGGGGTCCACCTGAGAGAGAACCAAGTCCAAATAAAAAGTACAAAAGGACAGGAGAGAAATAAGTGTGTAATCGTCTCACCAGAACCAAAGACCTGCAGACATGGGGTGAGAGGCAAAAATTTGGCCTCTTTTTTTCAAACACATCCAGAGTATTGATTTTTTGTCGTACCATCTCCCGGAAAAAAGCCCAAATTTTTGGAGGTACATGACTATATCATACCTCCTTTGAAGGAAAGTTCCCCACAAAATTTATTGACTGAAGAACATTATAGAAAGATGCAGAAGTGAACACACCAAGAATGGATGGTTTCCAAATTCTACTATCCGAACTAGATTGATCCAAAAAGGTCGACCCTAAAAGAGAAACAAGTTCATCCATCATCACATTTCCAACTCTCTTAGCCCTCTCCTCAATCCCAAGTCCCATGAATTATCAATAAAAACCGACGAGACCACTTTTCTTTTATTCTCTAAGAGTGAATAAATTGAAGATAACCTATCACTAAGGGGATTCTCTCCAACCCAAACATCTTCCCAAAATTGCACTTTGTTTCTTGCACAAGCATCAAATTTGAAGGAAGAATAGAAGGCAAAATACTATGAATAGCTTTCCAAGGAGAACAATGAGAAGGCAATCCGTGTAAGCGTATCACTCTTTGCCATAGTCTATCCTGTTCCATTGGCAATCTCCACAGACCTCCACCATCTCTACTTCTAGAAACCACCTACCACTTCACTAGGTGATCCTTCTTAATGCCCCCTAGTTCCCACAAGAAGTCCAACATACTCTGGTTGGTTTGCCATTGATATTCTGAAGGTAGATAGGAAATTCACAAGTAAATTATCCAATGTCGACTTAATGAAAGTTATCCTACTACCCCCCCCCAATGAAATGTAGTTTCTCTTCCAACTCGCCAATCGTTTGGTAAATCTTTCAATCATTGGGTACCAAAAGCTATTTGAATTTGGATGCCCTCCCAAAGGTAGCCCCAAGTATTGTAATGGCCATCCCCCCACTTCACACCCCAAAATCCTAGCTAGAAGATCCACCTCTTCACTCCCTAGATTCACTCCTGCCACACAGCTCTTGCCCCAATTTACTTTATAGTTGGATGTTCTCTCAAACTTATTAACAAGCCTCTTTAGATTTATAAGCTCTTTTGTTTTCCCTTCACAAAATAAAATGATGTCATCTACAAACTGTAGATGTGTGACCACCACTTCCCCTCTTCCAACTCTCCAAACCTTAAGTAAATTGTTAGCATCTACTCTTATAGTCATATCATTCAAAACATTAGCCACTAAAGTGAAAAGAAAAGGGGGCAAGGGAAAACCCCTAGCTACTCCAATCACCAGAGTTGAAAAATGGCATGAGGAGATGCATCCCTTCACCCATCTATACCATTTTGCTCCAAAGCCCTTTCAATTTAGAATTTCCTTAAGTAAAAAACTCCCTATCTACCATGTCATAAGCCTTTTCTAAATCCAGCTTGTAGATCAGCTCCTTTTGCTTTTCCCTTTTACTATACTCTACACAATCATTGGCAATGAAAATTTGATCCACAATTTCTCTCCTGGAAACAAAGGCCCCTTGATTTGATGATATAAGTGAAGGGAGTACACTTTGTATTCTGAGGGCCAATACCTTAGATATAATTTTATACATACTTCCCACCAAACTTATAGGTCTAAAGTCCTTCAGCTAAACTGCATCCCCTTTCTTTGGAATCAAAACAATGAACGTTGCATTTGCTCCTGAATTAAATTTTCCCCTCTCAAAGAATTATTCAAACATTTCCATTAAGTCACCCTTCAGCCTTCAGAACCTCCCAACAATCTTGATAGAATGCCATAGTAAAACCATCATGCCATGGGGCTTTAGATTGATCCATTGAAAAAGCTGCATTTTTCACTTCTTGAAAATCAAAATTCTTCTCCAAAGTATCCGATAGTTCCCTATTCCCAGCCCTCCATTCCAGATCCTCTAAACCTTCTCTTGAGCTTCTCAGACAATCATAATGTTTTGAAGTGATTCACAAAGGCTTGTGCTATGTCATAATCTCTTGTCAATATTTGTCCATTCCGTTCTAGCTTCAAAATTGAATTCTTTCTTTTTCTACCATTTGCCACCTGATGGAACTCATGTAAGTATCCTATGTCGTCCCCTTCCTTTAGCCACTTACATCTGGATTTCTATCTCCAGTTAACCTCCTCTTTTCTTAGAATTTCTTCTAGATCCTTTTTTTAACTTCCATCTTTCTTTCCTATCTTTCTAGACTCTTTCAGCCTCCAAACCATCCAACTCCTCTAGTTTACTGAGGATCTCTTGTTTCTTTTTCTCAATCTTCCCAAAAACCTCTTTATTCCAGATCCTGATTCTTGCTTTCAGCACCTGTAACTTCTTGTAGAATTTGTATCCCTTCCATCTATACTCTACTTGATCCTCCTCCCATCACTCCTTTACCTTTGGTAAAGAACCAGGGTGAAGTAGCCACATGTTCTCCAATCTGAAAGGGCAAAGACCACTTTCCACCCTCTCTTGGGCCAAGCTAATTGGGCAATGGTCTGAAAGAGGTCTTAGCAAGGCTGTGACTGCTAATCCCCTCTATTCCCTTTCCCAGTCATTTATGAAGAGGAACGTGTCTAATTTGCAACAAATGAGGACCTCTTGAAATTTGACCAAGTAAAATTTTCTTTTAGAATAGGTAGGTCCCTTAATCCAAAAGTTTCTACAAAGAGGCCAAACTTTCTCATACTTGATCTGATCCTATGGCCTAGGTTATTTGATTCACTCAAGAATCTTATTACATTAAAATCCCTCCGCAAACACCGAGGGCCATCCCATAAACCTCTAACTACTGCTAGTTCCTCCCAAAGTCCCTCCCTTTCCCTATAAGAGGTGGGACCATACACATTAGTTAATACCAATCCCCACCCATCTACCTTCCTCTCAGTTTTATGGACACCAAGTATTTCCCAATTATCTCCTCAACACACTCCAACTCTGCATTTTTCCACAACATTATGATTCCCCCTGAAGCTCCCCAAGACTATGAATAGGCCCAACTTTTGTCTCTAACTGACCAAATACTCCTCACCCATATTGCATCCAGCTTTGTTAGCTTAGACTCTTGAATTAAAACAATATCTAGCTTTTCTCTCCTCAACAAATCCCTAATTACCCCTCTTTTTCTTGAACATCCCGATCCTCTTACATTCCAACTTATCACCTCCATATTCAAGAACCAACTACTCACCCTAATCAAAAACCCTTCCACTCCCTACTTCTTCCTCTCCTTCCTTCCAACACTACCCTTATCATAATCTACCTCGCACTTGAGCCTTCTCACTTTACTTAGCTATTTCTTTCTCTTCTTTAATAGTCCACCTTCCTACTTACTAGACTGCTCTATCTTCTCCTTCCCCTTCTGTTTTCTCTCAGGGCCCTTGTTCTTTGTTTTCCTTTTACCTTTCTTACAGCAATCTTTGTCCTTTCACTAACCCTACCTCCCTCCTGATTTCTAGGACTTGGAGAGTCACACTCTTCATCCCTTTTACTCTTCTCAGCCAGCTCTTTGGCCACCCAGATTTCAAATAACTCCATAATCAATTCCCAAGTATTGCTCCCTAGTTCTCTGTCTACACTCTCCATTGACAGATCTCCAATCACCTTTGTTTCTTGCCCCTGATCACGCAGATAGGCAGACTGCAAGGTTGGGTTCATCTGACCTTAGGCACAACACACAGGAGTAGAAGGAACATTTACCACAAACCGCAGTCAAAACAGGGGTTCACTTCCTCTTGACAATTAGCTTTCACCTGTGGTTAATACCTTCAACATCATCCTCTGGGCAAATAGCTGGGGAACAAGGGCAGTCTGTAACTCTACTAGTATGTTTTGGGTTGACTTCGCAGGCCCTATAAAGTATAAACACCTTGTTTTTGGTCTCGATTTGGACACGGTTCTCCCCTGTTCTCTGACTTGGAGTTCACTTCACCAGACCTAGTACCTATTTTCCTTCGACTTTTCCAAACTGACCTAAGAACCAAGGATGTGAGGTAGAGAATTCTTCATCGAATAGCAGCCTCACACCTTCTTCTGCTCCTTTACCATCTGTGACTAGTACTTGCTTTGAACACTGCCGTATCTGGATCATTCAAAACTATTCACTTTTTCTGTGCTCTCTTGCTTGAGACTTATCCACCCAAAATCCACTGTCTCATCCCTATTCTTTTACCGATTATATCTTAGATTTGGCTTCTATGGACTGGTAGAACATGAAACCATTCTTGGCATCCAAGCAAACCTTGACCCATACTCCGCCTTCAAAAGTTCAACCCTTCTATTTGAGACTTTGTTTTGGGACGATGATACACCAGTATTTTGGTCCCTTGTCTTTCTATTCCTCTTACCAATCACGTGATCACTTAAGTATCACCTGACCTCAACTCTGGCCCCCGCCTATTCAGGCTTAAGTCTACTGGGCCTGGCCTTAATATATACCATGAGGCCCATCAAAGCCCCTTTTTACCACCCAGTTAGCCTGTCTACTTACCACACATGTCGTGGCTAGGCCAGCCCAATTGGAGGCCCACCAATTTTATCTCATCCCTTTCTACCACCTGTCACCACCCCTAAACCTACCATTTGATTTGGAGTCTACCACATCTTCATCCTTCATCCTTCGAATACTTTACCACCTGAGCATAAGATTTGAAAATAGTTGTTGTCTTTTGAATCGTTGTTTCGAAATTCCACACTCAGAGGTAATCTGGGTTGCGTATTTCCCGTTCCCAGCCTTCTCAGTATCCTTCTTTGTGAAACTTTCCATCTCCCTCTGTTTTCCCCCTTTCCAAGGTCACATCAAGGTCCTCTCTTGGCCACATCAGCATCATCTTCTCCATCCTGCCCTTCTACCACCGAGTTTCCACAGAGGTAGCAATCCACACCTTGTACGCCAGACCAACTAAGAAAATTTCTACGGATCTTAGGATAAATTTTGGCTTGCTCCACTCACCCTGATTGATGCTGCTCGAAGATTTGATGCATCCACAGGCATCAACTCTCCACCAGACACCTTTGCAATTCTGGTGAATATTTCATCTGACCACAAATGGAATGGCAACCCTAAAATTTTCATTTCAATACAGGTCGTTGGTTCTACAGATTTCTCATTGCAACTTGGCGACCATTGTCCTACCACTGCCAGCCCTTTCTTTGTTACTGCCGAGACAGATGCAAAATCCGACCAGGACTTGTGGCTAGACACCAGATCCTTCTGTCCATCGAAGGGGATTATCTGCATCGCTTCTGAAATCTCCAACACCTGTTGAATCTCTTCTTCCAGACTTTTCCAATCTGTTACTTCCTTGTTCATCTTGACTAATTTATTTTCCCAATCTTCTCTGGATTTATTCTCTGGATTTGATGCATCCGCATGCTCACTCTTGCATCTCCCTTCCAGCATCAACAACCCTTTTCTAATTCTACTACCTTCAGCGCCACTCTCTTCTTGTCCAAACTTCTTCCAGAACATACGTTTTTAGGCTCAATCTTCAGGAGTCTCCTCATCTCCTTGCTAGTGCGAAGTCCATCTCATTGCTTCTCTGATTATGCCTTCCAAAATGAAAAAACTCCAAGGTTTCTAAAATATCATTATTCCCTGAAGTTCCATTGTCAGCTTCACTTACTAGTTACTTCCACATTACTAAATCATTGCCTAAACAACTGGCATTGTTTCCTAGTATAATCTAAAATGTATTTTCCCCTGCAGGTAGAATTCCTTTTGTTTATATTAATTATTAAGAAAAATTCCTGATTAATACCCTATACGTTGGGCCTAGTGCCACTTTGGTCCCCAAACTTTAACAAGGCAACTCAGTACCCGAACTTTCAAAACGTGACAATCCAGTACCTGCTGTTAACTAGCTGTTACCCAGCCGTTAAGTGGCAATTGAAAAAGACACAAATGCCCTTTGAGTGTCATCTAATTTTCTTTATCAACCATCCAAACATTAACAAAAAAGTAACAGTCCCAAATCTTTGCCTCTTCTATTCAAGAAAGTTGGGGTTAGGGGTGGCCACGAGCAGAGCTCTTCACGAGCTACTCGACTCGATTTCAACCGAGCTTCAAGCCGAGGTCGAGCCCAATTTATAGGCTCGATTAATAAACGAGCCGAGCTCGAAAATATATATATGTGTGTGTATATATATTCGATATATATATATAAACTTATAGAAAATAATATATATAATAAAATTATTATAATTTTTTATTTTTATAAAATACTTTTTTCTCAAATCGACCTCGAACTTACAAGCTCTTGACTCGAGCTGAGCTCAAGCTCGAGCTCGAGCCTTGTACTACTTTGGCGAGTTGAGCTCAAGCCTCGTACTATTCAGCTCGAATCCACCCCTAGTTGGGGTCACCAGAATGCCCACACAAACGTGACCCCAACCTTCTTGAATGGAACAGGCAAGGATTTGGGACTGTTAATTTTTTTATCAACATTTAGATGGTTGATAAAGAAAATTAGATGACACTCGAAGAGCATTTGTGTCTTTTTCAAATACCAATTAACGGCTGGTTAACAACTAGTTAACAGCAGATACTAGATTATCACGTTTTAAAAGTTCGGGTACTGAATTGTTACATTTTAAAGTTTGGGGACCAAAGTGGCACTAGGCAGGCCCAAAGTATAAGGTACTAATCAAAAATTTTCCCTTTATATTACTTCAAAGTGATGGATGGGACGCTAGTGGCAAACCTCTATCATCACAACGTACCATGGAGATTTCTAAAGCTGCTATTGCCTTCTTTAATTATTGTTTTTATCTACAGAGGTGATAGGGTTTCTTTCTAGTATGCATTCATGCAGTCGTTACTGAATTCATAGAACAGACAGATCTAATGGTCCATTTGGATGGCAATAGTACCATCCACCAATCATATCAACTTTTATCTAAGGTTGCTATGTTTCTTCAAATCATTGATGGCAAGAAATGTCTTAGAAATTCTATCCGTTATCATGGAAGGGGCCCACCTTCCACAAGGGACATATAGCTGGCATATAATGTAGCTCCAAGCTCCAAAATCATGATTGACCACTTGGCAAAAAAAGGACAGCCCAAAGCAAAAGGCTCCCCTGCCAATGCAGAGTCTAGGGAGGGACAAATGTACACAGCCTTACCCTTGCACCTACAGAGAGGCTGTTTCCAAGATTTGAACCCCAGTCATTCAGGTTGCAATGGAGCAGCCCAACCATTACACCAAGGCCCACCCTCATGATTGACCATTTAATATAGCCCTTAAAAACAGCTTCAATTCCTATTATATCAAATCCTAATGGTATCAATTTAGTAAGGACAATCCATTTGCCATTGCAAGTTTCCCACTAAAATGTCAACATGGATATTCTTTCATAACAATTTCAATTAATATATGTATAGTTTTAGCATTAAAAATAGCAGAAAAATCTCTTCTAAAATATCTATGCTAATTAGCAATCCAATGACTCTCAACAATGAAAGTTTCTACATAATTTGATTTTCAAAAAATAAATTCACATTTAGATCTTGGACATGATGAAATAAAATTAAAAAAAAATAATAATAACAAAGATTAAAAAGTATAAGGTAATTAGCAAAATACCCCAGGAAAACTTTATCTAGCAAAAGGAAATCCTAACCAGGTCCTGTAGCTAACATTATGATAGAATTTTGTTTTAGCACATAACAACTTACATATATACCCTTAGCGTCTGTTTGGCATCGTTGCCGTTGCTCCAGAAAATGGTGCCACATCAGCACTATGCCAGAAAAAAAGTGCTCCAGGAAACATGCATTTGTTTGGAACCGTTTTTCCATAAAAAACGATGCTCCAAGCCACGCCTCGGAAATCAGGAAGACATGGCTTCGAGCAACGCCAAATTTGGCATTTCCTGGAGCTGCAGCTCGTTGCTGCCAACGGGACAGTGATGTGGCACTGGATAATGGGTACCCGTGCTGAAAACATTTCCTAGAGCATTGGTACCAAACAGAAAAAGTTGTTCCAGGAAACATCCTACCTGGCAGCAACATTGTAAAAAAAAAAAGGACACTGTTTTCTGAGAAAACGGTGTCTTTTAACCCACACATCTGCAGCATCGATGCCAAACATATACTTAGTCTAATATGTAAATTGACAACATAACAAGAATGAAAGCCAACCAACTCCACAATAATCCCCCCATGAAGAAGACTCACAATTTATCTTTACCACTCATGTAGAAGAAAATCAAAAAGAACTATTCATATAGCAAGAAGCACTACAGATTGCAAAATGATCTTAATACAAAATAAGGGGATCTAACCTTTCAGAGGAAGCCAGGGGCATTTGGGCTGCTCAGGAGCAGCAATATACTTCCACAAACAGAGATCGTCTTCAAATTGCTTGACTGTGACCATACTTACAGATAAAGCTTTTCTAATTCAAAACAAATAAATTGAAAAGAAATGGAGTCGAGGATGACGTCTCAGTACCCCCCACCAGCAAGGAAAGTCAGATCAGCCGGATGCCCACCAGCTGAAGGTAGGGCACCTCGACCACCGTGAAACGAAGGGGAAGCAATCAAGAACTTAGGGAAAGCTTGAAAGCATTCTTTTTCCCTTTTACGATTGTCAACAACACGTGTTACTTTTATTAGAGCCGTGATGAAATTACAGAAGCCAGCCCCAACCGGACCAGCAATTCCCCTTGGAGCCTGAAAAAATATTCAAAGAAACAACGAAATTTGATTGATTCAGTCCTCAAAAGAAAATGACAGATTCCCTCAATATAGAGAATCGGGATGGATTTTATCCAACAAGATAACACCAAGACTTTCTCCAGCAACAAAAAATCCGCATAGCAACAACACTGCAAACCAAACAACTGGGGCAGAAAGAAATTTAGTGCTTCAAAACTTTCATCAACCTACCTACTGAATAATTGGCATTTTAACAGTAATCTCTAAGCTTCTAGTCTTTATATAAAATTTCTACCTTAAAAAAAAATAGGAATAGAAACTACCATTCAGAACTTAAAAAGAAAAGAATATAACAAAGATAAAACTCAAAAGCAATCGCTTCTATATAACGCATAGTAATCCAAAATTCTTCAAATTTTACATTATAATCTCTACAGACCAGGCTGTAGGACCCCAAAGTTTTCCCTTACTCAAAGCAACAACAATATGGGGGAAAACTTCAATTAAAACGCAATTCTTCAACCAAGTCCAAAAAGAAACACGTAATTGATTCAATCCCCGAAAGCGAACAGCGATTTCGGATCATAACCAAGAAATACCTATTCTTTTAAGAATAGTTCCGATTAGAACCAGCACAAAGAAACGCAAAATATCGCAAAAAGTAAAACGAGATATACCCAATCTTTCAAACGAATTAGTTAATCGAGACGAAAACAGAAACAGAACAATTTAAAATAAAAGATAGTATAGATCGATCGAATCAGGATCAAGAAAATAAAGAATTTGCATCCACGCAAAGAGATATACCCAAGATATTCGCAGAATGCAGAGCAGGTCTTGGATGGCGGTCTCTATCTCGATCTCTCTCGCTCTTTGGCACTCTGACGTCTTCTGGTCTATGAGTCTTATCTATGTATAGGGTTCGCATCTGCCCCCCACGGCCCCACATACTTGCCCCTCAAAAACGTCCAAAAAAATCGGAATACGACGCGTGTCATGACACGCCCATTAAGCGAGACGCGAGCGGAACTCATTTCACGCCGTGAATGCACCTCCGTTAATTCCTCTCTTTGACCAAAAGCGTTTCTTCTGCATACTCCTACATTCTACTTCGAACTGAAATCTTTGGCGTCAGCCCCTTTTGTAATCCATTTATCAAATGAATTTGCTCATAATTCCCTTTGTAATGACTGTCATGTATTCTCTCATGAAATATTAAAGGATCTTTGTCAATATTCCGTCTCTCTTTATTAGTATCTACACTGTAATACGATCTTTCTCTCTCGCAAGAGGCAGTTGATTAATCAACAATGGTAAAAATTTTTAAGCCTTAGGCTGCATTTGCTTCTCCTTATTTTAAGGACTTGCTTCTTTTTGCAATTAAAAACTTGGCCTTTGGGCCATTTTAACCGCAAAAAGGAGATACGTGAATGTTAGAATTTTGGAGGGCTTTCGAATTCCGAGGGTGTTAAGGGTTTGAAACAGCATCAGGGGGTTTCCACTCTGGTGGGTTCAGAAGCGTGAATGTTAGAAAACGAATCAGAAAACACACACACACACACACATATATATATATATATATATATATAGGACTTACCTCTTTTTGCAATTAAAAACTCGGCCTTTGGGCCATTTTAACCACAAAAAGGATATATGTGAATGTTAGAAATGTGGAGGGCTTTCGAATTCCGAGGGTGTTAAGGTTTGAAACGGCACCAGCGGGTTTAGATTCGTGAATGTTAGAAAACAAATGAGAAAAACTTACAGAATACTTACCTCCTGCTGGTATGGCCAGTGGAAATCAATCGGATTAATCTCCGATGAATGGGTTACGAAAGGGGGCCCGGTGCCAAGGATTTCAGTTTGAAGTAGAATGGAGTATGGGAGAAGAAACATTTTTGGGCAAGAGAGAAATTAACGGAGGTGCATTTCACAGCATGAAATGGGTTCCGCACGCGTGTCTCCCTTAATGCACGTGTGTCATGACACGCATCGCGTTCCAATTTTGTGGGACGTTTTTGGGGGGTAGAGCGAACCCCTATGTATACCAATAAAACACGTGAAATTAGGGGAAATATTTTATTTATTTAATAAAGGTAAAAACTATTAAATTTTTTTTATTGGTTTAATAATGGAACATGACAAAAACGATGGGATGGACTCCCCATAGACAGTGCCCCATAGCCCATCCCTCCCATGAATTAGGAACATCTTGCCATGGCCCATGACATGCACGAGGGGGATGGGTTGTTGGGCGTGCTTAGTGGGGAGGAGACCAAATCAGCACCCCACAAGATTGCCCCCCTCAACATCCCATAGTACATGCCCGCCATGTATTGGAAACATCTCCCAATGATAATCTCAAAAATGATAATGTCATCATCGAGAGATGCTCTCAATACACAGCGGAGATATGCTATGGGACATTGTGGGGGGCAATCTCGTGGGGAGCTGATTTGAACTCAATGGGGAGCCCATCCAAACTTGGATACGGATTTACTGTTCTCACATTAATGTAAGGATATATATTATATAATTTTGTTGATAAGTCATCATTTAGGAAATCCAAAACTCATATTATATTGATCTTTATAAATTAATACATGCAAAAAACCATAGTTTCAAATGTTGCGACATTTTGCTAATGTCCCCTCAATGTTGAGGCTCACCACCATGAAAATAAATGGTAATATAAAAAATTATATTATTTTGATCAACATTTCATATATTTCGGAAATGTCAACCAAATCAGTCCAAATAACAAAAAAAAATGATAGTTTTTCCTATTATGTCGACAGGATGTCGACTAATGTACATTAATAATATAATATATTAGTATATTATATTAATAAAATACAATATATTAATATAAACTATTCCATTAACAATTTTTATTTAATATTTCAAAAAAAATATTTATAAAAAAGAATTAACAAAAAATAAAAACAAAAGAATAAATTAATTACTTTATAATATAAAACATAAAATATTTTTCAAGTAATAAAATATTAACTAGTTAGTATTTCAAAATATTTACTAAAATCAGATAATGTTTATTAAATTTTATAATAAATCGTATTCTAAATTTAATATAAAAAATCAGAATAAATTTATTAAATTTTATACTAAATCATAATTTATTATAAATTTAGTATTAAAAATCATAATAAATTCATTAAGTTTTTAAGAAATTAGAATTTATCATAATCTTAATACTACAAAAGGAGAATCAATTTATTAAATTTATAATAAAACATAATGCATTATAACTTAATATTTAAAAAATAAAAATAAATGTATTTCTATTTATTAGTGTAAAATAAATATATTAGAATTTATAATAAATCAAATTTTAAAATAAGAAAAGAAAACATCAAATATCCTTGTAAACGTCAAAATGCATAATAAATCACTAAACCATCATTTAATAATTTGTTACTGATCTTAGTTTTTTAGCTTTATATAATGATTAGGAATAAGATAATAGTTTAGAAATATGTACTAATGCTTCTTTTATCATTTTACAAAATATCATTGCATATTTCCACATATTTCATAATATTTCCACAATGTCTCTAATTTTTACAATATATGTCCTATATTTTGGTAAGCGACATTTCCATTGACATCAACATTTTAAACATTGCATAAAACTATTATTATGTTATATTTTATTTAAGTTTAAGACACAAATAAATGCAATTGTTATATTTTAACTATTATATCAATTAATTTCTATTTTACTATTTTTACTTTTTAACATTAATAGAAAAATAACTAAATATTAAAATTTGAAATGGTTGATAAATAACATATATTTATTTTTTTAAATAATAAATATGCTATTATAAAATGCAAATGAAAATATCAATTGATAATTTATAAAATATATAATCTTAACTTAAAATATTTCATATCTATATATTAATTTTTTTTAAAATTACCAAAATAATTATTCCATTATTAACATTTTTATTTTAACAAATTTTATGAAATAATAAATCATTTTTATATAAATTTAAATTAGTGTATTTGATAGATCCAATGTAATGTTATATTCTTTAATATTTTGTAAAAAATTAATTTTATAAATAATAAATATGTTATTATCTAGTGTAAATTAAAATATCAATTAATAGTTTATTAAAATATATTAAAATCATGCGTACATACATACATAATATATATATATATATATATATATATATTACTTAAGTACTAAAATATTTGAGTACATACATATTAATATATTTATTTGTATAAATTTATTGAGAGTAAAAAATCAATTTTTGATATAAATACAAAATTAGTACATTTTTATTTCATTTATATTTATAAATATTAATTTTAATATTATTCTATTCAATTTTATGTTGGACCGTTGAACATAAACATATCACATTTATGATAAAATTTATTTTATTTTATATCATTTATCATCACAAATTGAAAGGTGGTTTAGTGGCTTAAATCGCTAGGTGCTCTAAATGGTTGATAAGACTTAGGTTCAAACTATGCTAGTCACACTCTTGCAGCATTTTTTTAGGATAGAAGTTGCGCGCCTATCTGTATGTATCACATGTATCAGTCTCGGTCAATGCATTGTGATACATGCCAATACGGTATCGTATTGTAGCGATATGCATGATTGGTATGATACAATGCAAGTCGTAGCTATCTTGTATCAACTAGTACCAATACCATTATTCAAGCCAAGTCAAGTCAAATACCTAGCTATTCGAGCTCGGCTCACGAAAATAACGTTAGGAGTGATTTTGATTTGAGCTAGAGACTTGAACTCAAATTCAGATTAGTTCAAAAGCTCATAAGTTTGAGCTCAACTTAGCTCAAGCTTGACTATGAGCCAAGCTTCCTATAAAAATAAAAATTAAACATGTAAAAATTATCTTTTATTTTGCATACAAAAAGATTAAGAATAATAAAACTTATTTATTATCATACATATAAAAAATAAAAATATTATATATAATATTTATTATTGTACATCAAAATAAAAATGTTATTATACATATAATAAAAATTATTTATTATGTATGTATGTATGTCATGAAGGGTAAAATGACCCTCCAATTATGAGTTGCCACGTGGCGATTCAAAACGTCTTACTACACCTCGGCACCACATGTGGTGCAACCTTGGTTGAATGCTCCTTGACTTATGCCGCTTAGGATAACTTTGAGGTCAGAGTATGCAATAGCAAATGGGGCCAACAAGATAACAGGTTGTCTAGATGATCTCATTCACTCGCCAGGTGCTCCAGGACTTGGGGGTGCAAATGGATCGGATCATGATCAGATCTGAGATTCTATCATATTTGGTTGAATTTGGATCACCCCTATTCAGATCTTCAGATCAGATTCAGATAACCCCTATCAAATCCGAGAAGATCCGATCCGATATATATGTTATATATTTATTTATATAAATATATATAATACATATATATGTTATTTATTTATTTATAAATATATTATTTATATTGTATTTTTGTAAACTTGCTATATTATATATTTTTTTATAAAAAACATGTATATATATGACAAAAATAATAAAAAAATAGTTGAATTTTTTGCTTTTCTTTATTTAAATTAGTATATTTTATTTTTATGTTAATAATATATTAATTTTTAAAGAAAACAAATAAGATCGGATTAGATCCGAATATCCTCTGATTGAAATTCGAATTCAGATCCTTGCTTATCAAATATGATCGGATCTACAATGAACAGTGACGATCATATTCAGATATACCCTGATTCGAATCTGATCTAATCCATTTGCATCCCTACCAGGACTCCCTCGGAAAATTACCGTAATTATACACCACTGAATGCCAAGAGGGGGATTTTGGTACAAGTTAAGAAGATGGACTACCTAAAGTGGCCTCCACACACGAAAAGCAACTTGGCGAATAGGAATCAGGACCAATATTTCACTTCCACTAAGCTAAAGGACATGGCATTGAACACTATAGAGACCTCAACAACAAGATCAAGGAGTTTGTGGCTACCTAAAATAGTTTGTCAAGAAGGATGATAAACCAGTTGAGAAGCCAAGGGACCAACATAAGGAGCATGAAGAGAAGTTCGTCGACGTAATCACGATGAACATCAAAGGATTTGTGGTGGCCAAATGCAACTCATCTGCCAGGAAGGCATCAATGCGATAATTGTGGTCGAGGAAGGCAACCCACCTCCGAAGAGGTCAAGGACCAAGGAGGTGATCTCTTTCAATTAAGATGACTTAAGAGGTGTCCGCCTCCCTCCTGATGACAGCCTGGTTATGAAGATGGTCATTGCCAACTACGAGGTAAAAAGGATTTTAATTGATAGTGGTAGTTTGGTTGACATCCTCTTTATTAAAGCTTTCGACGAGATAACTTAGATCGGAAACACCTCATCTCGATCAAAATACCTTTAGTCAGTTTTAGTGGGGACGTAGTTCGCTCCTATTAGGAGAATAAACCTATCAATAACAGCGAGGACTACGTCGAATAGGACAATGTTGATGCATGATTTCTTAATTGTTGACACACCATCGCCCTATAATGTGATGTTGGGCGTCCCCATCTTGCACTTCCTCTATGCCATCGTATCAACCTACAACCTCGCTATGAAGTTCCCAACTGAGCAAGGAATTGAGGTAGTTTAGGGGGACCATCTTGAGTTGAGGAAATTCTATGTGGCAATGCTTAAGGGAAAAGGGAAGTAGTCACTAGCGGTTGACTTCAACCTCAACCAACTTGAAGAGTCTAACAAAAATCGAGGACAGCCCCTAGAAGACATCGTCCTGGTTCTGTTAGATAGTGTATGCTCTTAGCTCCAATAAGCTTGATGTACATTATGACATTTATTGTAAATGAATGAAGTACATATTTGATTCATGTTATTGTGGTGTGTTTTTGTGTAATACCCTTAAAATGGACACTAATGAGACTCGTGTTATTTTAGAATATTCACAGCCATTGGATAAATTTGGGGAGATTTATCCTACCAAGGCTAACATTGATGTGCCGCCAAGTTGGTTGGGGTGGCTTATCTCAGCTACCAGGGTGAGACCTGAGGTACATGCAGTGTGGGTTTTCTTGAAACCCTGAACCAGACCAAATTCCAGTATTGCCCTGGACCTTGGAGATAGATGGACAAAACTGGAATGTTACACCTGACCCCTAGACTCGATTATGGTACTGCACTAGGTGTCGGACTAGGCTGTCTTTGATTTGCCAATCAGTGAGATCCTTAGCAGGGGTCAAAACCTGTGTATGTTGGGACAGTCTGAGAATTCACCTGAGTGGGTGATCATAGTGACAGGATTAGCCCCTTTGTCAGACAAAGTGAATGATCAGGGAAATGCACTCTCTCCGATGGAAACCTAAACTGCCGACAGTGGATTTCAAATGTGTTTGAAATTTGGTTTTGCAAAATATATTTATATAGAGATATACTTATATATTATGTTTTCACAAATTGTTTGCAAAATGTTTTAATTCTCGGGATCCATGTGATTAAAGAGTGCAACACTGTACCTTGTAGCCGAGGGAGAGGTCCTCTCTTGTCGGGCAGTGTTTGATCATTAAGGGTTGAGAGGTTAAGTGTAAGACCATTGAGGGTTATACCTGATGGAAAAATCTTGCATTTGCCCACAGTCCTTGGGCCTTCATAAGATGGTTGGACCCAATGACCATTTAGTGTAAATGTTGGGCCCATTAAGAGCCCATGGTGATGGACTCAGGGGTTCATTGTGTCTTACAATGAATTTAGCTAGGCCTTGTAGCTAAGGCTAGGCTGAACCCATGTGGTTGATGTGTAGATCAATGATAGGGTCCCATGCCATACAAAGAGATCCAAGCTAGTCAGCATTCATTGGAAGTGAGCCTGAAAGCTTAATGAGCCTAAAGCCCATTTTGAACTAGGTTAAATGGATTAATTAATTAGGGGTGAATCTGGGTATGGATTAATAGATAAGGATAAGAGGATAACTCTTATACTTAAAGAGTCCAGATTCAAATAGAAATTTAGATTAGGAAATTTCTAATTTAATTATGAGTAGATGATCTTGATCTACAGATAAGATAAACGATTATCCTTACCACTTAAAGAGTTCAGATCCAAATAAAGATTTGGATCAAGAAACTCCTAATCAGATTAGGAGATCATCTCTTTAAGGATTATATATAAAGAGCAGGGCAGACCTGAAAATTACAACACAGTTTGACTGTTTCTACCTTTAGTTTTCTCTCCCTGCTCTTGCCGCCCTACCCTATTCGATCTCCATTTCTTGGAACTGATCAAGATTTGATCTTGATATTGTTTCTTGGTAGAAGAAACAATTCTGAAGCTATGCTCACTACCCTATTCAATTCTTGCTGAAGAATCAAAGGTTCTTAGTGAAGAACTACCTGTTGGTCCTGCCTCATCCTAAGCTGTGTCATCTTAAGTGGAGGGAGGATTTGGTACACTCTTTGGGCCTGAACACCTACGTTGGAAGGAGCATTTTTGCATGGATTCTGTATCAGGTATACCTTTTCCTAATCTTGGTTTTAGATTTGGTTTGGTTTGGTTACAAGAACGAACCTTGAAAATGCAATTTTCTATATTGGGAATATGATTCCTGAATGGAAGAAAAGAAATTTTTGAAATTTCACCCAACCTTCATGTAGGGTTCGGCCATCCATATGATGGATATCCCACCCAATAGTGGTATCAGAGCCAGGCTCAAGTCTTGAACCAAATTAGATCATATCTAGTTCTGCACAAATGGGTAGAAGGCGTTCTACCCGATTTCCGCAGTTAGCAGTTTTTTTGGGAATTGGTTCCTAGATTTTTTGGCGTATGATTTGAAAAAATAAATCTTTATTATTCTGTTATATTTATGGAATTATTTTTTGACTATTTCTTGAATTCTTGGGCTGCACGTGTGATGAAGATTGAATCTTTTTGGTGCCAAGATTTGTGCACCTTACTATTTCTTTTCTATTCGATTTGGTTTGTAAATAATTTTTTTTTTATTTTTTAGACAAATTGTATAGGAATTCAATGTGTTGTAATAATAGAAAAATGAGGTTTTTTCTATTTAATTTTCATCTGTAGATGGCTGGAGTGCGCGACAGAGGAGAAGAAGATTTTGCATAAAGAAGTTCTACGATCTGCGATTTTGTAGATTTCAATTTTGCAATCTGTGATTAATTTTCTTTGTAGGTTTGCAGGATGTCCAAGATAATCACAATGCAACCCTCTAATTTCATTTTCTTGATAATTTTGATTATTTGGATTTAATTTATTTTTCAGATCATTATTCTTGAATTAAATCTTGAATCAGACACCAAAACTTGGGCCGATTTGTACCAGATTTGGTCCAAACTGGTTGGACTGAATTCTTGGTTTGATGGGGTTGGTTTTTCTGGCCCAAATTCAATTTTGGCCAGAGGGTTGATGGCCCATTTCAAGTTTTAATTCGGCCCACCTTTGTAAAACCCAATTTTAATATGTTAAAATTGCATTAGCCCAAATCGGCATAAATGCTATATGGGTCGAACTACTCTTTGCAATTCAGCCCATATACCTTGATAATGTTATTTAATAATATTATGGGCTTTGTTGGGCCAATGCTAATTTAACCTAATTAATTTAGGGTTTTATAGATGTTTATTGATTGGATCAATTATGTGAATGTGAATGCATGTGATGTGTTGCGTACATGGGCCATAAGCACTTGGCCCATGTTAATTTGATAGTGTCTCTTTCACTTACCATGGCTGAATGCACATCATTGCCATGGTGTCCATAAGATCATTGGATGATCTCCCTACTTGATGGGCCCCACTTCAGCTTCCTCCCCAAGAGGAACCGTGCAGAACCCTATCTGTTTAGGGCCCATTTAAATCTGGTTTTGAGAAAGTCAGTGAGAGCCACTTTGGTTTGACCTAAATCAAAACTAGGGCGTAATATTTCATTCCCTCCAGTAAAATATAAGTACATGTGATAGGGAGATTCGTATGATGAACTCTCTAAAGGTCTTCCATCATTAGCATGAAGATGGGTCCTTTAATAATGAGGAGATGCACCATAAAATTGGGTTATCCATTTGTTTCATAAGATGATAGGGGTGTCATAGACCGATGTGGGAGGGGCCTTTCCTAAAATGGAAGACTTTCGCATAGTACCTTGGCGTTCATGAATATGATGGGTAAGCACTTATTGGAGAGAAATGTTTAACCTAAAATGGCAATGAACCTTGTCTAACAGAGGCCAAAGGGAAAGCTCATAAGATGAGTGGATATGATCCTTCATAGAAGGTGGTGGGGTTATGTAGCTAAAACAGTTGGCTCCATGCACTGTATGTGGTTTCCCACATTTCTACAGATATATTTCGCAGTCTCTGTCACTAAGATAGAAGGGAAATCTCAGAGATGAATAAATGAAAATGGAACATAGATTAAAAGCCATTTCTATGTAGATAACATGAATCAAATCAAGTTGTAGATTAATACTTGCTTTGTCTTTTATCAGAAATGGCAAATGGACAATTCGCCAAACTATTGGACGATAATAAGCTTAAGGGCCCAAATTACACTGACTGGTTTCGTAACCTTATGCTGGTTCTGACGTCTGAGAAATTGGACAAGGTTGCTAAGAACCATGCTTCGGATTGTCTAGGTGATAGGGCTTTTGAGGCCCATAGGAGGGAATATCAAGAATGAGAGGAGAAAAGCTCTCTTGTCCGGTGCTACATCATAGCCTCCTTAGATAACCAGATACAACGACAATTTAATCAGATCAAAGTGTTCAAGGATATATTGGATAGTCTAAGGACCATGTACGAAGAGCAGAATTGTTCTACTCGCCAAAAGGTCTTAAGGCAGTTTATGACTACTCAAATGCCCAAGAACCAACTAGTTCATGACCATTGTCTTAAGATGATGGAATACATTAATGAACTGGAGGCTCTTGGGTCTGGGATAGATCATGTCACCAAAGTTGATGTAATCCTGAACTCTTTGCCTCCTTCCTTCAATTAGTTCATTATGAACTATAATATGAACAAGTTAAATGTTAGCCTTCAGGAACTTAGCAATATGTTGCAGAGTGCTGACGAACTGATCAAGAAAGGATGAGCCCATGGCCATTCTTGTTGAAGGTGGAAAAATGGGCAATAAGAAGAGGAAGGCAAAGAAGAAACCTCAGAAGAAGGTTAGCAAGCCTAAAAGGAAGAAAAAGGACAAGACATTAGATGCTGTCACTTCTGCAAGTATACTAGCCACTGGAAGAGGAATTGTGCTCAGTACATGGAGACCAAGAAACAAGGTAATTTCGAATCCTTTGTCATAGAAACCAATATGTTGGTTACTTCTGCATCCTGGTGTATTGACTTCGAGCCTTCTACTCATGTGTGTAATACACTGTAGGAGTTCAAGACAAGCAGAATATTGAGTAACAGGGAAGTGATACTTTACATGGGGACTTCTACAAGTGTTGCAGCTACATCTATAGAAACTGTAGAATTGTATTTCAGAGAAGGAATTATTACATTAAGAGATTGTCTTTTTGTACCTATTTTGAGAAGAAATTTGGTTTCTGTTTCAAAACTATGTATAAATGGTCTCTATGTTCTCCATCATTCTCTGGAAATAAATTTAACTGAAACTGCGTTGGATAATAACCCCAAGAAAAGAACTCATGATACAGTTAATTCCATGTGCCTATGGCATTACCGACTTGGTCACATTAACATAGATTGTATCACAAGTTTGGTAAAGGATGGTCCTTTGGATTTTCTAACTATAGAAGATCTTCCAATCTGTGAACCTCGCCTTCAGGGTAAGATGATGAAACGGCCATTTACTAGTAAGCCTAAAAGATCAACTGGCAAGCTTGACCTTATACATACTGATGTATGTGATCCCATGAATGTTAGGACACGTAACTAGCAAATTTATTTCATAACATTTGCCGATGATCATTCATGGTATGGTTACGTATACCTAATGAGACACAAGTCTGAATCCGTTGAAAAGTTCAAAGAGTTCAGACAAGAGGTTGAGAAACAGTTAGGAAGACACATTAAGGCCCTTCGATCGGATTGAGGAGGCAAATATCTCTCTGACAAATTTAGGGACTACTTAAAGGAAAACGGGATAGTATCACAACTGACTCCTCCTGCTACACCACAGTTAAACGGTGTGTCATTGAGGAGGAACTAGACTTTATTGTATATAGTCCGATCACTTCTCATCCACTTGGAATTACCTACATCCTTTTGGGGATACACATTAGAGATTGCGATATACGTGCTGAACCGGGTTCCAACCAAATCCGTTCCGAAGACTCCATATGAGCTTTGGACCGTAAGAAACCAAGTGTAAGACACTTGAAGATTTGGGGTTGTCCAGCACATGTTAAAAGAACAAGTACTGACAAATTGGAATCTAAGACCAGTCGTTGCCTATTTGTAGGTTACCCCAAAGGCTCTATAGGGTATTTATTCTATGACCCAAGAGAGCAGAAAATGTTTTGTAGTTGAAATGCTCATTTCTTAGAGGAAAATTACATCCTGAACAATCATTGTCAGGAAGTTGTTCTTGACGAGGAGAGCTCAGGGGTAGTGGAAAATGTCCACAAGCTCCAGATAATAACCAACCTAGGAGATCTACCCAGGTATCCAGTTCTCCAGTTCATTATGGCTATGACCAAGAAAGTTACTTGGTGGAAGCCACGACCAGTGAGGAGGATCCCATGACTTATATGGAAGTTATGTTGGACATAGATTCCTTGAAGTGGATAGATGCCATGAGAGCTGAGATGGACTCAATGGAGACCAATGGAATCTGAACTCTAGTAGATCCACCCCCTAGGGTAAAAGCAATTGGTTGCAAATGGATCTATAAGAGGAAGAAGGGCTCCGATGGTAAGGTTGAGACCCACAAGGCTCGTCTTGTGGTGAAAGGGTACACTCAAACAGAGGGAATCGACTATGAGAAAACCTTTTCGCCCATGATCATGCTTAATTCCATTAGGATCCTACTAACTATAGCAGCATACCATGACTATGAGATTTGGCAAATAGATGTCAAAACCGCATTCCTGAATGGAGATCTTACTAAGGATATCTATATGCAGCAACCGTAAGGTTTCATAGTTGCAGGTCAGAAATACATGGTATGTAAACTTAATCGATCCATATATGGACTTAAGTAAGTTTCTAGGATGATCCCTGTGTTTACAGGAAGATCAGTGGGGATAAGGTTACATTCTAGGTTATGCATGTAGATGACATTCTACTCATTGGGAATGATGTAGCAATGTTGACTATGGTGAAAGTATGGCTTTGACAGCAATTCTCCATGAAAGATCTTGGAGAAGCCTCTTATATCTTGGGACTTCGACTCTATAGAGATAGATCAAAGAGGATAATAGGATTATCCAATCTACTTACATTGACAAAATAGTCAAGAGATACAGTATGGAGAACTCCAAGAAAGAAAATGTTCATTTCAGGCATGGAGTCACTCTCTCAAAGGAAATGTCTTCCAAGACACCTGTGGAGATTGAGGCCATGAAGGAAGTTCCCTATGCATCTACTAGGACAAGAGCATTGGATTGCTGTAAAGAACATACTTAAATACCTTCGGAAGACAAAAGAGTTTTGTCTGGTATTCGATGGTAGTTCACTATAGATCTTTGGGTATACCGATGCTGATTTTCAGTCAGACCCAGATGATAGAAAGTCTACATCTAGGTACATCTTCATGATGGGGTCCTATGCAATTAGCTAAAAAAGTAGCAAACAGGGGTTCACCATAGAATCCACATCCGTGGCTGAGTACATTGCCGCAAGTGAAGCTGCCAAGGAAGCCGTCTGGATGAAAAAGTTCATTCAGGAATTAGGAGTCGTTCCATCCAGCACATCACCCATTCCACTATTATGTGACAACACTAGAGCCATTGCTTAAGCTAAGGAGCCATGAGCCCACTCGAAGTCAAAGCACATCAAGAGGAAGTACCATGTACTGCGGGAGATAGTTGGAAGAGGGGATATCCATATTCAAAAGGTAGCATCAGTGGAGAATGTGGCAGACCCATTGACTATGCCACTGGCACAAAAAGTGTTTAACAAACAAGTAGAAAGTATGAAACTCTGACTTATACCCGATTGGACCTAAGTGCAAATGGGAGTTGTTAGACAGTGTATGCGCTTAGCTCTGATCAGCTTGATGTACATTATGACATTTATTGTAAATGAATAAAGTACATATTTGATTCAGGTTATTGTAGTGTGTTTTTGTGTAATAATTTTTGATGTAATCATTTCTGGTCACAATCTAATTTTTTGTGATGTACCAATTTTTTGCCTAAGTACCTCGTCATTTGACTTGCTCCCAAGTGGCCTGTGACTCAGAGGATGATGGAGCTCCCTAGTGGCAAACTGCCTGGTGATGAGCTACTTGGTGGTGAACTCGCTGGTGGTGAGCTACTTGGTGGTGAACTCCCTGGTGGTGAGCTACCTGGTGACGAGCTCCCTGGTGGAGAGCTACTTGGTGACGAGTTCCCTGGTGGAGAGCTACTTGGTGATGAGCTCCCTAGTGGAGAGCTAACTGGTGGCGAACTCCCTGGTGGTGAGCTACCTGGTGACGAACTCCCTGGTGGAGAGCTACTTGGTGACGAGCTCCCTGGTGGAGAGCTACTTGGTGACGAGCTCCCTATTGCAAAGCTACTTGGTGACGAGCTCCTTGGTGGAGAGCTACTTGGTGACGAGCTCCCTGGTGGAGGGCTACTTGGTGACGAGCTCCCCGGTGGAGAGCTACTTGGTGATGAGCTCCCTGGTGGTGAGCTACTTGGTGATGAGCTCCCTGGTGGAGAGCTACTTGGTGACAAGCTCCCTGGTGGAGAGCTACATGATGACGAGCTCCCTGGTGGAGAGCTACCTTGTTGGACTCATCATTTGACCTACTCCTAGGCGGCCTGTAACTCAAAGGATGGTGGAGCTCCCTGGTGTAGCGCAACCCAACTGTCCTCTGCATGAGGAGATCTCCTCTCCTTTGTAGGCGATGGGGGCTGAGGGACCTGCGAGAACTCCATCTTTACCTCCTCTTTTTAGGCGGCGAGAGCTGAGGAACATGCGAGAACTGAACCATGGGGCCCGGGGGTATTTACCCGACAGGGACTCTCCGATGCCTAAGTTAGCACTCTGATTGTCGAGAGCTTGAAGATGATATTAGAGGAATGAGAGAGCTAGAGAGCAGGGATTACCTCCATATTTTCATTCTCTCCCCCTTGTCTTTGGGGGTCGGAGTCATTATATAGTGGTGTCCTGTCAAATCAGGCGTAATAGCCTCTATCAAGTTAGGCATAACTGCCTCTATCTCTCTGCCGCAGCCGTTACTGCCAGAGCTGAGGTGGTGGGTGCATGCGACTGCTGCAGAGTACGGCTCTGCCAATCAAGGGACAACTCTCAGGACTGGCAGGCATGGCGCCGCCTAGCGAGAGACGTGGGCGTAGGCCTCCGGATCTATCAGGTACGGTTGTTAGGTTGGAGATCTTCTTGCAATAGGCCGAGCTGCCCCTAAGTGCCGAACTACCTATGTTGAGCTACCTGTAAGTACCGAGCTGACCCTAAGTGGCGAGCTCTTCGTAAGACGCCAGGCTGCCTGCGGAGTGGCCAGCTGCCTGTGGCAAGCTGCCTATGCCGAGCTGCCCCTAGCTATACCGAGCTCCCCGAGCTATGCCGAGCTGGTCGAGCTGTGCTGAGCTGCTCATTTGTCAAGAGGCTGCACCTGGCTTGCATGAGGTGTCAGGTGTCACAATTTCACTAGAGAGCTAAATCCGCCCTCATCATTTTCCCCCCACTCCCGAGCTGAGAGTAACTCAGCGAACGGAGTAGATTTCGTCTTTTTACCCGAAAGTCGACGAGCTAGTAAGTGCTGATCCAATTCCTTAGGCTTTGGGAGCTGCCTGTATGTGGCGAGCTGCCTGCCAATGGCGAGCTGCCTGTAAGGTGAGGAGGTCTCCGCCAGTTCAGTAGTGTAGCCCTTAGGCTCTAGGGGCAACTTATAGTTCACTTTTGCTGATTTTGCTGATGTTGAGGAAGCGACTGGGTATTTAGCAATAGTGTGGCCCGTCGGCTTTGGAAGTGACTCGTAGTCCACTCTTCTTGACCTTGCCCATGCCGAAGAGGCAACTAGGTCTTAAGCAGTAATGTGGCCCGTAGGCTTTGGGAGTGACTCGTAGTCCACTCTTCTTTCACTTTGCCCGTGCCGAAGAGGCGACAGGGTCTTAAGTAGTAATGTGGCCCATAGGCATTTGGGAGTGACTCGTAGTCCACTCTTTTTTGACTTTGCCCATGCCAAAGAGATGACTGTCTCTTAAGCAGTAATGTGGCCCGTAGGCTTTGCCTATGAGGTGCCGAACTGACTAGGCGCTGAGCTACCAATGAGGTGCCGAGCTGACCAGGTGCTGAGCTGCCTACGAGGTGCCGAGCTGACCAGGTGCCGAGCTACTAGTGAGGTGCCGAGCTAACCAGGTGTCGAGCTACCTGTAAGGTGCCGAGCTGACTAGGTGCCGAGCAACCTGTAATGTGCCGAGCTGACCAGGTGGGTGCCTTAGAGCTATGATTGCGCTGCATCAGCTTCGTAATGCCGGTCACCCACTCCTACAAGAAGCTACTAGGAGCTTGACCTTCGGGGGTAGCACTACTAACTTTAGGTCGCCAGCTCACACGGGAGCCTTGGAAGGCTCGACTGGTAAGGGCGCCTATGTAGTCTGTTGGCCGCCAACTCCCGCTGAAGCCACAAAGAGCTCATCTTTGTAGGGGGGACCTTGCGAATAGGACTGATGAGGCTTTATCCGAATTGAAGGTAAAGTTACTTAGTCTATTAGCTCCCTGCATGGTTTTGAGTTCATAAAAAATGTAAACTATAGTGCGAGAGCTTCAATTTCTAAAAAGTGAGGACTTAGCTTTTGTAAGATGAGAACTTAGCTTTTGTAGGATGAGAACTTAGCTTTTTGTAGTGTGTTCCCATGGACGTCGCCAATTGATGTAACCGTTTCTAGTCACATACCAATTCTTTTGGGATGAACCAACTTTTTGGCTAAGTACCTCGTCATTTGACCTGATCCCAGGTGGCCTATGACTCAGAGGATGATGGAGCTCCCTGGTGGTGAAATGCCTGGTGATGAGCTACTTGGTGGCGAACTCCCTGGTGGTGAGCTACCTGGTGACGAGCTCCCTGGTGGAGAGCTACTTGGTGACGAGCTCCCTAGTGGAGAGCTACTTGGTGACGAGCTCCCTTGTGGAGAGCTACTTGGTGACGAGCTCCCTAGTGGAGAGGTACCCGGTCGCAAACTCCCTGGTGGTGAGCTAACTGGTGACGAGCTCCCTGGTGGAGAGCTACTTAGTGACGAGCTCCCTGGTGGAGAGCTACTTGGTGATGAGCTCCCTAGTGGAGAGCTACTTGGTGACGAGCTCCCTGGTGGAGAGCTTCCTGGTGACGAGCTCCCTGGTGGAGAGCTACCTGGTGACGAGCTCCCTGGTGGAGAGCTACTTGGTGACGAGCTCCCTGGTGGAGAGCTACTTGGTGACGAGCTCCCTAGTGGAGAGCTACGTGGTGATGAGCTCCCTGGTGGAGAGCTACCTGGTGACGAGCTCCCTGGTGGAGAGCTACCTGGTGGAGAGCTACTTGGTGACGAGCTCCCTAGTGGAGAGCTACTTGGGGACGAGCTCCCTAGTGGAGAGCTACCTAGTGGCAAACTCCCGGGTGGTGAGCTACCTGGTGACGAGCTCCCTGCTGGAGAGCTACTTGGTGACGAGCTCCCTATTTGAGAGCTACTTGGTGACGAGCTCCCTGGTGGAGAGCTACCTGGTGACGAGTTCCCTGGTGGAGAGCTACTTGGTGACGAGCTCCGTATTGGAGAGCTTCGTAATAGGCCGAGCTGCCCCTAAGTGCCGAACTACCTATGCCGAGCTACCTGTAAGTACCGAGCTGCCCCTAAGTGGCAAGCTCTTCGTTAGACGCCACGCTGCCTGCGGAGTGGCCAACTGCCTATGCTGAGCTGCCCCTAGCTATAATGAGCTCCCCGAGCTTATGCCGAGCTACTCGAGCTGTGCCGAGCTACTCATTTGTCAAGAGGCGGCACTTGGTTTGCATGAGGTGTCAGGTGTCACAATTTCACTAGAGGGCCAAATCTGCCATCATCATTTGCCCCCCACTCCCGAGCTGAGAGTAACTCAGCGAAGGGAGTAGATTTCTTCTTTTGGTCCGTAAGTCGACGAGCTAGTAAGTGCTGATCCAATTCCTTAGGCTTTGGGAGCTGCTTGTATGTGGCGAGCTGCTTGTAAGGTGAGGAGGTTTCCGCCAGTTCAGTAGTGTTGCCCTTAGTTTCTGGGGGCAACTTATTGTTCACTTTTGCTGATTTTGCTGATGCTGAGGAAGCGACTGGGTATTTATCAATAGTGTGGCCCGTAAGCTTTGGGAGCAACTTGTAGTCCACTCTTCTTTGACTTTGCCCGTGCCGAAGAGGCGACTGGGTCTTAATTAGTAATGTGGCCCATAGGCTTTTGGTAGTGACTCGTAGTCCACTCTTTTTTGACTTTGCCCATGCCGAAGAGGCGACTGGGTCTTAAGTAGTAATGTGTTCCGTAGGCTTTGCCTGTGAGGTACCGAACTGACCAGGCGCTGAGATACCAGTGAGTTTCCGAGCTGACCAGGTGCTGAGCTGCCTGCGAGGTGCCGAGCTGACCAGGTGCCGAGCTACCAGTGAGGTGCCGAGCTGACCAAGGGTCGAGCTACTTCTAAGGTGCCAAGCTGACCAGGTGCCGAGCTACTTGTAAGGTGCCAAGCTGACCAGGTTGGTGCCTTAGAGCTATGATTGCGTTGCATTAGCTTCGTAATGCCGGTCACCCACTCCTACAAGAAGCTACTAGGAGCTCGACCTTCGGGGGCGGCACTACTAACTTTAGGTCGCCAGCTCACACGGGAGCCTTGGAAGGCTCGACCAGTAAGGGCGCCTATGTAGTCTATTGACCGCCAACTCCTGCGGAAGCCATGAAGAGCTCATCTTTGTAGGGGGGACCTTGCGAAGAGGACTGATGAGGCTTTATCCAAATTGAAGGTAAAGTTACTTAGTCTGTTTGCTCCCTACATAGTTTTGAGTTCATAAAAAATGAAAACTATAGAGCGAGAGTTTCAATTTCTAAAAAGTGAGGACTTAGCTTTTGTAAGATGAGAACTTAACTTTTGTAGGATGAGAACTTAGCTTTTTGTAGCGTGTTCCCACAGACGGCGCCACTTGATGTAACCGTTTCTGGTCACATACCAATTTTTTTGGGATGTACCAATTTTTTGGCTAAGTACCTCGTCATTTGACCTGCTCCCAGGTGGCCTGTGACTCAAAGGATGATGGAGCTCCCTAGTGGCGAAATGCCTGGTGATGAGCTACTTGGTGGCGAACTCCCTGGTGGTGAGCTACCTGGTGACGAGCTCCTTGGTGGAGAGCTACTTGGTGATGAGCTCCCTAGTGGAGAGCTACTTGGTGATGAGCTCCCTGGTGGAGAGCTACCTGGTGACGAACTCCCTGGTGGAGAGCTACTTGGTGACGAGCTCCCTGTTGGAGAGCTACTTGGTGACGAGCTCCCTAGTTGAGAGCTACTTGGTGACGAGCTCCCTGGTGGAGAGATATCTGGTGACGAGCTCCCTGGTGGAGAGCTACCTGGTGACGAGCTCCCTGGTGGAGAGCTACTTGGTGACGAGCTCCCTGGTGGAGAGCTACTTGGTGACGAGCTCCCTAGTGGAGAGCTACCTGGTGGCAAACTCCCGGGTGGAGAGCTACTTGGTGACGAGCTCACTTTTGGGGAGCTACTTGGTGACGAGCTCCCTGGTGGAGAGCTACCTGGTGACGAGCTCCCTGGTGGATAGCTACTTGGTGACGAGCTCCCTGGTGGAGAGCTACTTGGTGATGAGCTCCCTGATGGTGAGCTACCTGGTGTTGAGCTACCTGGTGATGACTCCCTGGTGGAGAGCTACTCGGTGGCGAGCTCCCTGGTGGAGAGCTACCTTGGTGGACTCGTCATTTGACCTGCTCGTAGGCGGCCTGTATCTTAGAGAATGGTGGAGCTCCCTGGTGTAGCGCAACCCAAGTGCCCTCTGCCTGAGGTGATCTCCTCTCCTTTGTAGGCGGCGGAGGCTGAGTGACCTGTGAGAACCCCATCTTTTCCTCCTGTTTTTAGGCAGCGAGAGCTGAAGAACCTGCGAGAATTGAACCAGGGGGCCCGGGGGTATTTACCTGGCGGGGACTCTCCGATGCCTAAGTTAGTACTCTGATTGTCGAGAGCTTGAAGATGATATTAGAGGAATGAGAGAGCTAGAGAGCAGGGATTACCTCCATTTTTCATTCTCTCCCCCTTCCTTTGGGGGTCAGAGTCCTTATATAGTGGTGTCCTGTCAAATCAGGCGTAACAGCCTCTGTCAAGTCAGGCATAACTGCCTCTGTCTCTCTGCTGCAGTCGTTACTACCAGAGCTCTGGTGGTGGGAGCAGGCGACTGCTGCAGAGTACGTCTCTGCCAGTCAAGGGACAACTCTCAGCACTGGCAGGCACAGCACCACCTAGCGAGAGACATGGGCGCAGGCCTCCGGATCTGTCAGGTAGGAGATCTTCCTGTGATAGGCCGAGCTGCCCCTAAGTGCCAAACTACCTATGCCGAGCTACCTGTATGTACCGAGCTGCCCCTAACTTGCGAGCTCTTCGTAAGACGCCAGACTGCTTGCGGAGTGGCCAGCCGCCTGTGGCAAGTTGCCTATGCCGAGCTGCCCCTTGCTATACCGAGCTCCCTGAGCTATACTAAGCTGCTCGAGCTGTGCTGAGCTGCTCCGATGTCAAGAGGCTGCACTTGGTTTGCATGAGGTGTCAGGTGTCACAATTTCACTGGAGGGCCAATTCCGCCCTCATCATTTGGCCCCCACTCCCGAGCTGAGAGTAACTCAGTGAAGGGAGTAGATTTCTTTTTTTGGCCGGTAAGTCGACGAGCTAGTAAGTGCTGATCCAATTCCTTAGGCTTAGGGAGCTTCCTATAAGTGGCGAGCTGCTTGCCAATGGCAAGCTACCTGTAAGGTGAGGATGTCTCCGCTAGTTCAGTAGTGTAGCCCTTAGGCTCCAGGGGCAACTTATAGTTCACTTTTGCTGATTTTGCTCATGCTGAGGAAGCGACTGGGTATTTAGCAATGTTGTGGCCCGTAGGCTTTGGAACCGACTCGTAGTCCACTCTTCTTGACTTTGCCCATGCCGAAGAGGCGACTAGGTCTTAAGAATTAATGTGGCCCGTAGGCTTTGGGAGCGACTCGTAGTCCACTCTTCTTTGACTTTGCCCGTGCCTAAGAGGCGACTGGGTCTTAAGTAGTAATGTGGCCCGTAGGCTATTGGGGGTGACTTGTAGTCCACTCTTTTTTGACTTTACCCATGCCGAAGAGGCGATTGGGTCTTAAGCAGTAATGTGGCCTGTAGGCTTTGCCTGTGAGGTGCCGAACTGACCAGGCGCTGAGCTACCAGTGAGGTGACGAACTGACCAGGTGCTGAGCTGCCTGCATGGTGCCGAACTGACCAGGTGCCGAGCTACCAATGAGGTGCCAAGCTGACCAGGTGTCGAGCTACCTATAAGGTGCCGAGCTAACCAGGTGCCGAGCTACCTGTAAGGTGCCAAGCTGACCAGGTGGGTGCCTATTGCGCTGCATCACCTTTGTAATGCCGGTCACCCACTCGTACAAGAAGCTACTAGGAGCTCGACCTTCGGGGGCAGCACTACTAACTTTAGGTCGCCAGCTCACACGGGAGCCTTGGAAGGCTCGACCGGTAAGGGCGCCTATGTAGTCTGTTGCCCGCCAACTCTCGCGGAATCCACGAAGAGCTCATCTTTGTAGGGGGGACCTTGTGAAGAGGACTGATGAGGCTTTATCCGAATTGAAGGTAAAGTAACTTAGTGTGTTAGCTCCCTGCATGGTTTTGAGTTCATAAAAAATGTAAACTATAGAGCGAGAGCTTCAATTTCTAAAAGGTGAGGACTTAGCTTTTGTAAGATGAGAATTTAGCTTTTGTAGGATAAGAACTTAGCTTTTTGTAGCGTGTTCCCACAGATGGCGCCAATTGATGTAACCATTTCTGGTCACATATCAATTTTTTTGTGATGTACCAATTTTTTGGTTAAGTACCTCGTCATTTGACCTGCTCCCAGGTGGCCTGTGACTCAAAGGATGATGGAGCTCCCTGGTGGCGAATTGCCTGGTGATGAGCAACTTGGTGACGAGCTCCCTGGTGGAGAGGTACTTCGTGACGAGCTCCCTGGTGGAGAGCTACTTGGTGATGAGCTCCATAGTGGAGAGCTACTTGGTGACAAGCTCCCTGGTGGAGAGCTACTTGGTGGCAAAATTCCTGGTGGTGAGCTACCTGATGACGAGCTCCCTGGTGGAGAGCTACTTGGTGACGAGCTCCCAGGTGGAGAGCTATTTGGTGACGAGCTCCCTAGTGGAGAGCTACTTGGTGACGAGATCCTTGGTGGAGACCTACTTGGTGACGAGCTCCCTGGTGGAGAGCTACATAGTGACAAGCTCCCTGGTGGAGAGCTACTTGGTGACGAGCTCCCTGGTGGAGAGCTACTTGGTGACGAGCTCCCTAGTGGAGAGCTACCTGGTGGCGAACTCCTGTGTGGTGAGCTACCTGGTGACGAGCTCCATAGTGGAGAGCTACTTGGTGACAAGCTCCCTGGTGGAGAGATACTTGGTGACGAGCTCCCTATTGGGGAGCTACTTGGTGACAAGCACCCTGGTGGAGAGCTACCTGGTGACGAGCTCCCTGGTGGAGAGCTATTTGGTGACGTGCTCCCTGGTGGAGAGCTACATGGTGACGAGCTCCCTGGTGGAGAGCTACTTGGTGACGAGCTCCCTAGTGGTGAGCTACCTGGTGATGAGCTCCCTAATGGAGAGCTACCTGGTGACGAGCTCCCTGGTGGAGAGCTACTTGATGATGAGCTCCCTGGTGTAGCGCAACCCAACTGCCCTCCGCATGAGGTGATGTGCTCTCCTTTGTAGGCGGCGGAGGCTGAGCGACCTGCGAGAACTGAACCAGGGGGCCTGGGGGTATTCACCCGGTGGGGACTCTCCAATGCCTAAGTGAGCACTCTGATTTTCGAGAGCTTGAAGATGATATTAGAGGAATGAGAGAGCTAGAGAGCAAGGATTACCTCCATTTGTTCATTCTCTCCCCCTTGTCTTTGGGGGTCAGAGTCCTTTTATAGTGGTGTCCTGTCAAATCAGGCATAATAGCCTCTGTCAAGTCCGGCATAACTGCCTTTGTCCCTCTGCCACAGCCGTTACTGCCAGAGCTGAGGTGGTGGGTGCAGGCGACTGCTGCAGAGTACGGCTCTGCCGGTCAAGGGACAGCTCTCAGGACTAGCAGGCACAGCGCCGCCTAGCGAGAGACGTGGGCATAGGCCTCTGGATCTTTCAGGTACAGTTGTCAAATAGGAGATCTTCCTGCGATAGGCCGAGCTGCCCCTAAGTGCCGAACTACCTATGCCGAGCTACCTGTAAGTACCGAGCTGCTCCTAAGTGGCAAGCTCTTCGTAAGATGCCAGGATGCCTGCGGAGTGGCCAGCTGCCTGCGGCAAGCTGCCTATGCCGAGCTGCCCGTAGCTATATCGAGCTCCCCGAGCTATGCCGAGCTGCACGAGCTGTGCCGAGCTGCTCAGTTGTCAAGCGGCTACACTTGGTTTGCATGAGGTGTCAGGTGTCACAATTTCATTGGAGGGCCAAATCCGCCCTCATCATTTGCCCCCCACTCCCGAGATGAGAGTGACTTAGCGAAGGGAGTAGATTTCTTCTTTTGGCCCGTATGTCGACGAGCTAGTAAGTGCTGATCCAATTCCTTAGGCTTTGGGAGCTGCCTGTATGTGGCGAGATGCCTGCCAATGGCAAGCTGCCTGTAAGGTGAGGAGGTCTCCGCCAGTTCAGTAGTGTAGCCCTTAGGCTCTGGGGGCAACATATAGTTCACTTTTGCTGATTTTGCTGATGCTGAGTAAGGGATGGGGTATTTAGTAATAGTGTGGACCGTAGGCTTTTGAAACGACTCGTAGTCCACTCGTCTTGACTTTGCCCATGCCGAAGAAGCGACTGGGTCTTAAGCAGTAATGTGGCCCGTAGGCTTTGGGAGCGACTCGTAGTCCACTCTTCTTTGACTTTGCCCGTGCCGAAGAGGCGACTGGATCTTTAGTAGTAATGTGGCCCGTAGGCTTTTGGGAGTGACTCGTAGTCCACTCTTTTTTGACTTTGCCCATGCCGAAGAGGCGACTGGGTCTTAAGCAGTAGTGTGGCCCGTAGGCTTTGCCTGTGTGGTGCCGAACTGACCAGGTGCTGAGCTACTAGTGAGGTGCCGAGCTGACCAGGTGCTGAGCTGCTTGCGAGGTGCCGAGCTGACCAGGTGCCGAGCTGACCAGGTGCCGAGCTACCGATGAGGTGCCGAGCTGACCAGGTGTTGAGCTACCTGTAAGGTGCCGAGCTGACCAAGTGCAGAGCTAAGGTGCCGAGCTTACCAGGTGGGTGCCTTAGAGCTATGATTGAGTTGCATTAGCTTCGTAATGCCGGTCTCCCACTCCTACAAGAAGCTACTAGGAGCTCGACCATCGGGGGCAGCACTACTAACTTTAGGTCGCCAGCTCACACGGGAGCCTTGGAAGGCTCGACCGGTAAGGGCGCCTATGTAGTCTGTTGGCTGCCAACTCCCGCGGAAGCCACGAAGTGCTCATCTTTGTAGGGGGGACCTTGCGAAGAGGACTGATGTGGCTTTATCCGAATTGAAGGTAAAGTTACTTAGTCTGTTAGCTCCCAGCATGGTTTTGAGTTCATAAAAAATGTAAACTATAGAGCGAGAGCTTCAATTTCTAAAAAGTGAGGACTTAGCTTTTGTAAGATGAGAACTTAGCTTTTGTAGGATGAGAACTTAGCTTTTTGTAGCGTGTTCCCATAGACGGCGCTAATTGATGTAACCGTTTCTGGTCACATACCAATTTTTTTGAGATGTACCAATTTTTTGGCTAAGTACCTCGTCATTTGACCTGCTCCCAGGTGGCCTGTGACTTAGAGGATGATGGACCTCCCTAGTGGCGAACTGCCTGGTGATGAGCTACTTGGTGACGAGCTCCCTAGTGGAGAGCTAGTTGGTGACGAGCTCCTTGGTGGAGAGCTACTTGGTGACGAGCTCCTAGTGGAGAGCTATTTGGTGACGAGCTCCCTGGTGGAGAGCTACCTGGTGGCGAACTCCTTGGTGGTGAGCTACCTGGTGACGAGCTCCCTGGTGAAGAGCTACTTTGTGATGAGCTCCTTGGTGGAGAGCTACTTGGTGACGAGCTCCCTAGTGGAGAGCTACTTGGTGACGAGCTCCCTGGTGGAGAGCTAACTGGTGACAAGCTCCCTGGTGGAAAGCTACCTGGTGACGAGCTCCCTGGTGGAGAGCTACTTGGTGACGAGCTCCCTGGTGGAGAGCTACTTGGTGGCGAGCTCCGTGGTGGAGAGCTATTTGGTGACGAGCTCCCTGGTGGTGAGCTACTTGGTGACGAGCTCCCTGGTGGAGAGCTACCTGGTGGAGAGCTACTTGAGGACGAGCTCCCTGGTGGAAACTACCTTGGTGGACTCGTCATTTGACCTGTTCCTAGGTGGCCTGTAACTCAGAGGATGGTGGAGCTCGCTGGTGTAGCGCAACCCAATTGCCCTCTGGATGAGGTGATCTCCTCTCCTTTGTAGGTGGCGGGGGCTAAGGGACCTACGAGAACTCCATCTTTTCCTCCTCTTTTTAGGCGGCTAGAGCTGAGGAACCTGCGAGAACTGAACCAGGGGGCCCGGGCGTATTTACCAGGCGGGGACTCTTCGATGCCTAAGTTAGCACTCTGATTATCGAGTGCTTGAAGATGATATTAGAGGAATGAGAGGGCTAGAGAGCAGGGATTACCTCCATTTTTTCATTTTCTCCCCCTTGTCTTCGTGGGTCGGAGTCCTTATATAGTGGTGTCCTGTCAAATAAGGCGTAACAACCTCTGTCAAGTCTGGCGTAACTGCCTCTATCTTTCTGCCACAGCTGTTACTGCCAGAGCTGAGGTGGCGGGTGCAGGCGACTGCTGCAGAGTACAGCTCTGCTAGTAAAGGGACAGCTCTCAGGACTGGCAGGCACGGCGCCGCTTAGCGAGAGACGTGGATATAGGCCTCTGGATCAGTCAGGTACGGTTGTCAGGTAGGAGATCTTCCTGCAATAGGCCGAGCTGCACCTAAGTGCCGAACTACCTTTGCCGATCTACCTGTAAGTGCCGAGCTGCCCCTAAGTGGCGAGCTCTTCGTAAGACGCCAGGCTGCCTGCGGAGTGGCCAGCTGCCCATGGCGAGCTGCCTATGCCGAGCTCCCCGGACTATGCCGAGCTACTCGAGCTGTGCCGAGCTACCCGAGCTGCTATGTTGTCAAGAGGCTGCACTTGGTTTGCATGAGGTGCCAGGTGTCACAATTTCACTGTAGGGCCAAATCCGCCCTCATCACTTTTAAACTAGACACTAATTAGACTCGTGTTAGTTTAGAATCTTCTCAGCCATTAGATAGATCTGGGGAGATTTATCTTGCCAAGGTTGACACTGATGTGCTGCCAACTGGGTTGGGGTGGCTTGTCTCAAGTGCCAAGGTGAGACCTGAGGTACATGCAGTGTAGGTTTTCTTGAAACACTGAACCAGACCAAATTCTAGTATTGCCCTGGACCTTGGAGATAGATGGACAAAACTGGAATGCTATACCTGACCCCTAGACTCGATTATGGTACTGCACTAGGTGTCAGATTGTCCTGTCTTTGATATGCCAATCAGTGAGATCCTTAGTGGGGCTCAAAACTTGGGTATGTTGGGGTAGTCTGAGAATTCACCTGTGTGGGTGATCATAGTGAGAGGATCAGTCCCTTTGTCGGACAAAGTGAAGATCGGGGAAATGCACTCTCTTTGATGGAAACCTAAACTGCCGGGTGTGGATTTCAAATATGTTTGAAATTTGGTTTTGCAAAATATATTTATATAGAGATATACTTATATATTATGTTTTCACAAATTGTTTGCAAAAGGTTTTAATTCCCGGGATCCATGTGAGTAGAGAGTGCAACACTATACCTTGCAACCAAGGGAGAGGTCATCTCTTGTCGGGTAGTGTTTGATCATTAAGGGATGAAAGATTAAGTATAAGACCATTTGGTTATACCTGATGGGCTAATCTTGCATTTGTCCACAAATCATAGGTCTTCATAAGATGGCTGGACCCAAGGACTATTTAGTGTAAATGTTGGGCCTATTAAGAGCCCATGGTGATGGACTCAGGGGTTCACTGTGTCCTATAGTGAATTCGGCCAAGCCTTGTAACTAAGGTTGGGTTGAACCCATGTGGCTGATGTGTAGATTAATGATAGGGTTCCATGCCATACAAAGAGAGCCAAACTAGTCAACATTCATTGAAAGTGAGCCTGAAAGCTTAATGGGCCTAAAGCCCATTTCGAACTAGGTTAAATAGATTAATTAATTTGGGGCGAATCTGTGTATGGATCAGTAGATGAGGATAAGAGGATAACTTTTATCCACTTAAAGAGTCCAGATCCAAATAGAAATTTGGATCAGGAAACTTCTAATTTGATTAGGAATAGCTGATCTTGATCTGCAGATAAGATAAGGGATTATCCTTATCACTTAAAGAGTTCAGATCCAAATAAAGATTTGGATCAAGAAACTCCTAATCAGATTAGGAGATCATCTTTTTAAGGATTATATATAAAGAGTAGGGCGGACCTAAAAATTACAACAAAGTTTGACTGTTTCTACCTTCAGTTTTCTCTCCCTGCTCTTGCCGGCCTATCCCGTTCGATCTCCATTTCTTGGAATTGATCAAGATTTGATCTTGATGTTGTTTCTTTATTGAAGAAACAATTCTGAATTTATACTCACTACCCCATTCTATTCTTGCTGAAGAATCAGAGGTTCTTGGTGAAGAACTACCTGTTGATCCTGCCTCATCCTAAGTTTTGTCATATTCAATGGAGGGAGGATTTGGTACAATCTTTGGGCATGAACACATGTGTTGGGAGGAGCTTTTTTGTGTGGATTCTGTATCAGGTATACATCTCCCTAATTTTGGTTTCAGATTTGGTCTGGTTTGGTTACAAGAATGAACATTGAAAATGCAGTTTTCGAAATTTGGAATACGATTTCTGAATGGGAAAAAAAAACTTTTGAGAATTTGCCCAACCTTCCTGCAGGGTTCGGCCATCCATATGATGGATATCCTATCCCTTTAGATTCTTCCTTTTGAGACAAAGCCCAAAATGAATGTGTAGATCAGGTTGCTCCTTCAAGAATTAGGAGCCCCTCCGCACCAAACTGGTAAGATTTTTATAGTTAAATTCTAATGCTTTTGCTTGGTTAGCCATGACCTGCCTAGCATTGACCCTTTTGTCATTACTGATAACTTTGTATTTTGATGCCTTAAGGTCATCATTTTAAGAGTATTTTTGGCCTTAGAATAGTCAAAGTATGCCCTTTTCCTAGTTAAATTCAATGTTGTCACCTTTGAGGGTCTCTATGCAAATTTTGTGCAAATCAGGGAAGGTTTCATGGCTGATTTATAGTTTTTGGGAAGCTGGTGTGAAATCCCGTTGAGAGAGGGGGTGTTTTTATGAAAAACTAAGAACAGGAGGGTGCCTCCTATCTACAAAGCCCAGAATGGCGCCCCTCCTACTGTACTAGCATGCTCCCCTCTCCTTAGCAAACCCTAGGGTGCCTTTTAACCCTTTCTTTTCATCCTTAGCAAACCCTAGCCGCCCCTAGCTGTTTAAACTCCACCCTCCACCTCTTCTAATCTCCACCATTCATTTTAGGGCACTCTCTTTGTAGCTTTTAAACCCTAGGGTGCCACCTAACTTCTAATCCTCACCATTCTTCCCCTAACCACTTGATCTCAGTCCTCCATTCCATCTTCTATCCCAGCCATCCCCTCTAGGGCGCTACCCACCTCTTTCAATCTCCACCTTTCAACCCTAGGCACCTCAATCTCCTCCATTAAATTCTGGGCGCCCAAATCTCATCCCTACATAATATTGGGTACCCTCTCGTTTTCTTCTCAGCCCTAGGATCATCTTAGAACCATCCTAACCCTTCGTTCCAAACCCTAGGGCACCCATATCTTTGTTAAAACCCAGCTGTCGTCCCCCTCTTCCTCTTTAATCCCAGTTGTGTCCATCATTCTATAGAAAGGACCCAAGGGCTCTTGAGAAAGGGTTGGATTTTTCCCTTTGAAGATAGAAGCCTGATCTTGAGAAGTTCAAGGGTAGAGGAAGAGGAGGACACCCAGGCAAGAGGAGGGGTTTCTACTTGCAGTTCGCCAACACCACTACTGCCACCTCTGGATTCGAATCCTATCCATTAGCTTTAGTTTTAATTTCTATTCTTTTATTTCTAGTTTTGTTTTTTTCTTTTTACAATTTATTTTCATTCCATTTGATCTTCGTTTTCTTTTTTTGCAGATCTAGAATTTGGCCAGGTAAGACGGAAGGCCTAGCTCGAGAAGTTCGAGGGTCAAAGGAGAGATCCGAAAACTGCTACCTCTGATCGGATTACAAACATTTTAATTACTTTCTTTTATTTATTTATTTCTATATTCATTTATTTTTCTACACTTTTAATTTCTTCAATGTTCAAATTCTATCTTCTTCAGTTTAATTAATTAATTTTTATATTTCTGCACTTCCCTCTTGTGTTCTCTTGTCCGGATTTGAGTACGTATTGATTTTTCCCTCACTTCCCTGTGGATACGACCCGTTCTCATCATATTACTATGTTTGTAATTGTTTGAGAATCGAAAATTTTTTTATAAATATTAAAGTGGTGTTCCGAAGTGATTAACGACACACTTCCGAACACAACAAGTTTTTGGCGCCGTTGCCGGGGAAGCAACGGAGAAAAAAATTTTATTTACTTTATCTAGATCTGTTTCATTTTTTTTTATTTTTGTTTGATTACTTGATCCGTTATCTCAGTTTAATTCTTGTTTCTCTTTGATTTTACAGGGAGTAATAGCGAAAGGTGGGGTACCGGAGTGTTGCGGGACTGGGAAAGAGAGAAGAGAAGAGAAGATTAATTGGATTGTGTTTCAGGTGTAGTCGTCCCATTTTATTTTTGATTTTTTTCAAACTCTTTTGTTTGGTTGAATAGTGATTTTTGAATTTTTAATTAATTTTTTAGATCCGATTTATTTTTATAGTATTATTTTTCTTCCATTTTGTTTCTAGATTTATTTTTTATTTCTTTATTTTAATTTATTTTTTGAATTTATGTCTTATTAGGTTTGTGTTTTTCTTTTATTTCAGAAAAAAATAGAAAAAAATTCATTTATTTTATTCTATTTATTGCTGCATAATTTTTTTTTGTTTATTTTATTTTTGGTTTAACTTTTAGAATAACAATTTTCTTGTTAGAATTTATTTTGGTAGTTGTTAATCTTTTCAGCATAATTATTTCTTTTATTTTCTATTTGTTATAATTATTTGTTGCCTTATTTAATTCTCTTTTTTTTAGTTATTTAATTGAACAATTAATCATAAATAGGAAATAGTTAAAATTTTTGAATTTGAGTTTAAATTTTGAATTTGAATTTGAATTTGAATTTAAATTTAAATTCTAATGTGAATCTGAATTTGAATTTGAATTTGAATTTCAAATTTCAAAATCTAAATTTAAAATTTTGAATTTCAAAAAAAATATAAATAAATAAATAAAATATAAAAATCAAAAAATTAAAAAAATTAAAAAAATTAATATTTTAAAACTTTTGCATTTGCATCCCAACATTTAGTATTTCATTTTCTAGGGCATGCATCATCTAGTTTTATGTAATTGCTGAAATTATTTTGTTAGTTGTGAATGTGCTAGGTTTTCTTTTTATTTTAATTGTTTCTTGTGCTTAGTTTATTTTATTCTTTAATGTTATCTTGCTGAATTGCATTTTAGAAATAATTGTTTATGCATTGCAATTAGTTGCATTCATTTTGTTTGGTTGTTTTTGTTTCGTTAATCCATTTAAGGACACCCAACTTAAATAAGATAAGGTGAGGATTTCATCACCCTTCCTTGGCCCAAAAATCACTACCCTTCACGTGCGGTTCACCCTAACCCTAATTTAAAATTTGGAAAACAAGATCCTTTAGGGAAGTCTGACACTTAGTTCAAAGGTGTGCTGAATTTTAGAAATGCTTGTAATTACTTTCCATAACGGGAGGTTGGTGTCTAAGAGGTTAAACGACTATGCCAAATCGGGTTTTGTGGTTACTTAATTAGGTCCTTGCGAGAGCAAGGGGAGCCTTCCACATCCCCACCTCTTACCTGGCTAACCAAAGGAAGTGGTGTAATTCCAAGTGAACCTAAAAGGATTTACATTGGTTGAACCACTAGTTTAGGAAACCTTAGGTCATTCCTAATTCGTGTGGTTGATTTGCCTGCATTTAAAAAAAATTAAAATTTAAATAAAAAATATCAAATAAAATAAAATAAAAAATATTAAATTTGAGTTTAAATTTCAAAATTGAAAATTCAAAGTCCAAATTTGAAATTAAAATTCAAAATTTAAATTTCAAATTTCAAAAAGAAAAAAAAAGGGACTTAAAATAAAATGAATTCAATGGACGAAGTTTGTGGAATGAGAAACTACTTCCAACCTAAGCCACAGATAGATTGGAACCATGTGTCTCGACAACTGGACAAGATCATAGGGATGGCCCAAACACTTGACCAAGTCCTTGCATGTCGTCAACAGTTTAGCCCATTCCACCTTATTATCCTGCCCAACATGTTCCATCTGTGCAAGCCGGACCCATCATATCAGTCAGTGCCCTGCGACAGGCCCATATTAGTTGGTCATTCCAGAGCAAGTACATGCAACTAATAGATTTTTCCAACCCAATGCTAACCCAATTTCACTTATTGGGCCCAAGCCCAAGAAACCACCTTGCTAGATGTGCACTCTCAATGATCTGAATCCCAAACTCACTGTGAGTATCATGATTATCCTGGGACCCAACCGGTTCAGCCTTATCAAGCTGATTCATTTGATGATAGGTTTCTGTAGCTCCAACAACTGATCTTAGCTCAGCAATAGTCAATCCTAAAATTAGAGAGCCAAATAATTCAGCTCGTGGAAGCTAATTTACAGTGGGAAAATGATTCAATGCTTAGTCAGCCAGTTGTAGGCCCTAGAGATGAATCCTTAGGCCTTTCCTAATACCAAGATCTTACAGCCTTTAATGTTCCATACTTAGAAAATGCTAAAGAAATCTCATCTATTTAAAGGAAGGGAAAGTGTGAAGACCTGTATGAGTCTAGAAGTCCTTCTTCCTACCCAGAACAGAATAGGAATTGTTGTACGATAGATGTAGAGAGAAACCCTGGAGAAACTAATCTGGTCATAGTAGATGACCAGACGGAAGTAGCTAATGCCTTAATAAAGTCACCTCATCCATTTCAATCCTGGCCTACTGTTGAACCTCTACAACAACTAAAGAGTGAACCACCTGTGCCTTCTCTTGAATCTCCCCTGCAACTAGAACTAAAGCCCTTACCGGACTCTCTTAAGTATGTGCTTTTAGGACCTGATCAAACACTGCCAGTGATCATAGCCACAGACCTAACCCTAGACAGGAAGAGAAACTGATTGATATTAAAGGAGTATAGGGTTGCATTGGTTGGTCAGTAGCTGATCTGAAGGGGATTAGTCCATCCATTTGTATGCACCATATTTACACAGAGGAGGGTGCCAAACCTAGTAGGGAGATGCAAAAAAGGTTGAGCCCAAATATGAGAGAGGTAGTCAAGCAAGAAGTAGTTAAGTGGTTAGATGCGGGTATTATTTACCCAATCTTAGATAGCAGTTGGGTAAGTCCTACGCAAGTGGTGCCTAAGAAAGATGGACTCACCGTGGTCACTAATGATCAAGGTGAACTAATCCCTACCCGACTTACCATGGGATGGCGAGTGTGCATTGACTTTAGGAAACTCAACACAGTCACAAAAAAGGACCACTTTCCTTTGCCCTTCATTGACCAAATTCTGGAAAAACCTGCTGGGCAAAAATATTCCTTCTTCTTAGATGGGTATTCTAGGTATAACCAAGTAGCCATTTACCCCGAAGACCAAGAGAAAACAACTTTTACTTGCCCCTATGGAACATTCTCCTTCCAACGAATGCCATTTGGATTATGTAATGCACCAACAACCTTTCTGAGGTGTATGGCGGCAATTTTTTCAGAAATGGTGGGTGATTTTCTAGAAATATTTATGGATGATTTCTCTGTCTTTGGGGATTCCTTCAAAACATGTCTCAAACACTTATGAAAAGTTCTTTAACGATGTATCAAGACAAACTTGGTCCTCAGTTGGGAGAAGAGCCGTTTTATGGTCAAAGAAGGCATTGTTTTAGGTCACATAGTTTCCGAATAGGGTATTGAGGTGGGTAAAGCAAAATTTGACCTAATCTCTAAACTTCCACCCCCACTTCTATCAAGCAAATCCATTCTTTTCTTGGACATGCTGGATTCTACTGACGATTTATTAAGGACTTTTCTCAAATTTCCAGACCAAGGCTCCAATTCAGTTTTGATGAAGCATGTCTTAAAGCCTTCGAGTACCTAAAAGGGGCACTGACCAAGGCTCCAATTCTGCAACCTCCCGACTGGTCTTTGCCCTTTGAAATCATGTGTGATGCCTCTGACTATGCCATCGGAGCTGTTCTGGGACAAAGGGTGGACAAACGTCTTGTGGTGATCTATTATGTAAGTTGTACCCTCTCAGAAGCCCAATTGAATTATACCACCACAAAGAAATAACTGTTAGCTGTAGTGTTTGCTCTAGAAAAATTTCGCCCGTACCTATGGGGCACCAAAGTGGTTTTCTACTCTGATAATTCGGCCTTAAGACATTTGTTGTCTAAGAAAGAGGCCAAGCCTAGGCTCATTAGATGGATCATTCTTTTGCAAGAATTTGACCTTGAGATTTGGGATAAAAAGGGCTCTAAAAATGTAGTAGCTGATCATCTGTCCCGAATTCAAATTGAAAAGAGCGAGCCTATCCATGAATACTCCTTCCTAGATGAGCATATCTTAGTTGCCTCTCATAGTTCTCCCCCATGGTATACTCATATTGTCAATTACTTAGTAGTAGGTAAAATTCCCGAGGGGTGGTCTAAGAATGAGAAAGACAGGTTCTTTTCTCAAATCAAATATTACTTCTGGGAAGATCCTGAGCTATTTCGTATCTGTTCGGATCAAGTGATTTGGCGTTGTGTCCCCGAGTCTAAACACCAAAGCATCCTCAACTTTTGTCACACTTTCGCTTGTGGGGGGCACTTTTCGAGAAAGAAAACTGCAGCCAAAGTCCTATAGAGTGGTTTTTACTGGCCGAGTTTATTTAAGGATGCCCATGCTTTAGCCAAATTGCCTAAGTTGCCAATCTGTCGGGAACATGTCCCGTAAAGACATGATGCCACTTAACCCTATTCTAGCTGTATAAATCTTTGATGTTTGGGGTATTGATTTCATGATACCGTTTCCGCCATCATCCGGTCACGAATACATCCTGGTGGCTATTGATTATGTGTCAAAATGGATTGAGACAGTAGCAAACCGGACCAATGACCCCAAAGTTGTAATGAAATTTGTTCAAAAGAACATTTTCTCTAGGTTTGGGTGTTCGCGAGTAATCATCATTGATGGGGGATCGCACTTTACTAATGCACAATTTTGTGCTTTGATCCGACAGACTGGACGACGCACTTTGGGCTTATCGGACTACCTACAAAACTCCCATTGGAATGTCTCCTTATAGGCTGGTTTTTGGTAAAGCATGTCACCTTCCCGTCGAACTAGAACATCGGGTTTATTGGGCCATCAAGAAGTTCAATCTAGATTTAAGCCAAGCTGGATCCCACCGAGCCCTGCAACTAAGTGAACTAGAGGAATTGTGCAATGAGGCCTACGAAAGCTTGTGCATTTATAAAGCCAAAACAAAAGCCTTCCATGATAAAAACATTTCAAGAAAAACTTTTGAACCAAATCAAAAGGTTTGGCTTTTTAATTCTAGACTGTGTTTGTTCCCTGGTAAATTAAGGTTTAGGTGGGATGGGCCATTCATTGTGGAAAAAGTGTTTCTGTATGGTGCAATTAAAATTGTTGACCCAAAGAATGGAAACACATTCAAAGTCAATGGTTAAAGACTTAAACCATATGTGGAAGGAATCTCTAAGAGTAGAAAAGTTGAGAAGATATGCCTAAGTAATCCAGAGAGAAGTGAGTAAATGTGTCTAGCTGAAGATGTTAAACTTAGCGTTGGTAGGGAGACAACCCAACGTAGTTTTTAATACTTCTACTATTACGATTTGAGTTTTTTTTTTCTTTTGATTCGAGACCTATCTTCTCAAGAAAACCCCACAGGAAAACTCTATTGATTGTTCCCTTTGGCCCAAGTCCTTTCTGCATCATTCTAATTATGTCGTTAGGGACAATGGCATTTAAGTTGGGGGGTGAGGAAAGAGAGAAAAAAAATGATGAGAAGCTAAGCCTTTAAATATGTAGAATTAAAATTTCATGGAGAAATTTAAAATTTTTTCCATTAAAAGAGATTCCCAAACAGAAAAAGTTGAGGAAACTGATAAAAGAATATTGAATTTTGCAGAAATTGGTAGCAAGTGATAGGAGTCAAAATTGGTCTTATTTGAATATTGTCGAAACCATTTAGAAATTGAAAATACTCCCAAATTTGCCCCTGCCAAGATAAGAAGAGAAAGATGGAGAAATTAGACAAAAATTCTTCAAATTGTTAGAAACAGTGGACTACCCTGAACAGTGTTGCAAAAAAAAAAAAAGAGAATAAAAGGTTAATGGACTCCCTAGACTTAGTAACCGGGTCTCTTCACCTAAGTTAAGTGTCGAGATTCGCATCAAACGGGAAAGGGAATGCCAAAGACAATCACCTAAAACTTAGTAATTTGGTATCTTCACTTAAGGCAAGTATCGAGATTTGTGTCAAACGGTGGAAGGTAACAATAGAAATAAGTGTGAAAATCAAGTTCAGGGGTAGAAATCCACTATCAAAAAATGATAAGAAGAATACATGTCTGATTTTAAAATCAATCTCAGCTTATCAAGACAATCTGCAAATGAAAGGGTAAATAAGATTTTTAAGCCAAGTTTCTGTAATATTTAAAGCAAGACGGTTTTACCCCTAAAGCCCAATATAGATCTATACAGAGTTTGAGAATTCTGGAATTAGGATGCTTGACTAATTCTGTCAGGGATGATCTTGAGATGGGAAGGATCTCTATGCTCAGTGTAATTTTAAGACTGTATTGTTAAGGAACTAGCAATGGTTTAGTTGGGGGGTGTGATAACTCTGTATTTTGATTCCTTAAGGGTATCATTTTAGGGGTATTTTCAGCCTTAGAATAGTCAAAGTATGCCCTTTTCCCAATTAAATTCAATGTTGTGACCTCTGAGGGTCTCTATGCAAATTTTGTGCAAATCTGGGAAGGTTTCATGGCTGATTTGTAGTTTTTGGGAAGTTGGTGTGAAGTCCAACTGAGAGAGGGGGTGTTTTTGTAAAAAATTGAGAATAGGAGGGCGCCTCCTATCTACTAAACCGAGAATGGCGCCCCTCCTACTGTATTAGCATGCTCCTCTCTCCTTAGTAAACCCTAGGGTGCCTTTTAACCCATTCTTTTCATCCTTAGCAAACCCTAGGCGCCCCTAGCTGTTTAATCTCCACCCTCCACCTCTTCTAATCTTCACCATTCATTCTAGGTCACTCTCTTTGTAGCTTTTAAACCTTAGGGTGCTACCTAACTTCTAATCCTCACCATTCAGCCCCTAACCACTAGATCTCAGCCCTCTATTCCATTTTCTATCCTGGCCATCCATTCTAGGGCGCCACCCACCTCTATTCAATTTTTGGTGCCCAAATCTCAGCCTTACATAATATTGGGCGCCCTCTCCTTTTCTTCTCAGCCCTAGGATCATCTTATAACCATCCTAACCCTCCGTTCCAAACCCTAGGGCACCCATATCTTTGCTAAAACCCAGCTGCCGCTTCCTCTTTCTCTCTAATCCCAGTTGTGTCCATCATTCTCTATAAAAAGGACCCAAGGGCTCCTGAGAAAGGGTTGGATTCTGCCCCCAGGTAAGATGGAAGGCTGATCTTGAGAAGTTCAAGGGTAGAGGAAGATGACGACACCCAGGCAAGAGGAGGGGTTTCTACTTGCAATTCGCCAACACCACTACTGCCACCTCTGGATTCGGATCCCAACCATTAGCTTTAGTTTTAATTTTTGTTCTTTTATCTCCAGTTTTGTTATTTTATTTTTGCAATTTATTTTCATTCCATTTGATCTTCGTTTTCTTTTCTGTAGATCTAGAATTCAACCAGGTAAGGCGGAAGGCCTAGCTTGAGAAGTTCGAGGGTTAAAGGAAAGATCCGGAAACTGATACCTCTGATCGGATTACAGACATTTTAATTAGTTTCTTTTATTTATTTATTTCTATATTCATTTATTTTTTTTGAACTTTTAATTTCTGCAATGTTCGAATTCCATCTTTTTTAGTTTAATTAATTAATTTTTATATTTCTCCATTTCGCTCTTGTGTTCTCTTGTCCGAATTTGAGTACATATTAATTTTTCCCTCACTTCCCTATGGATACGACCCGTTCTCATCATTTTACTAGGCTTGTAATTGTTTGAGAATCAGAAAAATTTTTATAAATATTAAATTGGTGTTCTGAAGTGATTAACGACACGCTTCTAAACACACCAATTACCCATAGACTAAATGTCGATCCTAATGTTAGGCCTATAAAACCAAGAAAATGGAACTTCACCTCAGATCGGTGAAGGACCATTAGTGAGGAGGTCGAGAAGCTCCTTAATGCCAAATTCATATGCAAAGTAGAATACTCGGATTATATAACCAACGCGGTACTAGTCAAAAAGGCAAACGGGAAGTAGTGCATGTTTATTGACTATACCGACCTGAATAGAGAATGCTTGAATGATAGCTTCCCACTTCCCAAAATAGATCGAATAGTAGACACCACCTCAGGGTTTGAGTTGTTGAACTTCGTGGATGCTTACTTTGGCTACAACTAGATCCAAATGGATTCTTTAGACCAAGAAAAACCCACTTTTATAACCGAGATTGGCTTGTATTATTATAAGGCTATGCCCTTTGGCCATAAGAATGTGAGGGCGATTTACCAACGACTTGTTAATAAAATTTTTCATGATGTAATTGAAAATAAAATAGAAGTTTATGTTGATGACATTGTTACAAAAAGCAAATTTTTTGACTCACACATTGCCGACTTGACTGAAGTCTTTAATATCTTAAGAAAATACAAACTAAAGCTTAACCCGAATAAGTGTATATTTAGTGTCACGTCGGGGAAGTTCCTCGGTTATATGATAACTCAATGTGGCATCGAAGTCAACCCCAAGAAGATCTAGACAATTGTAGATATGCCACCTCTGAGATCTATCAAGAAAGCCCAAAGACTCATTGGTCAAGTCACTGCTCTTAGCCGCTTTGGATTCTAGACATCGAACAATGAAACTAATAGCCAATCCATCCCTTGCTAAGGAGATCAGCATGAAGAATATCAAGGCTTGTAACATCTCCCAGTTCGTTGTAACCAGGAGAATGGATGCTATGAAGCATAGGAGAAAACAATGGTGAAGTACTTGGCAAAGGTGCGAGAGCATGTACAACAGTTCAACTCATTCTCCATCCATCAAATCCCAAGGCATGAGAATGCCCAGGCTGATGCGCTTTCATGATATATCTCGGGTTGAACTGAAGCAATAATTTCTGAACTACAAGTGTTAGTAGCATGTGTATGTATACAGAAATTCATGATATTTTTCATTAAAATAGTGTAAGGAAGCATTTGAGAACAACAATGCTATGAAATCCGACGTATGAGAGAATGCTCAAATATTGGAATAAAATACCGAAACTCTGAATTCATGTCCTTCTTGAAAATTAATTTTTAGTCAACTCGAGGAAGAAACTTCAAATGGAGTTTTTTTTTTTTTTTTTTGGAAAATTCCATGAAATTGTTCAATGAAAAAGCTGTTGAGTGTTTTAAAAAGAAATTATTGAAGAAATGTGCTGAAAATACCAATTTGTTTGTTGTAGTGGTGCAAGATGTGCTAAAATATGCGATTGAACAAATTTGAAATGCAACACCATTTGTGGCTGAAAATACCAATTTGTTTGTTCGCTTTTATATTTTTGCTTGATTCTATCTATTACCTTAGATTATTATCTACCTTAATAACCATGTGCGAGACTTTGACGTTGTGTATGAATCATTGGGTTTTTTATTTTTAATGCAAACAAGATTAGGCTTCTGATGCGGCAAGTCTGATTTTGGTTAGAGAACCTTCCTTCTTGGATAAATCTATTTTGTTTATTTATTCTTGAATGCAAACAAGACATTCTTGAATAATAACTATTGTTTATTTATTTATTCATCATTTATTTTGTTTGTTTATCTGTGTTATTCGTTACTTTATTTATCTATTAATCTATTTTATTTGTTGCTATTTTTGTAATAATTCATTATGTTATTTTGTATATGACTCATGATCCTTTCTCTTTGCTCGAGCTTCGCAAATAGAAGCCCAAGGTAATATGATTGAAGTTTTGAGGTTTACGGGGTGGGAATATGGGGGAAGCTCGAACTTTTCCCTTTTGAGATCGTTTTGGGGCTAACGGCGGGGCTAACATCCGTCCCGTTAGCCCCACACACGAGAATGCCCCACCGCGTGTGACTGGATAGGTGTTAGTCATACGTTGTGTGGGGCAAGGCGTGGTGGGCAGAGATGTGAACTCGTTTTAATGGGAGTACTCAAAGTACAAGGTGGTTAAGGGGAATACTCAAAACATGGGTGTGCAAAATAAGGATAGTAGTCTGATGTAAAGAACTAATTAAATTTACTAAGACTGCATTTGGCATTCCTTATTTTAAGTACTTATCTCTTTTTTATTGTTAAAATGTATGTCCCTATGAACACTGAATTTTTAACCGCAAAAAGGAGTGAAATCCTTAAAATAAGGAATGTCAAATGTAGCATAAGCCAAATAACTTTGCATACAGGTATTATACTTGTTGAATATAATGGACTTGAAGAACATGAAAAGTTGGTAGTCCAAAATGAAACGCATAGGGTGGTATAAAGAGTTTTAAGGAAAAAAATTAAAATGGAAGAGGTGGTCAAGATAAATAACTTAGGCCTTGTTCGCTTTTCTGTAATTACCCAAGTAAATGCGTTTTCCCAAGTAAGTGTTTTCCAGAAAAGACTTACCCGAGTAAATGTATTTACCCATGTTCTTTTATTTTCTAGGTAAATAAGGCAATAGCAATTTTAACCATAAAAATTCATTATTAAAAGGGGCATTATTGAATATTCAAGTTTTAGGTGCATAGTGCTCGCTCAGTCCATCAGAACATAGTAAACACTGGATTGATACCACATGGACGTTTGCGATCAGCCAACGCCCATCTTTCTTATGCAATGAACCCAATGTTCATCATAGGTTCGTGATGAACCTACAATGTATTGCAGGTCTGCGATGAACCCACGGTTCATCGCACGCTTGTGATAAACTTATTCTTAGCGCAAGCTCAAAGTAAGCTCAAGATGAACCTGCAATGAGGCTTTACACGTACTCGGCCCCACGATGAACCCTAAACCGCTATGGAATTCTAGTTCGTTAAGAACCGGACCCGGGTATTAGCTGCACGTGTAATGTCGAAGTGACGAATGTCACAAGGCGCCATGAAGGTCTAATAAAATGTCGCCCACCAGGCAATGACGTCACTAGTGCCATGTTAGCTAAGTAAAGTGCAAAAAGGTAGTAACACACGCGGGCTATGAAGATCTCTGAGTGAATGGAAAGTCAATCATCGGGAGGATCCCCATAGGGACACGTGGAAAAACCCCAATAGTGCCCTTAATGATTGATAGCAAACCCAATATTCACTTTCCTAGTAGAAGACAAACGCCTTTAGTTCCTTCTTTTCAGGATCTCGGGATCTTCCCCATAAATAGAGATCCTTTTCATAACGAAACTCACTCACTCTCAAACACCGAGTATCCTCATCATTGATCCCTCATTATATCACTCTCCTTGGCGTGCCTTAGCCTCCGATTGGACGCCCCAGCTCTAGGTCTTTCTCTATCTTTCAAGGAGACCATCACCCATAGCCTAACCACCACCTTGCTAACATTAGAATCTCTGGTTCCATCCTTGATCATAGAGGATGGCCGCATGAAGGACCAACCTTACGTCAATCACTGAGGAATGTGACAACATCCCCAAGGATACTAACTTGGGGGTGGAAAATCAATTCGAGACAGAGGCAAACAATCAAGTTGAAATTGAGATACTCTTGAACAAGGTATACGAGTTCGAGGCCCGCTTCGAAGCTCGTTTCGAGAAACTTGAATGGGCACAAGAGGAGTCAAGGAACGCTCTCCAGATTCTCCTCCAACGAATAGCCCTAGCCGAACAATCTCCCCACACCCTGGTCGCCATCCCCACGGGCACCCCCACCAGCCACCACGCTCCCAACCTCAATCCCGCTGCCCCAGGGTGACCCGTCAAATCCAATCACACACCCATGCAAACGGGATAGAACACCATGGGCAGTTCAGGATGATCCTACCCCAACCAGATCCAATAACAGAAACTCCATTCAGTCAAGATGAGTTAAGGGAGTATGTCCAAGAGCTAGTGGTAGAGAGCCACAACTAAGTGCAAGATTCCACTGTCTTACAAAATCCATACTCTGATCGAATCTTGTACAAGCCTTACCCCGCCGGTTACGTCCCCCCACAATAATGGCCACAATACGACAGGCAAAGGGGAAGCTGTTGGACAGTTTTGTATGCCCTTAGCTTCGATCAGAATGATGTACATTATGAGTTTATTGTAAATGAATAAAAGTACATATTTGATTCATGTTCCCTTGTTATGTTTCTGTGTAATACCCTTAAACTGAACACTTAATGAGACTCGTGCTAGTTTAGAATGTTCACAGCCAGTGGGTCGGTTTGGGGAGACCTATCCTGATAAGGCTGACACTGATGTGCCACCAAGTCAGTTGGGGTGGCCTGTCTTAGCTGCCAGAGTGAGACCCTAGGCACATGCAGTGTAGGATTAATTGAATCTTTGAACCAGACCAGATTTCCAATATTGCCCTGGACCTTGGAGATTAATGGGCAAAACTGAAAAGTTACACCCGACCCCTAAACTCGATTATGATACTGCACTAGGTGTCAGATTGGGCTGTCTTTGATGTACCAATCAGTGAGATTCTTAGCGGGGGTCAACACCTGTGTATGTTGGGACAGTCTGAGAATTCATCTGAGTGGGTGATCATAGTGACAGGATCAGCCCCTTTGTTGGATAAAGGTAATGATCGGGGATGCACTCTCACTGATGGAAACCAAGACTGTCGGCAGCCCATTTCAATCGTTAAGATTTGTTTTGCAAAATATATTTTATATAAGATATAAAAGTATATATATTTTATGGTTTCTAAAATGTTTGCAAAAGGTTTTAATTCCCGGGATCCATATAAGCAGAGAGTGCAACACTGTTTCTTGCGGCCGAGGGAAAGGTCATCTCTTGTCGGGCAGTGTTTGATCATTATGGGTTGAGAGGTTATGTGTAAGACCATTAAGGATAATACCTGATGGGCTAATATTGCATTTGCCCACAGTCCCTGGGTGTTACAAGGTGGCTTGGCCCAGGGACCACTTAGGGTAAGTGTTGGGTCCACAAATCCCATTTGATGGGTTTCGGGGGGTGCACTGTCCATAACGGTGTAGATCAATGCTTGGGTCCCACGCCATACAAGGGAGCCCAACTGGGCAGTAGTTAGGAAGGCTAAGTGAGCACATGACCTTTATTGGGTCTAAAGCCCATTTCAAACTGGGCTAATTTAAGTAGTTAAATATGGGGCGAATTCTGGGAATGGATTAGCAAATAGGATAGGGTCTTAACCCTTTCCACTCAGAGAGTCCAGATCTGAATGTGATTCAGATCTGAAAACCTCCTAATGAGATTAGGAGAAGGCTGATCCAATCTGCAGATAAGATATGGGTTTATCCTTATCACCTAAAGGGATATCTGATCCAATTATGATTTGGATCAGAAACTCCTAATGGGATTATGAGCTGATCCTTTAAGGTTACAAAAGAAGGAAGGGGCGGCAGCCTTTAGGTGACACACATTCACATCCTCTTCAAAGCTGAAATCACAGAAGGAAGAATCAAGCAACCCTGCGAAATTCTTTCTTGCTGCCTCCTTCTTCTTGCCACCTACCTTGCTAGTTCGATCTCCAATTTAGTGGGAGAAGTCAGGATTTGGTCTTGATATCAGTTCCTTGTGAAGGGACTGATAAAAAGCTGTGCTCATGTGCCATCCTGCTATTTCTTGTGAAGGACTAGGTTCTTGGAGAAGAACACTGCTGATTTGCTCCATCCTGCACTATGTCATATTCAGTGGGAGCAGTCTTTGGATCCTTCCTTGGGTGTGAACACCTCCATTGGGAGATATTACTTCTCCGTATCAGGTATAATCCTCTCCTACTACTTTTATTCAGATCTGGTTCAGATTATGGTTCGAGATTGATCCTAGAAAATATGATTTTCTAAATAGGGAATACAATTCCCAGTTGAAAGGGAGAGAATTTTTTTAAAATTCGCCCGCCTTATTCCGCAAGATTTGGGCGTCCATACGATGGATCTCTCATCCCTTCAGAAGCCCATAGAAACACATGAGCAAGTTAGAAGACACCTTGGGATCCTTTGCTCTTGATGGGGACCTTAAGGTTTGTGAATTCTCAAAATCCCTGACAGGCCCAACGTATACTTGGTTCGTTAGCCTCACCGCAGGAAGTATTGACTCATGGACCGAAATGGAAAAAAGATTCTTATTGAAGTGGTTCACTTTGGAGAGGAAGCTAACAATGGCTGACTTAAGAAACATATAGCAAAGCTTGGGAGAGGACCTCTTGGCGTATGTCATGAGGTTTCAAAAGCTAACCCATTTCGTTTTTGATGAGCACACCACAGAGAAGAGCTTTGTCGAACAGTGCGTACAAGGGATGTAGCCCACCTATAGGATAGGCATTGAGAACGTAGAAATAGAGACACTCAACCAGTTCTGGAGGTGCGCGGAAAGGACAACGCGCATAGTCAAGAATACCCTAAACCACCCTACATCGTATGGGAGAAGCGAAGCTTACACGGTCAACCGAAAGCCCCAGAACAATAGAGGGCCTAAGCAGGGGCACTATTACCATAACACCACCCAAGGAAGAAGGAATGACCTGCCGATCCCTCCTCCCTTACCTTGCACAAAGGAGGAGGTAATCATGATATGAATAAACAGATCGAAGACAAGGTGATCAATTTGCCGCCACCACTAGCAGGGGTAGACCCGAAAAAGGACAAATGTGACGGAAGATGGTGCAACTATCACCAATAGCCAAATCATGATTTGATGAATTGCTTCTCTCTAAGAAGGTTATTTGTGCAGAAAGTTAAACTAGATGAGTTTGTAAAGAAAGATCCAATGCGGGTAGAAACCGATCTCCCCTCCCGACCCATACCCAAGGAGGGAGCATCAATGTGATGGGGACACCAGGTCAATATCAGTCCGACATGCTAATAAAAAAACTTGAACAATGCTTGGATCTCCAGCACTTCTTCACTAAGTAAGGGGCGAGCACCTTAATAAGAAAACTGGCCATCAGAGCACTGCTAGAGGTCATTAGGAGACCACTAGAGCCTTACCGGTCTGACCAAACCAGTGTGGAGTTCACACCAGAAGACATGCAAGCAATGGACCCCCTCCATAATCGGCTCCTATACGTCTCATCGTGGATAGGAGGATTCAAGATGTGACAATCTATGGTTGATCCTATAAGCTCTGTCAATCTGATCTCTATTCACACATTAAAGTTGATGAACATACAACGAGAGACAGTCGAAGGATTACCTATGGAAGTAACCGACTTTAGTGGGAATGCATCTATCACAGAAGGTTCTATTGAACTCCAGGTAGTGCTTGGGCTGTTCTCCATCTTACAAGAGTTCCAGTTCATCTCAGGGAGGACCGCATACCACATCCTCCTAGTCCGACCCCTAATACATGGCCTAGCCCTAGCCCCTTCAACGTATCATCAATGCATAAAGACCAAGCACAAGGGACATGTAATAAGAATCCTGGTTACCAAGGTCCCTTTCGATAGGACAAAGGCTCATCTACAAGATACGATCTATTATACGGAGCTCACAAATGAAGGGGAGACAAGAATAGCCAAGGTGGAGGGGCTGCAGTTACTAAATCCTGTGCATGAAGAACCTCAGAAAACAACAGAAATAAAGAAGAAGCAGACTAGGTGCGTGAGTGACTAGCTATGATGGGAAAAGTTATTACACCATCTTCACGGACTGCGAAAATGATGAAACACTGGCAGCCAAGAAGGCCATCCTCGTGGTATGAGTTTATGCGGATTACAGCTAAGTTATTTGTTTTACATTATTCAATAGCATGGTAGGTTTATCGCGGGTACTATTACCAAGTCGTTCCCAAAAACATATACATGTATTGCTCCTTCACCAAGCTATTCTTTGATAACAGTAGGCATATTCTAACAAGATTCTAAGTAACGTTTCAACCAGAACTATTTCACTGAGCAATTTTTACAAAAGGGCATTGCAGTCTGAACATGAACCGCAGACACCAAAGGTATGCTAATAAAATACACTAGCTTTACGATCAAAAACTACGAACACGAATACCATTGGGTAACGTCTACAATAAACAGGAAATAGGAGAAGAAACCTTAGAATACTGCGATGATGTCCAAACAGCTCCCAAGTGCATGACATATTCCATCGACACGGTGGAAGAACCTTTAGAAGAGATAAACCTAGTGACAGAAGAAATGGGGAAGAGGCCACTATACATATCGGCCAGATTAGGACCCCAAGATAGAGACAAGCTTATCACACTATTGAAAGATAAAGACCTTTCCTTATCACAAAACATTAAGACCCATTAAAAGATCCTAACCTCTATACACTTTTCCAGAATTCCAAGACATTTTCGCTTGGTCGTACAATTAGATGCCAGGCCTAGAGCTGGCCCTTGTCAAACATGCACTATGCATAAACCCCAAGTTCAAACTTGCAAAGCAACCACAGAGGATCTTCAGACTGGGAATAGCCCTGAAGATTAAAGAAGAAGTTGAGCAACTCTTGAAATTAGGGTTTGTCAAACCCATAGCGGACCCGCAGTGGCTAGCCAATATAGTGGAAGTGAAGAAGAACGGGCAACTCAGGTGTTGTGTCAATTTTAGGGATCTCAATAAAGCCTGCCCTAAGGACGAGTTTCCCCTACTGAACATGGAAATTTTAATAGACTCGACGACGGGGAATCAACTCTTCTCCTTCTTAGATGCCTATAGTGGGTACAACCAAATCTTCATGGTCCCTGCAAATGCACCACATATAGCCTTTAGAACGCCAATCAGAAACTTCTATTACAAGATGAAGCCCTTTGGCTTAAAAAATGCCAGGACCACATATCAAAGGGCAATAATGAGTATCTTCCATAACATAATGCACAAGGAAATCGAGTGTTATGTGGATGACATAGTGGTCAAAGATAAAAAGGCAGGTAGACCATCCTGATGTGTTGAGAAAAGTTTTTAGTCGATGTAGAACTTTCAATCTAAAGTTAAATCCACTGAAGTGTGCATTCGGAGTACAACCGGAAAAGTTTTTAGGATACAGAGTGGACTAGATAGGTACCCATCCGGATGAAAGCAATGTAAAAGTGGTCTTAGACCTCTCATCTCCAGTTAGTGAGTCCCAGTTAAAGACCTTCTTAGGAAAGGTCTCATACCTTAGGTGGTTCATCCTTGGCCTAGTGCACGCTACAATGCCGCTAATGAAATTAGTAAAGAAATTGGTAGAATTCAAATGGACAGAGGAACACTAGCGCATTTTGGATTAGTTGAAAAGTGCCCCAGCCAAGGTCCCAACAATATTGCCACCCAAATTTGGCCGAGAGTTTAGGATATACATCGCATTAGGCTTGGAGGCAATAGGATGTTTGTTAGAACAGGAAGATGATGAAAGAGTCAAATGCCCAATATATTATGCCTGTAAAACCCTCAAACCAATTGAGAATAATTATTTCCACATGGAACAACAATGCCTCATGCTAGTGTTTGCTAATAGAAGTTTAGACACTACATCTTGGGCCAAAAAGTGAGATGGAGTGACCCGATAAGGTTCTTTACAGATAGACCTCCCCTTTTTGGCAAGCTCGTCAATTGGATGATGCAGGTGAGTGAGTACACGATTGAGTACACCTAGTCGAGGGCTATTAAGTGTCAGATAGTAGCAGACCTTTTGGTTGCCTTTCCCTCAAATAGCGACTTTCCCATATCAGAAGAAAACCCTAGAGACATACCTATGATCGTAGTAGCTGAGGGCAAGGAATGGGTTCTAACTTTCGATGGAAGTAGCACCAGTACCTTAGACGGTGCCGGAGTCACCTTGACTTCGCCCATTGGTCATACCTCTGCCTACACATTCAAACTCTAGTTCCCCTGTTCCCACAACATAGGCGAATAGGAAGCCTTAGTTCTGGGTTTGATCAAAGAACTAGAATCTGGAGCCAAGAAGATCCGAGTGATTGGTGACTCCAAACTAGTAATTGGCTAGCTCGATGGAAGCATGATGGTGAAAGAGTTGAAGATCTTACCATATAGGACAATAATCTAGAGATTGATTCACGATCTTGAGATAGATTTCGAACACCAAAACAGAGCCAAAAATAGGTTTGCTGATGCTCTAGCTACCTTATGGTCAAAAATACAATCCAGTAAAGACCCAATCAAGATCACTATCCAGACGCTCAACAAACCATCAACCGCTATATTGAAGGAGTGGGTAGAAAAGGAAGGCGATGTCACAATAGATGACTGGAGGCATGATATCATTGAAAAACTAAATAGCACGACAATAGGAACATAGGACAAGAAGACGATTTTGAAGTTCCAACTGGTAAATGGGATATTATACCATCGATTGGCAGATGGGGTCAGAACGAGATGCTTAGGGCCAAAAGAAGCGAAGGCAGTCCTGAATGAAACTCACAAAAACCACTGTGGAGACACCAACAACACTCTGTATAAGAAACTACAAAGGTTGGGAAAAGTGTATACCAAAGGTGGATGGGAGAGAATGCTTGGTCGTAGGAGAGGAAGATTGGAGGAATATGTACATAAGTTACTTAGAAGACAACACACTGCCGATAGACCCGGTGACGAGAAGGAAGCTCCTAAGCAAAGCCAAGCGATTCTATTTCCATGAAGGAGTATTATATAGGAAATCCTATGCCGGGAAACCTTTGCAATGCTTGGCTGGTGAAGAGATCGAAGAATTGCTAGAAGCAGCCCCTAGTTCCGAGCTTGCCCCACACTAAGGATAACTGGCCTTGTATAGCAACATTCTACACCTAGGTTTCTACTGGCCCACCATGACAGAAGATACTCAAAAACACGTGCACAGATGCCATAAGTGCCATATATATGCTAAAAGGATACACAAACCTGCCAACAGTCTTCACCCTATCATCATGCCTTGGCCTTTCCATACTTAGGGAGTAGATCTCATAGGAAAAATCCACCCCGCTTCTAGAGGATATTGTTTCATCATAGTGGCCACAGACTACTTCACCAGGCAAAAGCTATACCCTTGCAAAGGATTTGTGCAGAAAATATACCAAATTTCCTCAGGAAACATATAGTTCACTGGTTTGGAGTCCCAATGAGGATTTTGACAGACAATGGCCTCTCCATCAAGAATTAGGAAGTCCAGGACCTTCTAGAGTAGTATGGTGCAAGGATAGGAACATCCACGATGCACTACTCACAAGGAAATGGCCAAGCAAAAGCCACCAATAAAACCCTACTGAGAATGTTGAGCAAAATGGTGGCTGATAATCAAAAGGGTTGGTCGGAGAAGCAATTGGAAACCCTCTGGGCTTATCGCACCACGATCAGGAAAAGCACACAAGCGATGCCTTATTCACTAGTATATGGCCAATAAGTAGTGTTACCAATAGAGATACGTGTAGTGTCCACTCGTATAGCCTTTGTAATGGGAAAACGGTTTGAGCTAGAGGACATGGACCAACTCCTCGCAGAAAAATGAGATGGCATCGATGAAAGTAGAGACAAGACAGTACAAAAGCAAACCAAATACGAACAAGCCCTAGCCACAAACTTTAATAGGTTACTGAAACCCAGGAAGTTTAGAGTAAGGGACAAGGTGCTCAAAACATCACTCCATGTCAAGCAGGGCAAGTCAGTAGGAAAATTCACTCCAGTGTGGGAAGGTCTATATGGGATAAAAGAAGCTCACTCATTTGGCTACTATGTATTACAAACGGTAGACATAGGAGAACAAGATGAAACTATAAATGGCTACTGGTTGAAACCTTACTTTGAATAATATTGTACATTATGTCATTTCACTGTCTCATGTATTTGCTTTAAAGACGAATGCATCAAAGATATTATATAAGTTCTCCTTTACTAAGCATTTGTACCTTGCTTATAAATAAACGTGATGATTAACAGTTTAATTTTTGCAATAAAGTTTCCTTCTCAGTTCCAACGATAAAACCTTGATGTATCCATGTATTTTGGAAAACAGAATAACTTTATAAATATATATTGATACAATGCTTTGATCAAAATAATCCGTGTACTAATCCTTGGATATGTCTCTCATACACACTTATCTCCTGGCAACCCTAGTATTACACTTAACTTCCTCAGCAACCCCGGGAAGGCCCTGTCCCGGTAGGTGCACTTTCACATACCCTAATCCGCCGGGATGCTGCATGCTCCATGCGAAGGCCCTGCCCTGGCAGGTGCAATCTCATATACCCTAGTCCGCCAGGATGCCACATGCTCCATGCGAAGGCCCTGTTCCAGCAGGTGCGCTCTCACATACCCTGGTCCGCCAGGATGCTGCATGATCCATGCGAAGGCCCTCTACCGATAGGTGCAATCTCATATACCCTGGTTTGCTAAGATGCCACATGCTCCATGCGAAGGCCCTATTCTGGCAGGTGCACTCTCATATACCCTGGTCTGCCCAGGATGCTGCATGCTTCATGCGAAGGCCCTGTTCCGGCAGGCGCGCTCTTATAGACCCTGGTTTGCCCAGGATGCCACACGCTCTGTGCGAAGGCCCATGGTAGCCCCAAATGCGCTTATGCCACCTGGCAACATTTTATCCAACCAACAGGCGTAGTATCTTATCCATCCGCCCCATGCATCAATGACAACACGGTGCTAGAGATCTCGCCCGTCATTCAAACTCACCATTCTATGACATGTTCCAAATGAGCGTCCTAACATATGACCATGATAGAGTCCACAAGGACTCGGTCCTAACAGTTGCGAAGTGCTTCCAAATGGCAGCGGAATACTTGACGGTCCTTCATTCTCAATGATGTTCAACACTCGAGCCAAGTCCAAAAACCAAAGGGCACTTACACCCTCGACAAGACTGGGGGCGCCCTAGCCACATTAGGTATGTTCTCTACCTACCACAAACATTTGCTTTAACTCATAAGTATAGCAATTTGAGATGTAGACGACAACATTTCACTACGAACGAACTTCTCTCAAACGAATACAACAACTCATTGCAAAGCACAACAAACGACAGCCCTAAACCTCAACAATATCGCCCAAAAACTTGCCTTCTCTGTGCTCGACCACACTCACATCATTCTCAGGAAGTCGTATACCTTCTTACAAGCTCAAAATTTGCCTTCCCCAAGAGCATACCAAGATATCATATCACCCCGTGATATCCTTATCGCACCTAGCAATGTGCTGGGAAAAAAACCATAAGCAAAACTTTCGTCTATGGCCTAAGAATTTTATAGAGGTATTCACCTATGACAAGGGTTCACAAAAATTGACTCGAGACTCACTTAATGCTTGCAAAGTACTTCGATAACACTAGCGACTGATACGATTGCGCTAGGCCCTCAACCCGAACGTTCGACTGATACGATTCCCTGAGCACAAAATGACTAGCACCGGTCCCCCTTTCCACCAATTCGCGACTAAGGCCCAAGTAGAACCCATTTGCCACCAAGGTCTTAGAGTACCTAAATCTAGAGGCAGTGTCCCCTGATGTTTATCTACATCTAGACATAGTATTGGCAAGCTCACAACGAAGATGGCAATAAGGATCCCAACGCAAGGGAAACAACATTGCGACAAACCTTTGAAACAATTGATAAATGCCAGTATCCGAAATTTAACATGTGGATACAAGAAAGCAGGAACCATCCGGACAGGAAAATGGAAAAACAAAAATGATCACAGTATTACAAACAAACAACGTAAAACAAAGATCCATTACTATTCAACATCTATATTGAACCTTTTTACAAATAAACAGGCCTTATGAATTAGCCCACTCCTTCCTCCTAGCGATGATGGTCTCTAGGAAAAGCGCACGTCCCTCATTGAACGAAACAAGACGGATTGCAATACCCTGAGACCAGCCTTCTAAAATGCGTGCACTAGCATAATAACCCGCTCCTCAATTTGAGCCATGTTGAAGCCCATGACAGAGAAGGATTTGCAGGCCTCTAGCCAGCGGGTGAAATCTGATCACGAAAGCTCCTCCATAGGCCGATTCATAATGCAATCCATCATGGTTGCAATGGTGTCCAAGGCAGGCCCCATGACCATCGGATGAAGGTTTGTAGTAGGCAACCACCCATACCGTATCACGGTGGAGGAAAATTTGGACACCGGAGCAGAAACTGAATACTTATCACCCCCTCGACGCCCCTAGACCTGAACAGGGTCTATGGTTGCGTAATGCAAGGGAGGGACGTCACGTTTGTCACAATACTCTTCAAGTTCCTGCCGTATCTACACCAACTCCTCTTCGTATGTCAGCTCCTCTGACGGCAAGACAATGCCAGGATTCGCTTCCTTGCCCTCAGGCTGGTCCTCCAACTCTTCAGTGGCCCCAACCCTCACCACAAGGACCTCTAGCTCAACAGCAGCCCTGACATCTAGCTCCACAGGAGCCCTGACCTCGACAGTTGGAGAAGAGGCGGTGACATCTTCACGGGCAGTCAAAGGCTCTACCTCTGCAGGCACCTGACATACCTCCTCCAAGGGCACAAAATCGGGAGTAGTATGACCAGCCCTAGCGTCTTCAGTGTTCCTGCACACTTGAATGGGGGGCTGTGATGATCTTAGCTCCTCCACTAAGCGCCTAATGACAAGCATAGTTGGTATGCTGCAAAGACCAGCGTAAGGATGTGCCTGTGATGAAGCAAAACACAAATAGTCAGTCCCACAAACCCGACAATGATAATATATGAGCAAAAAACCAGACCGGGGGCTCCTAAAGTTTTTGTGTTGGGTTGAAAATCTTCGCCTTCCATACGCTTCAAAACAAAAAACTGCAAACGGGTCAGTCTTGGTAACCACACGATCGCTGCTCCATTCAAGCGCATTTAAACAATAAAATGGCATCGCTTATCAAATCCATCTCCTCGGGATGGGCTGTTGGGATTTCCGCCATTGGCGTGTTGCTGTCACTCCCCGTGGACTGCAATGACATCAAAATAAATACGACTCAGTCACTCCCACCAACAGTAGTTTATATGATAGCAAAACAAAGGAGAACAAAGTTTTTTTACGATACCGAATCATCATCTGCAGGACCACGCCTTGGTCGAGGAGGAGCCATCCTCTTCATCCGCCCACTCGAGAAGCGAATACAAGTCACCCTAGCAAAGGGCGCCGCCATGGTCAACTTGGTCGACTCAGCGATCGACGCAAGCCTCTCCGCAGGTGGGGATGTTGGAGATCCCCACATGGACTCAGCATGGCACTCTTGTGCCTGCGATGAATCCACATCTGGCTTAACAGGCTGTGGCATAACTGGAACCTAAAAAGAGCGAGGCACTCTCATAGATCTCAACCTTTTCACAATGGGTGGACAGCTACTTTCTCCTTGCTCATGAATCATTTGCCTCCATCCACGCTTCACCCCTACCCTCTCTAGTAATTGCGATACAGTAGCAGGTGGAACATTCCCTTGATTAGCAGCATGACCCACTGGGGGAGCCAACACATGACGAAGAGGGGAGCTCTTCCTTACAAGCTCCTAAAACCCCCCAAATAGTGAGCACAAATAAGCAAAATAGAGGGACTTACAACCCGACACCCTTTGAAACGGAACTTCGCAAAACCCGAAAAAGCAAAGTCATGGCGACGAACCCAGAATATGTCCTCGCTGGAAGACCTCAAAAACTGGCCACCAATATCGTCGTAACCAAACTGACACATTACCCTATATGGCCGGTATGTAGCCAGTTGCACTTCGCCGGCACAATCAAGGTAAGCCACCACACCGGGCCACGTCACCAGTCACGCAACACTCGCAGTAGGGCTTTCAATTTCATATTAATCTCACTCATTCTGAAGTTCTTATGCATGGGAGCTTGAAGACAACATTTACCCCTATAGATGTCAAACACTTTCTCTTCAAACTCATCACCCCTCATAGTGGTAACAACAACCCAAAGGGGAGACAGACGGCGCAGTGTGATGTTGAGGTCAAAGCGTTCACAACAGAACATCCAAAGAAATGGCATGCAAACATAACTGACTTGCCTCTTGCAACCTGGGTCCATTATTTGTTGAATGGTGTCATCCATCTACTCATAGAAATAGCCCAGGAACATAGAAGCTAGCGGCAACTGATAACCACTAGCGGCTAAAACAGAAAACGGAACCAAGACTGTTCGCAAGCCGTAGTTAGGGAGACCAGGAAAAAGAAATTGAGAGGATATATACAAAATAAACGCAGTGAGGTGGCGCTAAGAATTCGTGCTACACACCACAACGTCTGTCCCACCACGAGACTCGAACCAAAATGCTACTCAGAAATCCACCTTAATTTGGTGGGAATAGATTCGACATACTGAAGGGGCTGAGTAGAAACGACACCCCCAATAGGCAACCCTAATAGAGCAGCCACATCCTCCACCATAATAGTAAACCCATCGGATGCACCAACGAAAGTGTGGGTGCAACAACACCAATGCTCCAGCAAACGAGGAACATACTTTACCCCTTCCCTATCAGCAAGATTCATGTAGCAATCAACAAACTTAAGGAGATTGAAATCTTGCAGCATCCAACAGTACATGCTAGGGTTTAACAATATATATCGAGCCCCCGCTATATAATTGCTAGGGGACTTGGAGTTACCGGTCTTAGGTTATTGACACTTATACGTAACGGAGTGATTCAGTCGCTCACAAAGACACATCAATTCCAACCCATGAACGGGATCGAATATACCCTCCACACACCTAAACACAGGCATCAAAGGCCATAAACCCTTTACCCCATCGGCCACCATGGCTGCTTCCCTCTCCAACAACAACTTGATAGTGTCAACTTCCCTAATGAAGTCAAGGAAAGGGCAATTAGTCTCTCCCTGACGAGAATCCATCAAGAATGGACAAAGGGTGTGATAAAAGACATGAAGAAGAAAGGAAAAGGGCTTCGCAAGAACCGTAAGACTCACAACAAGAATATGATGACGATGACAAGAAAATGAAAGTGAGGAACCGATGCATTCCCTACTTTTCACACCTTTATAGAGCAGTTACACGCTCAGAGCACCAAACGGCGTCGGAGAAGACGATCAGTTCCAATACGGAATCCCAAGCGAAGCTTAACGAAAAAGAAACCTATAGAAAAATTACATATATGCCGTTACAAAGCGGGATGAAATGGTGCATTTAAATCAAATGAAACGGCCACGTCATTAGTCGCCATTTCGTAGTATCGAGTAGTGGAAACTAGCCACATGTGCAAAATGGTCCACTTATTACACAATGTCAGGCAAGTCACATGCGCCAATAATAAATGCCAAATCACCATCAAACGGCATGCCCAACCAATTCCCAATAACAACCGAATACGAAACGCTCCCACAAACTAAAATCAATCCACCATTCGGATCAACATCAAATCCCACCTAGACACAAAGGGGGAGAGACTCGCCACCCACACAGTGATACACGACACCGGTCCCTATCGCTAAATCCCTCCTTACCAAAGACCTAGGGGACTAAAACATGGAATCGACAATTATAGCGTGGCCATCGCCCAATGCCTTGCCTAATTCCCATCAGGTGCCGAATATAATATGCTATCAAGCATTGCACCGTCACTTGACACCATGCACCCAACATAGGCCTCACCCTAGCACACAGGGGGCTTCACGCCCACATTGGTGCAACATCGATAGTATCTTTTGCTAATTCCCTTCCTACCAATGGCTACGAGGGTTAAAATACACAAATTTGGTGTAGAACTGCCCATTGACAGAAAAGGAATCACCAAAAGATAGGGGGGTTAAACCATGGATTATAAGAATCATTGTCGAGAAATAGACACTTAATATAAGCCAAAGGCCACAAATGCAGGGTCCCTAGAGCAACTGACTCCCAATTTGTCAACAAACAGGGGGCTGATAAAAGCCAAAACAAAGTTCACATCATCCACACTAAATAGCAAAATAGGTGCATAGTGCTTGCTTAGTCCATCAGAACACATAAACACTGGATTGATAAAACATGGACATTCGTGATCAACCAATAGCCCATCTTTCCTATGCGATGAACCCGATGTTCATCATATGGTTCATCGCACGCTTGTGATAAACTTATTCTTAGCGCAAGCTCAAAGTAAGCTTAGGATGAACCTGCGATGAGGCTTTACACGTACCCCCCCGCGATGAACCCTAAACCACTACGAAATTCCGGTTTGTTGAGAACCAGATCCGGGTATTAACTGCACGTTTAATGTCGAAGTGACGAATGTGACAAGGCGCCACAAAGGTCTAGTAAAATGTCACCCGCAAAGAAATGATGTCACTAGCGCCATGTCATCTAAGTAAGGTGCAAAAGGGTAATAGCACACGCGAGCTATGAGGATCTCTGAGTGCAAGGAAAATCAATCCTTGGGAGGATCCCCATAGGGACACGTGGCGAAACCCCAACAGTGCCCTTAATGATTGATAGCGAACCCAATATTCACTTTCCTAGTAGAAGACAAACGCCTTTAGTTCATTCTTTTCAAGATCTCGCGATCTTCTCCATAAATAGAGATCGTTTTCATAACAAAACTCACTCACTCTCAATCATCGAGTATCCTCATCATTGATCCCTTGTTCTATCACTCTCCTTGGCGTGCCTTAGCCTCCGATTGGACGCCCCGACTCTAGGTCTTTCTCTGTCTTTCAAGGAGACCATCACCCCTAGCCTAACCACCACCTTGCTCACACAAGTGTTGGTGACTTTCTCCCAAGTGGCCAGGTGGGAAAGTTATTTACCCACCTAGGAGATGTGTATCACTTACCCAAAGAAAATAAACTTTTCCTAGTCCCCACATAAATCTAATAAAAAAACATGACTTTCTTGGTAAATGGGAATCAAAATTCCATTGACCAACTTTCCCCCCTTTCAAAATCCAAGAAAAGAATGCGACCCCCTTACATGCATATGTCATCTTTCAGGTAATATTTATTTTCTTTGATGGAAAAGTCCTCACAGGAAGGTGAAAGTTCTACATGATCGAGTTCAGGTTCCTTTAAGGTTATCGTAAAAAGCTTTGTGGGAAACATGAAACCAAGGTAACTAAAGATATTTGAAGAGAAAAAACTTGAAAGCAAAGAGACAAGCAAGCAAGAAATAGTAAAATAATATGGATATACATGTATATATAGTTTATATACTTACGATATATATAATCAAATCGACTCCTATTCGAATTCGTTTCTATAAAAATGTTTTATTCAAATTCGACCGTTAATAATATTCGAATAATCTGAATTCGACTCGATTAAGTCAAATATCAAATTCGAACTCAGATTTTTAAATACCGTTTACACCCCTACAATATAGTAAGACGTTGGATGAGTACTTGATAAATATTCTGACAACTATCAAAAGTGGTTTTTAATCTTTTTCAAAGGGAAGTTGGGGGTATTTCAAGGTACTGGTGTCACAAAATTTTCAAAGTATTCACGTGCTTACAAAGTTGTGCCTGCTTGATCCGAACTAGGATAGAGGGGGTGTGGGCCCATGGCCTAGGTATATAGGTCTATAGTACTTTTTCTCTCTCTTTTTTTGTTTTTTATATTCGCGATTTTCTCATGTAGTCCTTCATTTTCTTATCCAAAGTAGGTGTGAGTCCGCGGCACTATAGGTGCCTATGGTCCGTCATCTAAGTTTACCTATATATAATCTTTTTTGGTCCATGACGTGCACCGCAATATACATTTTGTTGAGATCACGGCCTTGCCTTTCTGAGGGTCAAGTCTATGGTCATCTATATAAGCTGGGGTTTGTGGATAACTTGTCCGCAGGTTATACCATTTACTCAATTTTTTCCTTTTTCATCCTTTGGCCACGAATCAGAAACAAAGGTCCACGAGGAAACTTAACAAGTGCCATGGTGTTGTGCAACTAAACCTAGGCAAAAAATAGGAGATTTCTTACCGTGGTTACGGAACTAAGTCGAAGATCAAAAGGACGAGTTAGATAGGACGCAAATTGAGTTGGAGATTGTGGTGGCTGAGTTAGAGACCACAATGATAGAGTTAGAGGTCGTAGTGATTGAGTTGGAGATCGTAGTGACTGAGGTGGAGATCATCATGGTGACTGAGTTGGAGATCGAGCAGACTGAGTTAGAGATCATAATGACTGAGTTGAAGATCACAGTGACTGAGTTGGAGATCGTAGTGATTGAGTTGGAGATCGCAATGACTGAGTTAGAGATCGTAGTGATTGAGTTGGAGATCACAGTGACTGAGTCGGAAATCGCGATGACTAAGTTAGAGATCATGGTGACTGAGTTGGAGATCGTGGCGGCTGAGTTGGAGATCGCAATAACTTCTGATATACGCCACAAAATTTAATCTCGCACCTTCTGAGCCAATTCCTTAGAAATCAGAGCCAAACTAGAGATTCTATTGTAAAGCCAAGGATGTGAAGTGGTCTTTACCCTGAGGTCAGAGGATTTGGTTGAACCAAAATGGGAAGAAATGGTAACGAAGTAAGTGGCCAAACCCCTAAAATGGCTGCCTGCATACCCTCCAATGAAGGATCCAGCCAATGTAGTTCATTGGAGTTGGAATTCCGGTGATAAGATAGTAAAAATGGTGGATGGAAGCATGGGGAGATGGAAAGAGACTGAGATGGATGAGAGATAGAAAATGGACTGATATCAAGGTGATGGGGCAAGAAATGGTTACAAGGCTCCTATTTATAGTCTTTCGGTGCTCATTCCAAAAGTTTCTTAAGTCTGTCTTTTCCTAATTTACCCTTGTATTCTAGAATGTTCTTTTCTCACATTTAAAACATGTTGATAAATATTCTTCTATTTTTTTAACCCCAAAATTTATTCTCACCGGAGGGGTGGCCACCATAGTTTTATTCATAAGCAAAAAACCTTGGGAGTGGGGGACGTGAAGCCTCACCCCTCAAAACTATGCGGAGGAAACTCGACTCGTAAACATCAGGTGTCTGGGAACCTATAATCAACGAATTCGTAGAAAATGAAGATTTAGACCATCTGCAGTAACCAAGTTCTGGATGTGGGAAGGAAGAATTTCTATGCAGTTATAAACAATTTTCTAAGAAGTTAAGCAACCAAGCTTTGCAAGAGCATTCGTCGGTTGGTTAGCCTCTCTATAAATATGTAAACAAAAGAAATCCAATCTATTTCAAAGGACCATCCTTTACCAACCTTGTGATTCAGTCAACACCGATGTGGCCAAGTCGGTAATGCCACAGACACGTGGGATTAACTGTATCACGAGCTCTCTTCTTGGGGATTTCAGCCGACGTAGTTTCGGTTATGTTAGTTTCTAGAGAAGGATGTAGAACATAGAGACCGTTCTCCAGTTTCCCGTATGCGATGAATCTGTTGTTTCTTTTAATAGTAATCGTATTACTAAAGAAGACAGAATAACCATCTGGACACAGTTTCGAGACAGAAATCAAATTTCTCCTTAAATTTTGTACATAAAGACAATCTTTCAGTACAATCGTTCCTTCTCTAAAAAATAACTCCACGGTTCCTATGGCCGCAGCTGCAACAGTTACATTAGTCCCCAAGTAGAGTGTGACTTCTCCTTCACTCAGCCTTCTGCTTACCTTGAACCCCTGCAGTGAGTTACACGCATGAGTTGAAGCCCCGGAGTCAATACACCAGGATGCAGAAGCTACCAACAGATTGGTTTCTATAACACAAGTTTCGAAATTACCTTTCTTGGATTCCAGGTAGGCAGGATAGTTCCTTTTCTAGTGGCCGGTCTTCTTGCAGAAATGACAGGCATCCGATGATTTGTCTTTCTTCTACTTCTTGCCCTTAGTGGCTTTCTTCTGAGGCTTCTTTGCCTTCCTCTTTCTCTTGCCTGTCTTGCTAGTTTCAACAGGCATAGCTACGGGCTCATCCTTTTTAATCAGTTCTTCAGCTCTTTGCAACATATTGTTGAGCTCTTGCTGGCTGACATTCAGCTTGTTCATGTTATAGTTCATGATGAACGGATTACAGGAAGGAGTTAAAGAATTAAGGATGGCATCTATCTGGGTCACAAGGTCCAGCCCGGATCCAAGAGCCTCCAATTCGTTGATGTATCCCATCATCCGAAGACAATGGTCGTGAACTTGTTGGTCCTTGGACATTTGTGCGGTCATGAACTATTTCAAGACCTTTTGTCGAGTAGAATGATTCTGCTCTTCATACATCGTCTTGAGACTGTCCAATATGTCCTTGGCAAGGTCGATCTAATCGAACTACCTCTGTATTGAGTTGTCCAATGAGGCAATGATGTAACACCAGGCAAGGGAGTTTTTCTCCTCCCATTCCTGATAGTCTCTCCTTCGGGCCTTAGAAGCCCTATCACCCGGACGCTCCGGGGCAGGATTCTTTGCCACTTTATCTAACTTTTCAAAAGCTATGACCAGCATAAGGTTCCTGTACCAGTCGGCATAGTTTGGGCCCTTCAACTTGTTGTCATCAAGCAATTTTGCAAATGATCCGTTTGCCTTTTTCTGATAAAAGAGCAAACATCAGTCCACAACCTAATTTGATTCATGTTCATTTCATAGATATGGATTTTAATCTACGTTCCATTTCCATTTATTCATCTCTGAGATTTCTCTCCTTTCTTAGTGACAGAGACTACGGGTTGTCTCTGGAAATGTGGGAAATCACATAGGGTGCATGGAGCCAACTATTTCAGCTGCATAACCCCACCACCTTTCTGTGAAGGATCATATCCACTCATCATATGAGTTTTCCTTTTGGCCTCTGTCAGACAAGGTTCAGAGCCATTTTCAGGTAAACCTTTCTGTCCAGTGAGTGCTTACCCATCATATTCGTGAACGCCAAGGTACCGTGAGAGAGTTCCCATTTTCTGGTGAAGCCCCTCCCACATCGGTCTATGACACCCCTATCATCTTATGAAACACTCAAACAAGCCCAACAGCAAATGGATAGCCCATTTTCTGGTGTGTTTCCTCATTACTGAAGGATCCATCCTCATGCTAATGATGGAAGGCCTTTAGAGAGCTCATCATATGAATCTCCCGATCACATGCACTCATATTAGCTGGAGGGAACAGTTAATTATGCCCTAATTTGATTTTAGTCAAACCAAAGTGGCTCCCACTGACTTTCATAAAGTCAGATTTCGGTGGGCCTAAATCGGCTAGGGTTCTGCACGTAACCTCTTGATGAGGTGTGGGGCCCACCACTAAGGGAGGTCATCCAATGACCAAAAGGGACACCATGGCAATGATGTGCATTCAGCCATAGTGTGCACAAGAGCCACTGTCGATTGAGCATGGGCCAAGCACTTATGGCCCATGTATGTAGCACATCACACATCCATACATCTCATGCAGGGATAAATTGATCCAATCAATTAATCATCTGTAAGGCCCATTTGAAGCCCATTTTAAATCCATAATATTAACCATTAATATTATTTAGGTTATATGGGCCGAATGGTTCAGCCCATATAGCTTTATGCGTTTAGTGGGATTTTAGCAGTTTTAACTATTTAAAACTGGGCCTTTACAGGTTGGGCCGAATTAACCATTTAATTAAATATCAATCCTCAGGCCCAATAGTGGGAAAATTAGGGCTGACTTTCAGCTTTGATTAAACCCTAGATTCGGTCCAAACAGTTTGAACCAATCTTGGTTCGAATGGGTCTAGGGTTTGATCTTTAATTAAATCTTTAATTCAAGAAAATAATCTGAAATTAAATACTGATAAAAGAAAATCAAGAATCAGTCAAACATGGCTGTTCGCACAATCCATCCTACAAAACAGAGGTAAGATCACAGTTTGCAGTTTCATAAACTGCAAATCGGAGATTGCAATTCTCCCATCTGCGAAATCTCCTTTTCTACGCCGCCATCTTCGATCCAAAATTAAAATAAATAGAAATCCTAATTTCTATTAATAATTACATCAGATCGAATACCTATACATTCAGTCTAAAAATAAAAAAAATTATTTTACAGACCAAATGTAACAAAATAATCCAAAATCTGCAAAATAGCAGGTTCCCTGCGCAAATCAAGATTTCGATCTCCTCTTGTACAAACAGCCCATAAATCAAGAAAATCGTAAAGAACAGTTCTAAATAATAATCAGATTTATATAAAATTAAATTCAGATTATTTGCCCATTAATTTTGGGAACAAATTTCCCAAAACCCATATCTGCGCAAATCGGGTAGAATGCCTTCTGCCCATTTGTGCAGGTTCAGATCTGAAACACATTGGTTCAAGATTTGAACCTGGCTCTGATACCACTGAAAGAATGAGAGATCCATCGTATGGACGCCCAAAGATTGCGGAATAAGGGGGCGAATTTCAAAAACTTTTCACTCCCTTCAATTGGGAATCGCATTCCCTATTTAGAAAATCATATTTTCAAGGATCATTCTTGAACCATAAACTAAACCAGATCTGAACCAAAAGGATTAGGAGAAGATTATACCTGTACGGAGAAATAGTATCCCCCAACGAAGGTGTTCATGCCCAAGGAAGGATCCAAGGACTACTCCCACTGAATATGGCGCAGTGCAGGATGGAGCAGAATCAGTAGTGTTCTTGTCCAAGAACTCTGTCCTTCGCAAGAATCAGTAGGATGGCACGTGAGCATAGCTTCCTATCAATTCTTTCTCAAAGAACTAATGTCAAAATCGAATCTTGACTTTTTCACAACTGGAGATCGAACTATCAAACAGGGGCGGCAAAAAAGAATTCTGTAGGGATGCTTAATTCTTCATTCTGTGATTTTCAGCATTCAAGAGGATGTGAATATCTCATTCATCTCAAGGCTGCCGCCCCCTCCTTTTGTTAACCCAAAGGATCAGTTCCTAATCCAATTAGGAGCTGCTTATCCAAATCATATTTGGATCAAACCTTTCTTTAGCTGATAGGGATAAACTCTTATCTCATTTGTAGATTGGATTAGCTTTCTCCTAATCTCATTACGAGTTTCTAGATCTGAATCACATTCAGATCTGGACTCTCTGAGTGGATAGGGTCAAGTCCCTATCCTATCTGCTAATCCATCTCAAAATTCGCCCCCATAATTAACTAATTAAATAGCCCAGCTCGAAATGGGCTTTAGACCCATTAAGCTTATGTACTCACTTAACCTTCCTAACTGCTGCCCAGTTGGGCTTCCTTGTATGGCGTGGGATCCAAACATTGATCTACACATCAGCCACATGGGTTCGGCCCAACCTTTGTTACAAGGCTTGGCCGAATACACTGTTATGGATAGTGCACCCCCTGAAACCCATCAAATGGGCTCTATGGGCCCAACACTTACCCTAAGCGGTCCCTGGGCCAAGCCACCTTGTAACACCCAGGGACTGTGGTCAGATGCAAGATTAGCCCATCAGGTATTACCCTCAATGGTCTTACACATAACCTCTCAGCCCATAATGATCATACACTGCCCGACAAGAGAGGACCTCTCCCTCGGCTGCAAGGAACAGTGTTGCACTCTCTACTTATATGGATCTCGGGAATTAAAACCATTTTGCAAACATTTTAGAAACCATAATATATATACTTTTATATCTCATACAAAATATACTTTGCAAAGCAAATCTCAACGATTGAAATCGGCTGCTGGCAGTCTTGGTTTCCATCAGTGAGATTGCATCCCCGATCATTACCTTTGTCCGACAAAGGGGCTGATCCTGTCACTATGATCACCCACTCAGATGAATTCTCAAACTGTCCCAACATACCTAGGTTTTGACCCCCGCTAAGGATCTCACTGATTGGTACATCAAAGACAGCCCAATCCGACACCTAGTGCAGTATGATAATTGAGTCTAGGGATCGGGTGTAACTTTGCAGTTTTGCCCATCAATCTCCAAGGTCCAGGGAAATACTGGAAATCTGGTCCAGTTCATAGATTCAATTAATCCTACACTGTATGTGCCTAGGGTCTCACTCTGGCAGCTGAGACAGGCCACCCCAACCGAGTTGGTGGCACCATAGTGTTAGCCTTATCAGGATAGGTCTCCCCAGACTGACCCACTGGCTGTGAACATTCTAAACTAACACGAGTCTCATTAAGTGTCCAGTTTAAGGGTATTACACAGAAACATACCAAGGGAACATGAATCAAATATGCACTTTTATTCATTTACAATAAACTTATAAAGTACATCATTCTGATTGAAGCTAAGGGCATACAAAACTGTCTAACATGATCATTATGGACTGAGAGGTTAAGTGTAAGACCATTGAGGGTAATACCTGATGGGCTAATCTTGCATCTGCCCACAGTCCTTGGGTTTTTATAAGGTGGCTTGGCCTAGGACCACTTAGTGTAAGTGTTGGGCCCATTAAGAGCCCATGGTGATGGGCTCAGGGGTTCACTGTCCATAACAGCATATTCGGCCAGGCCTTCTAACAAAGGCTGGGCTAAACCCATGTGGCTGATGTGTAGATCAATGTTTGGGTCCCACGCCATACAAAGAAACCCAACTGGGCAGTAGTTTGGAGGGTTACTGAGCACATGGACTTATTGGGCCTAAAACTGGTCAAATTTGATTAGTTAAAGAAGGGGCGGATCTGGGATTTGGATCAGTAGATAGGATAGGGAGTTATCCCTATCCACTCAGAGAGTCTAGATCCAAATAGAGATTTGGATCTAAAAACCTTCTAACGAGATTAGGAGAGTTGATCTAATCTGTAGATAAGATAAGGATCTATCATTATCACTTAAAGAGAGTCCATATTCAAATAAGGATTTGAATCAGGAAACTCCTAATGAGATTAGGAGCTGATCTCTTTAAGTCTATAAAAGGAGAAGGGGGCGAACCATTCAGAACATCTAAAAACCCGAGACATCAGATCCTGGATCACAGAGAGAGAAGACAACAACAGTGTGACTGCGCCATCTTCTCCCTACGTTCTCCTCCAACTGGTGCCAATTGCTAGTTCGATCTCCATTCTTATAGGAGCGATCAAGAATAGTTCTTCATATCAGGTTTTGGAGAAAGGCTGATCTGAAGTCGTGCTCACAGCCTCCATCGAATTTTTGCTGAAGGGTTCGATTCTTGGGAAGAACACTGCTGATTCTGCTCCACCCTACACTGTGTCAACTTCAGTGGGATCTATCTTTGGAGAATTCTTTGGGCATGAACACCTTCATTGGGAGTTACTGCTATTCTGTATCAGGTATATCCCTCTCCTACCTTTTGGTTTCAGATCTGGTCTGGTTCTTGGTTCAAGATTGATTCTTGAAAATGCAGATTTTCTAAAACAGGGAATGTGATTCCCAGATGGGAGAGAGAGAAATTTTTGAAATTTCGCCCAACCTACCTGCAAGGTTCGACCATCCATATGATGGATCTCTCATCCCTTCAGTGGTATTAGAGCCAGGTTCAAATCTTGAGCCGAAATAGACTTGATCTGAACCTGTGCAAATGGGCAGAAGGTGTTCTACCCGATTTGCGTAGATTAGGGTTTTTCTGGGAAATCGGTTCCCAATTACATGGCGAATGATTTGAAATTAATTTTTTATAAATCTGGAATAAATTTAGAATTGTTATGATTTTCTTGATTTATGGGATGTTCGTACAAGATCGAATTCTTTATTGGCGCAGGATATCACCAATTTGCAGATTTTTACATTTTGGTCTGTAATTAATTATTTTTTTAATTTGAGACTGAATGTTTTGGTATTCGATCTAATGTAATATTAATAGAAAAATTAGGGTTTTTTCTATTTATTTTATTCCAAGATCGAAGCTAGATGCGCTGGAGAAGGAGAATTCGTAGAAGGAGAAATCACAATCTGCGATTTGCAATTTATGAAACTACAACCAGTGATCTAACGATTGTTTTGCAGGTTTGAGAAGTGCGAACAACCCTGTTACTAATTCTTGTTTATTCTTTAATCAGTAAATTTGATTTTAGATCATTTTCTTGAATTAATTCTTTAATTAAAAATCAAACCCTAGGCCCATTCGAACCAGATTGGTCCAAACTGGTTGGACCGAATCTACGACTCAATGGAGGCCGATGTCAGCCCTAATTACCCACTTTTGGGTCAAGAGATTGATGGTTAATTATGAGATTTAATTCGGCCCACACCTGTAAGGCCCAGTTTTTAAGAGTTAAAACTGCTAAAGCCCACTAATTGCAGAAAAGCTATATGGGCCGAACTGCTTAAGCCTATTCAGCCCATTGGTGGGTATTGCATCCAACCAAAGATAAATGTTCTTCTCAAATTAAATATTTGTATATAGTGGTGAGCAAGGTCGTCTCCACAGGGATTGGGTGGATTTATTTCCATGTAACAAAGTACGGGGTTGAAAAGATAAGGAAAATAAGATGAAATGAAAGAAAACAACAGAAAGCAAGGATCAAATCGATGGGAGATAGCTTCTGGTTGAAGGGGCAAGTTCAGCTTTGATTCTTATCATTGATCCTCGATGCAAGGATAAATTCATATGTTTACGAAAAAATTGGTTATAACCATTAACAAACTCTAACAGCCAGCCTCTACTCGTATTATTCGACAACCAAAACAAGCTCTTTGATTGCTTCTCTTATTAATAGACAGTCCTAAACAAGCTCTTAGGATTTAATCTATTAATAGCATTTAGAGGGGAGAGACCCAATTCTGGTCAACGATCTCACAAGCTCGGACCGTTTAAACCAGATCATACATTTTCCTAACATAGATCGAAAACTTTTTTGCAATCAATTTCTGTTAGTTGCCACCATGATCAAACCTACCAATCATATACGAAACTGGTGTCCTCTTTCATTCACTACTTGAACCATAATCAATTTTTGTTAGTTACCAGATTCAAATCTGATTTGAATTTGGTCTCCCAGAGTGGATAAGGTTAAAGGCCCAATCCTTTTGCTAACTTTAATCCCAGATTCGCCCCATAGATGGGTGATCATATTAGCCCAGCTCGAAATGGGCTTTTGGCCCATTAAGTATTCAGTGCTTAACTAGTCTCCAATCTTCTACCCAGTTGGGCTTCTTTGTATGGTGTGGGACCCAAGCATTGATCTACACACCAGCCACATGGGTTCGGCCCAGCCTTTATCACAAGGCCCAGCCGAATTCACTGAAAGAGCTCAATGAACTCCTGAGCCCATCACATGGACCCTATGGGCCCAACACTTACATTAAGTGGTCCCTAGGCCAAACCATCTTAGAAAAGCCCAGGGACTGTGGGCAAGTGCAAGATTAGCCCATCAGATACTATCCTAAATGGTCTTACACTTAATCTCTCAGCCCTTAATGATCATGCACTGCCCGACAAGAAAGGACCTCTCCCTCGGCTGCAAGGAACAGTGCCGCACTCTCTACTCACATGGTTCCCAGGAATTAAAACCATTTGCAAACACTTTGAAACCGTATATATATCATATATAAATTTTGCAAAACAAAATTCCAACGATTGAAATCAACTGCCGACAATTTGGTTTCCATCAGAGAGTGCATTCTCGATCATTACCTTTGTCCGACAAAGGGGCTGATCCTGTCACTATGATCACCCACTCAGATGAATTCTCAGACTACCCTAACATGCCCAGGTTTTGACCCCTTCTAAGGATCTCACTGATTGGCATATCAAAGACAGCCCGATCCGACACCTAGTGAAGTATCATAATCGAGTCTAGGGGTCAGGTGTAACTTTCCAGTTTTGCCCATCTGTCTCCAAGGTCTAGAGCAATATTGAAAATCTGGTCTAATTCAAGGATTCGAGTAATCCCATACTGCATGTGCCTTGGGTCTTACCCTAGTGGCCGAGACAGGCCATCCCAACACTTGGTGGCACACCAGTATCAGCCTTGGCAAGATAAATCTCCCTAGACTTATCAAATGGCTGCGAACATTTAAAACTAACACGAGTCTCTATAAGTGTCCAGTTTTAGGGTCTTACACAGAATTATACCAAACAACATGAATCAAACATTTACTTTATTTATTTACACTAAATATCAAAAGTACATCAAATCCGATTGAAGCTAAGGGAATACAAAACTGTCTAACAGTACGGGCACGCTTGACCTTATACATACTGATGTATGTGGTCCCCCGAGTGTTAGGACTTGTAACCAGCACGTGTATTTCATTACATTCACTAATGATTATTCTCGGTATGGTTACGTGTACCTAATGAGACACAAGTCTGAATCATTTAAAAAGTTCAAAGAGTTCAGACAAGAGGTCGAGAAATAGTTAGGGAGAGAAATTAAGACCCTTCGATCGGATCGAGGTGGCGAGTATCTCTCTGACGAATTCAGGGGCTACTTGAAGGTCAATGGGATAGTATCACAGTTGGCTCCTCCTGCTACACCACAACTAAATGGTGTTTTAGGGAGGAGGAATTGGACCTTATTGGATATGGTCTGGTCACTTCTTGTGCACTCAGAGTTACCCACATCCTTTTGGGGTTTCGCATTAGAGACTGCAATATACGTGCTGAATCGGGTTCCAACCAAATCGGTTCTGAATACTCCATATGAACTTTGGACTGGAAAGAAACCAAGTGTCAGACACTTGAAGATTTGGGATTGTCCAGCACACGTTAAAAGAACGAGTGCAGACAAATTGGAATCGAAGACCAGTCGTTGCCTATTTGTAGGCTACACCAAAGGCTCTGTGGGTTACCTATTCTATGATCCGGGAGAACATAAGGTGTTCTGTAGCCAAAATGCCCATTTCTTGGAGGATGATTACATCCTGAACAATCATCGTCAGGAAGTTGTTCTTGATGAGGAGAGCTCAGGGTTAGTGGGAGATGTCCCACAAGTTTTAGGTAACGACCAACCTAAAAGATCTACCTTGGTATCCAGGCCTCCAATCCGTTTTCGCTATGACCAGGATAGTTACCTGGTGGAAGCTATGACTTGTGAGGAGGATCCCGTGACTTATACGAAAGCTATGTTGGACATAGATTTCTTGAAGTGGGTAGATGCCATGAGAGATGAGATGAACTAAATGGAGACCAATGGAGTCTGGACTGTAGTAGATCCCGCCCCTTGGGGTAAAAGCAATTGGTTGCAAATGAATCTATAAGAGGAAGAAGGGCCCCAATGGTAAGGTTGAGACCTACAAGGCTCGTCTGGTGGCGAAAGGGTATACTTAGAAAGAGGGCATCGATTATGAGGATACCTTTTCGCCAGTGGCCATGCTTAAATCCATTAGGATCTTGCTAGCTGTAGCAGCATACCATGACTATGAGATTTGGCAAATGGATGTCAAAACTGCATTCTTGAATGGAGCTCTTACTGAAGATATCTATATGCAGCAACCACAAGGTTTCATAGCTACGGGTCAGGAACACATGGTATGTAAATTAAATAGATCCATATATAGACTTAAGCAAGCTTCTAGGAGTTGGAACATCCGGTTTGACTCTACTGTCAAAAAGTTTGACTTTGAGCAGAACCCAGATGAGCCCTGTGTTTATAGGAAATCCAGTAGTGATAAGATTACGTTTCTGGTTCTGTATGTAGACGACATTCTACTCATTGGGAATGATGTAGGAATGTTGACTACGGTGAAAATGTGGCTTTCGCAGCAATTCTCCATGAAAGATCTCGGAGAAGCCTCCTATATACTGGGTCTTCGACTCTACCACCGCCCTATGTAGAAATAGGGGTCCACTGTAGATTCCACAACCGAAGTCGAATACATTACCGCAAGTGAAGCTGCCAAAGAAGTTGTGTGGATGAAGAAGTTCATTCATGAATTAGGAGTAGTTTCATCCAGCACATCACCCATTCCGTTGTTGTGTGACAACAATTGAGCTATCGCTTAGGCTAAGGAGCCAAGAACCCAATCGAAGTCGAAGCACGTCGAGAGGAAGTACCATGTACTACGGGAGATAGTTGGAAGAGGGGACATCCTGATTCAGAAGGTAGCATCAACGGAGAATGTAGTAGACCCATTGACTAAGCCACTGACATAGAAAGTGTTTGAGAAACATGTGGAAAGTATGGGACTCCAACTTATACCAGATTGGACCTAAGTGTAAGTGGGAACTGTTAGACAGTGTATGCCCTTAGCTCCAATCAGAATGAAGTACCTTATGACATTTAATGTAAATGAATAAAGTACATATTTGATTCATGTTATTATGGTGTGTTTTTGTGTAATACCCTTAAACTGAACACATATGAGACTCGTGTTAGTTTAGAATGTTCATAGCCGTTGGATAAGTCTGGGGAGATTTATCTTACCAAGGTTGACACTGATGTGCCGCCAAGTAGGTTGGGGTAGCCTGTCTCAACTGCCAGGGTGAGACCCAAGGTACATGCAGTATAGGTTTACTTGAAACCCTGAACTAGACCAGATTTCCAGTATTGCCCAGGACCTTAGAGATTGATGGGCAAAACTGGAAAGTTACACCTGACCCCTAGACTCGATTGTGATACTGCACTAGGTGTCGGATTGGGCTGTCTTTGATATGCCAATCAGTGAGATCCTTAGAGGGGGTCAAAACCTGGGTATGTTGGGACAATCCGAGAATTCATCTGAGTGGGTGATCATAGTGACAAGATCAGCCCCTTTGTTGGACAAAGGTAATGATTGGGGATGCACTATCTCTGATGGAAACCAAGACTGTCAGCAGCCGATTTCAATCGTTGAAATTTGTTTTGCAAAATATATTTATATGCGGATATACATATATATATATACATATATATATATTATGGTTTCAAAATGTTTGCAAAATGTTTTAATTCCTGGGATCCATGTGAGTAGAGAGTGCAACACTGTTCCTTGCAGCCGAGGGAGAGGTCCTCTCTTGTCGGGCAGTGTTTGATCATTATGGGCTGAGAGGTTAAGTGTAAGACCATTGAGGGTAATACCTGATGGGCTAATCTTGCATCTGCCCACAGTCCCTGGGTTTTTATAAGGTGGCTTGGCCCTGGGACCACTTAGTGTAAGTGTTGGGCCCATTAAGAGACCATGGTGATGGGCTCAAGGGTTCACTATCCAAGCAGTGTATTCGGCCAGGCCTTTTAACAAAGGTTGGGCTGAACCCATGTGACTGATGTGTAGATCGATGTTTGGGTCCCACGCCATACAAAGGAACCCAACTGGGCAACAGTTTGGAGGGTTACTAAGCACATGGACTTATTGGGCCTAAAGCCCATTTCAAACTGGTCTAATTTGATTAGATAAAGAAGGGGCAGATCTGGGAGTTATCCCTATCCACTCAAAGAGTCTAAATCCAAATAGAGATTTGGATCTGGAAACCTCCTAATGAGATTAGAAGAGCTGATCTAATCTGCAGATAACATAATGATCTATCCTTATCATTTAAAGAGAGTCCATATTCAAATAAGGATTTGAATCAGGAAACTCCTAATGGGATTAGGAGCTAACCTCTTTAAGTCTATAAAAGGAGAAGGGGGTGAACCATTCAGAACATCTAAAAACACTAGACATCAGATCCTAGATCACACACAGAGAAGACAACAACAGTGTGACTGTGCCATCTTCTCCCTGCGTTCTCCTCTAGTTGCTACCAATTGCTAGTTCGATCTCCATTCTTATAGGAGCAATCAAGAATAGTTCTTGATATCAGTCTTTGGAGAAATTCTGATCTGAAGTCGTGCTCATAGCCTCCATCAATTTCTTGCTGAAGGGTTCGGTTCTTGGGAAGAACACTACTGATTCTATTCCACTCTACACTGTGTCATCTTCAGTGGGAGCAGTCTTTGGAGATTTCTTTGGGCGTGAACACCTTCATTGGGAGTTACTGCTACTCTGTATCAGGTATATCCCTCTCCTACCTTTTAGTTTCAGATCTGGTTCGGTTCTTGGTTCAAGATTGATCATTGAAAATGCAGATTTTCTAAAACAGGGAATGTGATTCTCAGATGGGAGAGAGAGAAATTTTTGAAATTTCGCCCAACCTACCTGCAGGGTTCGGCCATCCATATGATGGATCTTTCATCCCTTTAGCTAGAACCAATTCCGATTGTCCAATTAGGATCATTTTGATCTTGAACAATATCCCTCATGAAATAAAAACTCCAACCCTATAGATGCATATAACTCAAAATTCTGAGTCCAATGATACAAAGATCATCCAATTCTGACACTGTTAAGTCCTCCATCTTGAGACTTAAATGCTAGACTCGATTTGAACCCTCTGTTTGGAATCTTCTTTATTGAAACTTGGAACATAGGAAGCTACACCACCAGATCTCTCTCCCAGCCTCTAGAACCATCTTTAAATTTATAATTATCCAGCTAATAAGTCTCCAATCAATCAAGCCAATTACCTAAACTTGGAATATTCAATTTAGAAAAATTTGTAAAACCTTCCTCCTATTCTCTTGATTGGTTGAGACAATCTCTCGCATGGCTATCATCCAGCCCTTTCCCACATTTAATCTCCCTTTAAAAAACATTTTAAACCTCAAAAAATTGATTTCTCAAACTCAAATCTCAACCATCCATTCCCTTCTAGAATTTTATCCTAGTCTCTATAAATACCTATGCTTTCTAACACAAATAAACACATTTTTCCCTTGGGAGGATCCATGGAAATACACCCTCACACAGCCAATAGCTATGTCCAAAACCTTCACCACTCACTCTCCAACGTTCTACACCATTTGGGCTGTATAACAAACGTCTTTGACCTCCCAAATAATAGGGAATTCATCCTAGAACCAGGGATCTATTCTTGTTGCATAGGGTGTTCAGCAATCTGCATTTGGGGCAGCAACCTAGGATAAAGTTGTTGATTCAAAATTTGCAAGTTATTGCAAGATGTTTATTTTGCTAGAAATCATTTATGAAGTATGATAGTTCTTTTTTTACCGTTCAACCAATTTAGTTCATCTTTTTATTGAAGCTTCATCTCTTTTCTTTTTTATTTAATTTTCTGATTCCTATAAGTAGTATAGTAGATTGGTTCATCATCCATCCATGACGAACATAAATAGTGTTGACAATGCAAATGCTTTTCTAGTAGATTCATCTTTCGTTCAACTATTTAGAATCATAAATTGTTCAAGTTGTTTTTTATTTTTATGTATTTATTTTTTTCTCTCTCTGTTTTGCAATTAGATTCATTAATTAATCATCCCATATTCAGCTTCTTATCTCATGCATAGTTAAGTAGGATAGAATGCGACATTTTTTAAGATAAATTTCAGTCCTGTTAAGTGTTTAGGTAGTTCCATAGACTCTTAGTTATCTTTGCATTAGTATAGAGTAGTTTAAATATCCCAAATTTGTTAATGCACTTTGGATCCTTAACAAAGTAAAATCAATTCATCCCTTAGTTCACTAAAAACTTCACTATACTTGGTGCATTCATGGCAATTACACAGGTCTGCATTCAATTCTCATTTCATACCTTGCATTCATTTCTTTTAACCTAAGTACCTAAGTTTAATTAATTCAACCATTCTAGGCATCATAGGCTAGTGTCACAGGATAGGACACACATTTGCAAACGGCTGTTAACACTACTTTCTCATCTAAAACTCCAAGCAAAAAATAAAGATTTATAAGATTATTGCATGTGGGTCATTCATAGATTTGTGAAGCACAATTGTTCTTTAGTTAGCTTCTCAATCTTCTTTTAATTTTCATTATTGATTTCTCGTTGGCTTCGTAATTCTTTTCCAACTCTTTTGTTGTATAAATCATTGATCACTTATTAGTCTCGTTAATAGTTTCTTACTTGTTTTCTTGGCCTAAAGAATAAATAGTCTAAACTTTGTAATTGTTAGCCTTGGATTCTTTGTTAATTAGTTTCTTTCTCTTTCACTAAATTGATAGTGCGTGTCTCTTGCAAATATTTTCCAAAAGCCCAAAATTATAAAAAATACTCCTTGGAACATTGGCAAAGTAGAGGCCAGTTTAACTAGGGGCATAGGGGGTGCTTAACACCTTCCCACACCGTACATTGGTCCTTGAACCCTAAGAATCTCTTATGTCCGTTGGATAACAAGTCACCAAGAAAAGAATTTATTTTTCCTATAAAATCTCGGGTTTTCCTAAATTCCCAATTTCCAAAATTTTAGGCGATGACTCCACCATCTCCCTCTGGTTCAGGAAGCCACAACATCAATCTGATTAGAACTAAGGCCGTACATTGTGTAATACAAGATGCAATGAAATAGTTAAATAGTTCAACCATCCACATCAAATGGGTCAACCAATGTTCTCATAGTTAAATAAAAAAATATAAAATAAATATAAATATAAATATTACAAAAATAATAAAAAATTGTGAAAAGTTTTAGGCACATCTCTAATATTATATATTTATCATACTAAACAACAATAAACATTCTAAATAAAAGTATTTTTATTTCTTAGAAATGAAATACAAGATTTAGGGTCCGTTTGGTTCATAGTTGGAATCAGAATCGGAATCAAAATCAAAATCAGAACCATAATCCTTTGGAATTAGAATCGGAATGATCTATTCCCCTCACTTGTTTGGTTCAAACTAGAATCAGAATCATAATTGGTTGGAATGGATTCTCATTCCCAGGGGAGGGGGAGGGAATGTACATTCCCTCAAATGGGGGAATGCCATTCTAGTAGGAATGGGAATGGGATTCCGAATCCGCCTAACCAAACAATTAGAATCAAATTCCGATTCTGATTTCGGACCCCTATTCCTACGAACCAAACGGGCCCTTAAAACTGACCCAAAAACATGCCATTTTCTTATTCAAGTGGTGGGTGAATGGTTCAACCTTTTTGGTCAAATGGATCAACCCATGATACCATAAATAAATAATAAAATTTTTAAAAAAGATAGAGACACAAAAATTATTAAAAACATAGAGATTTTGTAAAAATAGAAAACATTTGGGTGCATCTATAATATTATGTATTCATCATATTATACAATAATGTGTGATATATAAGAGTTATTTTTATTAATGTTCAAAATAGGATTAAAAAATAAACTAACTTAAAAAGAAAACTATTTTTTGCATCTAATTGATGGTCAATGGTCTATAGGAACGCAAATTAGGTGAGCTTAAGTCGAGCTCGAATTGATCAAACTCGTAATTCTAGACAGACTAACTTCAATATTTGGTCATCAACTTGGGCCTAGGCCTAGGATTAAAAGTTTATGCTTTTTCATTCTTTTGGGTTGGCCCCAAGCCTAGCCCTTAGGTAGCTAAAGCTAAGCCTGATTATATACATACAATCAATCATAAATACATATATAGCACATAATTGCATACGTGCATGCATATATGATTATACACAAACAATTATGTCAAATTTTGTCATGGGGCTAATTGACAAAGCGAAGTCCAAAATCAACCCTGGTGCATCAAATTTTAATGCAAGTTGGGCCCAAGTTGGACAAATCAGGCTTGACTTTGGTATGAAGCCTTAGGTCCAATGCATAGGGTTTGGCTTGGGTTAAGCTTAAATTCAGCCTAACTTACTAGACTTGCACCATAATGGTTCATTAGTTTAGGTAAATAGGTTAACCTATGATGCCATAATTAAATAATAAAAATAAAAAATAGATATAAATGCAAAATATAAAAAATACATACAATTTATAGAAAATTTTTACATATTTAAGATATTATAAACTTATCATATCAAACAAAAATAAGTGTGATAAACAAGAATCAGTTTTAAAATTAATTATGTAAATGGAATAAAAAAAATTAAAGTTATCAAAAATGAGATTGCTTTTTCCAAATCAAATAGGCCAACATATGATGTCATAATTATATAATAAAAACTCAAAAAATATATAGAAATAAAAGGGAAAATTACCGATTAGTACCTTGTACTTTGGGCCTAGTGCCACTTTGCCCCCTAACTTTAAAACGTGACAATTCAGTACATGAACTTTTAAAACTTGTCAATCTAGTAATTGTCATTAACCAATCATTAAGTGGCATTTGAAAAGACACAAATTCCCTTCGAGTGTCATCTAATTTTTTTTTATTGACTATCCAAACGTTGACAAAAAATGAACAATCCCAAATCCTTTTCTCTTTTATTCAAGAAAGTTGTGGTCATGTCTCAATAGGCATTCTGGTGACCCCAACTTTCTTAAATTGAAGAGGCAAGGATTTGGTAATGTTCACTTTTTCAGGGCATTTGTGTCTTTTCAAATGCCACTTAACGGCTGGTTAACGACAAGTAATGGATTGACACATTTTGAAAGTTCAAGTATTGAATTGTCGCATTTTAAAGTTCAGGGACCAAAGTGGCATTAGGCCCAAAGTAGAGGGTACTAATCAGGAATTTTCCCAAATAAAAATATAGAAAGCACACAAATTTGTCTATAAAATTTGTGCACATATCTAATATTATATATTTATCATATTAAACCAAAATAAATATGATAAATAAGAAGTATTTTATTAACAATGAAAATAAAATGTAAAATCTAAATCCACCAACCCACCCTGCTTTGATTACTTATCCTTTTTTTAATGGTTAAGGATATTGAAATTATTAATGTTATTCGAAATTCCATGTGCAATGAACGTGCATATTTTCTTGAGCAAAAGGAAAAAAAGACAAAAGATAATAATTCACAAACAATAAACACATGAAAAACATAAATTAAGATCTTTTATGGAGGTTCATGGTTTAAAGTATTAGTACACTCCAATATGTTGAAAGGGGTATATCAAGTATACACTTTGAATCATCCACATCTTTTTTTTTTTAACTTTTTTTTTTGAAAATTTCACATCAATGTTAGTTTTATGTTATTTAATTATTAAAAAAGAGTTTTAGTACCCCAAAGATACGATATGATATGCCCCAATACTTTGAACCTTGTATAATTAGATTTATGATTCTTCGCAGAAAGTGATAGGGGTTATGTAACTGAAACAGTTGACCCTATGCACTTATGTGATTCCTCACATTTCTAGAGACGTGAACAATGTCTCCACCCCTGAGATTGAGGGAGGTCTAGAGACAAACAAATGGAAATAGAATGTAAATAAAAGTCCATTAGGATCATGGAATAATTACTTATTCATGAAATTTATCAAAAATAGCACCTGGACCATTCACTAAACTACTAAATGACAATAATCTAAAAGGACCCAACTATGTGAACTGGAATCACAACCTAAATCTAGTGCTCACATCTAAGAAATTATATAAGATTGCCAACTAGAAGGCATCAAAATGTTCCAATGAAAGAGCTTTTGAGGCAAGAAAGAGGGAATATTAAGAATGGGAAGATTTTGGATAGGCACCAAAATATCGCCTCACTAGACAATTCTATACAAAGATGATTTGATAAAATAACATATTGCAAAGAAATTCTGGATAGTCTAAAGGCCATATAGAATCGTTCTACTCGACAAAAGGTCCTGAAACTGTTGATGACCACCAGGATGTCTAAGAACCAATTGGTTCATGACCATGTCATTAACATGATAGGATTTATAAATAAGTGCTCTTGGCTCCAAATTAGATGAGGAAACAATTTTTGATAACATCCTGAATTCCTTGCTCACATCCTTCAATAAACTTGTCCTCAACTACAACATGAACATGCTAAAAGCTAATTTGCAAGAGCTTTGAAATATGTTACAATATGCTAAGGAGCTGATTAAAAAGGACAAGCTAGTAGCCATGCTTATTAAATAAGGAAAATCTGATAAGAAGAAACACAAGGGCAAAAAAATGCCTCAGAAAAGGCTTACAAAGCAAAAAAGCAGAAGAAAGACAAGTTGTCAGATGAGTGTCATTTCTATAAGTAGAATAGAAACTAGAGGAGGAATTGTCCTCAATATGTAGAATCCCTTGAGAAGAAGAAAGAAGGTAATTTTGAAAATTAGGTCATAAAGACCAATATGTTGGTCATTTCTGCCCCTGGTGTATTGACTCTAGGACTTCAACTCAAGCATGTAACACTCTACAGGAGTTCAAATAGCAGAAGGTTGATTGAGGACGAGGTTGTTCTCTACATGGGTACATTTGCACCAGTTGCAGCTGCTACTATAGAAATAGTAGATTTAGTTTTTAGGGAAAGTGTTTTAATCCTAAAGATTGTCTTTATGTTTCACAACTTTGAAAAAAGAATTTTGATTTTAGTTTCTAAGCTTTGTAAGGATGGTTATTCCATTTTGTTTAATAATAAAATTACAATTAAATTAAATAACAAGTTCCTTGCCTATGGAGAACTTAAGAATGATATCCATGTACTCCACCCTTCTCTAGAAACAAATGTGATTGAATCAACTTTAGAACACAACCCCATGAAAAGAACACGAGAAACCGTTAATCCCAATTGCCTATGACATTACCGACTTGGCCACATAAACATAGAACTAATCACAAGACTAGTAAAGGATAGTCATCTGGATTTTGTCACAGTAGAAAATCTATCAACTTGTGAACATTGACCTTATATATAGAACAAATCACAAGACTAGTATATGTAAGCCTAAAAGAAATACAAGCATACTTAACCTTATACATATAGATGTATGTGGTACATTTAGTGTTCGGACACATAATTCACATCCATACTTTATAACCTCTACTGATGACTATTCTTGGTATAGATATGTGTACTTAATGAGAAATAAGTTTAAATCTTGTGAAGTTCAAAGAATTTAGACATGAAGTTAAGAAATAGTTAGAAAGACAAATTAAATCCCTTTGATCAAATCGAGGTGGTGAATATCTCTAACAAATTTAAGGACTACTTAAAAGATAATGAAATTATATCACGATAAATTTAAGGACTACTTGAGAGAAGAAATCAGACTTTATTAGATATCGTTCGATAACTCGTCATCCACTTAAAGTTGCTCATATACTTTTGGGGACACGCATTAGAGATTATGATATACGTGTTGAACTGTATTTCAATCAAGTCAATTCCTAAGACTCTATATGAGTTTTGGACACGTAAGAAACAAAGTGTTAGTCATTTTAAGGTATAGGGTTATCCAACACATGTTAAAAAAATAAGTGCAGACAAATTGGAATCCAAAACCAATTGTTTCCTATTTATAGGCTACCCTAAGAACACATTGGATATCTCTTATGACCCAAGTGAAAAAATAGTATATGTTAGTAGAAATGCCCACTTATTACAAAATGACTACATCTTAAGCAATACTTAATGGAAACCATGGACAGTGAAGAAGACCCCCTAACTTATACAGAATCTATGTTAAATATAGACTCCTGAAGTGTGTAGATGCCATGAAAGCCGAGATGAACTCAATGAACGCCAACAGAGTCTTGACTCTTATAGGCTTTCTCCCTAAGGTAAAATCTAACAATTGGTTACAAATGGATATACATGAGGAAGAACGACCTTGATAGGAAAGGTTGAGACCTACAAAGCTTGACTTGTGGCAAAAGGTTATACTCAAAAAGAAAAAATCAACCATAAGAAAACCTTTCTGTCTGTGGCCACTTTTAAGTCCATTAGGATACTATTGCCTATAACTACACACTATGATTATGAAATTGGAAAATTGATGTAAATACTGCATTTTTTAATGGAGATCTTAATGAAGATATCTATAGGCAACAACTGTAAGGCTTTGTTGCCAAAGGTTAGGAAGACATAATGTGCAAGCTCAACATATCCATATATGGATTAAAGAAAGCTTTAAGAAACTGGAGCATCTAGTTTGACTTAATGATCAAAGAATTTTATTTTGAGCAAAACCCAAATGAACTTTGTGCATATAGTAAGACAAGTGGAGACAATGTTGCATTTTTTGTTCTATATGTAGATAACATTATTATCATTGGGAATGATGCAAGAATGTTAATAATAGTGAAAGTATGGCTCTTACAACAGTTCTCTATGAAAGATCTTGGAGAAGCTTCTTATATCTTGAGGCTTTGACTAAAAAAGATAAATTGAAGTGGTTGATTGAATTATCTCAATCTACTTACATTAACAAGATAATCAAAAGATTTAATATGCAGGAACCCAAAAAGGTATTCGTTCCTTTTAGACATGGAGTCACTTTCTCCAAATGAATGTCACCTAATACCCTTGAGGAGATAGATGACATGAGAAAGGTTCCCTATGCCTCTATCATAGGGAGCATCATGTATGCTATGTTGTGCACTCGACCTGACATACCACAGGACATTAGTGTTGTAAGTAGAAATCAATCCAACCCAAGACAAGAGCAGTAGACAATAGTTAAGAATACACTGAAATACCGAAGAAGAACTTAAGATTATTGTCTTGTCTTCGATGGTAGTTCATTACAAATGATTGGTTACACATGTCAATTAACAGTGTAACCAATAACCCATCGCAAGTAAGGCTGCCAAGGAAGTACTTTGGATGAAGAAATTCATCCAAGAATTAAGAGTCATACCATCTAACACAGCACCCATTCCATTGTTGTTTGTATAGGTACATAGTGGTCACTAAGACCATCAGAGTACAGAGGGTGTCAAACCAACACTATACAGATGACTACGATGAATCCATAACCCATCGCATGTTTGTGATGAATTCATCACTCATCACAAATCTACGATGAACTCATACTCGAAACAGGTCACAATGAACTTCGGCTAGTGTGAATCTGCTATAAACCTTAAGACATGCATAAACCCACGATAAAGCTTAGACACGCATGGATCTGCGATGATCTATAAGATGCAGGAAAATTTGCAATGAACTTTAGACACGCATGGAGTTTTGATGAACCCAAGACCATTAAAGAACCGCAGAAACATAGTGGGCCAGGAATAAATGTCAGTTACACATGCATCTTTGAATTATACGTGTGATAAGATGCCACGTGGGTTTAATAAAAGCACACCCACTAAATGATAATGTCACCCGAGCCACGTTAGTATAAAAGGGTCATAAAAAAAATAGCATACGCAGAGAATTCTTAAGGGAAAGGAAACCCTGTCTTCGAACAATCTCACTAGACATGTGGCAAGACCCCAATAATGCGCCCTTAATAGTCAAACATAAAGGAAAGATCTCCTTTCCTAATAGGGATGGTCTCCTTTTAAGTCCTCCTTATGGCCTTGATTTTCTCTCTATAAAAAAGGAGAACAACTCTTTCCTGGGGGACAAGACAATATAACTTTGACCTAGGGTTTTTGAGAAAGGACCTTCCCTTCTCTCCTCTCTTCCTCCCTCTTCTTCACATCCTCTCTCTCTTGGCCTTAGTTTTCTCTGGACCTACGGAAACTTGACCATTCCCACATGGCCTAACCACACTTTACCTACATTAGAATCTCTGGTTTTGTCTCTGTTCTTTGGGGAAGAAGAGGGCATTAAAATGATCTTTCAAATTCAGTCATTCGATCTGAGTTCCTCGAATGTGTGTCAGAAACCAAGTGACTTCACGTCAGTGGGGGGAAGCACTGTTCACATAGCTTTTCTCTCCCGACCGAATAGAACGAACACCACCCCACTACTATAACTCTTCCCGTTGCCACTCAATCTGTCTCTGTCTTTTTCTCTCTCTCCATCACTTGCCATTTTCACTAACCCGTCGAAGCAATTGTTCACTTAATCTTTCTTCTTGACACTGAACACAATGGCTGGCAGGGAACACCACAATGGTGTTCCTTCTCAGTCTAAGCCAAGTCCATGATCCAATAGAAATCAGTCGTACAACCGTTCCCTGCTATTGAGATTAGCATCGCTCGATTAAATTCTTTCAAGCTGAAGCTCATCTAAAGTTTCCTGTCTTCATGCACCAACCGTTCTTAGGCCAAAACCCAATCAGGGATTAAATTTCAGAAGCATTTCATCCACCCACCTCCCGTGTCCTATGATTCCTTCTGTCAAGAATGTCAAGCTAGTACACCGATCATGAGGGAGAAAAATTAGATCACTGTATGTAGGGGCTCTAATGCCAAAACTTTCACTACCGATGTCTGGAACAAAAACCCCCTACAGACGTGCTTTCCACCGACTCTAGCATCTGCTACCACAAGGCGATGGATCACCACTGATGGAGGATGATTTGACCCGACCCATTGAGACGATGATACGTGAACCTGACTCAGCACGAGCAACAACTCAGCACCACAGCCTGACTGTAACTAAGTAACGAGCCTGTAGAACAGCTCGCTACGTCATAGCTCACTGTAGGGAGAGCTCACTACAATGCAAGCTCCAAGTCCCCCGAGCTACTGAGAAGGGAATACTCCAAGACTATTTCAGCTCGTGAGCTAGGGTAACTAGCTCGCTCCATCACTTAGGCAAAAGAACTGCCCCAAAGACAATCTCGATGAGGGCCACCTCGAAGTATCCCTAGGAGCTCGCTACAAAGTAGCTCGCAACAAAGATAGCTCGCTATGCGACAGGGTAGCTAGCTACAAAGTAGCTTGCGACTAAGCAACGCGACGCTCTCAGGAAGCTTCTATCTGACAAGACCGTACCCGTTAGACTGCACCACGTCTCTTGATTGACGGCGCAGTCCTTGCCCATTTGACAGTATACACCCACATCTCTCGATAGATGGTGGTGTGCTTGTCCCTTTGGGACGTGTCACTCATCCAAGCGGGTAGCACGTTGTAACGATCACCTGTGCAGCCCTGGCAGGTAACGGCTACGACAGGAGTCCAGTGGCGGTTACGCCCGATCTGATAAGAGCGCCCCTATAAAAGCCCTCTAATCGAAGGGGAGAGGACTCTCTTGGATTTTCATCTAAACTTGAATTATCTTACTTGCTCTCGAGCTAATCTTGAGAACTTAGTGATCCAGCGCGATCTACACTCTTACCCTTTTACACTATTTTCTTCCTCCCCAGTGTTCTAACTTAAGCTTCGGAGTATTCCTGTCAGGCAAATCCCCCGGGAATCCTTCACCTTCGTCTTCTCAGGTGTTGTCCGTTTCTAGCAAGGAGCCAGTCAGCAGTCAGCTAGGAGTGCCTGGATCATGCCGCATCATTTGGCGCCGTCTGTGGGAAACGCTTCTAAAAGCCTTCCTCTAAGCTTTTACAATTTCTTTTTACAAAAACTCAGCATTCATGGCTTCCTCCAGCAACGCCGGACGTGGTGCCATCCAGAACGCTTATGGGGAGCAGCTCCAACTTCCTACTGTCTGTATTGGGCAGTTCACCGTCCCCCTCTCCGTGGACGGAGTTCCCACTTTGAACGTGCCCCTCACTGTGGCACCCGTGGTCGCTCCACTCCCTTCCACATTTGGAGCAACCTTTGTTGAACCCTTAGTTGTGCCCCCAACGGCCAACCTGAACCAGTTGGAGGACTTAATGCAGTGCATGCGAGCCACGCAGGCTCAAATGCAACAATTTCAACAATTCCAACTCTATCAACAAGTGTTGCACCAGGTTTCCCAGTACCAGTATCAGCAGCAGTTTCCTTCTTTGCCTCAGGCCCAACCGTCGCTTCCCCCTCGGCATCTGGCCACGAAGCAGGCCAAGCCCTCCCATCGGAGTGAACGACCTCGCCGGGGAGAGGCCTCCCAGGCCCAGGATCCCGCCAAGAGTCAAGCCTCTTCCCATAGCCAGAAGGAGAGACCAGCCACCCCCCGCCTTACAGCCCGTGGGCAGGTCGGGGGCCTCCCAGCCAACCAAGCCCATATCACCCCGGCCTTCGCGGTTCGAGCTCCCACTCTCGGAGAACCCGTTCAAGGTCCTAGCCGCAGACTGTAGGCAGGGCACTTCGGTTCAGAGTCACCACCAGCAGTCTGAGCCCGTCGAGCTCGGCGACACTAAAGCATCAAGCACCAACGTTGAGCCAGAAAAACAGCAGCAAAGACGCCAACAAGCTCGCCGAACTGCTACCCGAGTCTCTCCCGAGCTCAAAGGAAAAGAGGAGGTATGCTCAGGTGAAGTGAAAGCTACTCTTCTCCTCTCAGTTTCTTTCCATTATCTCCAAAACTCCTTGTTGTCCCCATGCCAAGGGACTTCAAGCTCCCTCCATTTGACAAGTATGACGGATCCTTCGATCCAAATGATCATGTTGACGCTTTCCAATCCCAGATGCACCTGGTAAGAGCCAGTGAATCCTGCATGTGCATGGCCTTTTCCACCACCTTTAAAGGGGTAGCCCGCACATGGTACCGTAACCTCGCGGCTGGTAAGAAGTTGGGCGCAGTTCATGCAAGTTTTCACATCCCACTTCGTCACCAGCAAAAGGTGCCTGAGAACTTAGGAAAGCCTCCTCGGCATAGCTCAAAAGGAAGGGGAATCCATTCGGAGTTACATAAAGCGGTTCAATGATGCTTGTTTGCAGATACCCGACCTGGATCTCGCAGTTCGCCTCACCACAGCCAAGCGAGGTATCACCCACAAAGAGTTCAAGTGGCAAGTAGTTGTTAATCAACCCAAAACCGTGACCGAGTTCCTCAAGCTCGCGGATCGGTTCATAGGAACAGAGGAGGAAATCAACCAAAAGGGTAAGCAGGCCCCAGAAAAAAGAAAGAGGGAACCAGAGCCCTCGTCTTAGAGAGACAGCAGGAAGAATAAGGACCAAGCTTGGGGGGCAAAGCCAAATCATCTTTTCTGAGCTCCAGCAGCAGAAAGGGACTATACACCTCTCAACGCAAAGCAGGCCGAGATCCTCATGGCGATCAAGGACACTCCGTACGTGAAGTGGCCACCTCGGCTAAAGGCCGACCCTAACGCCAGGAATAAAAAAATTGTATTGTAGCTTTCATAAAGATCATGGTCATAGTACCGAAAGTTGTAAAACCTTCACGATAAGATAGAAGAACTCATCCATCACGGATATTTGAGAAATTTTGTACAAAGTAATTATAATAATAAAGCAGGTTGGCAAGGGGAGCAGAGTAGAGATGCTCCCGAGTCCAACAGACAAGCAGAACAGCCACAGAAGCAGCCCCCCGAAGAGAGACCAGTTCAGGGGACCATCCATGTCATAGTCGGAGGTTCGATTGTGGCGGGCTGCACCTCAGCGGCAACTTGCGCATCAGCTCGCGAGACCGGCAGGGAAGAGCAGAAACCACCGAAGTGACCAAGGACAGAAGACCCCATCTTCTTCACAGGGGATGACGTGCACGGGGTCCACTACCCCCATGACAACACGCTCATCATAAAGGTGAAGATCAACAACTTCGAAGTTAGGCGCGTCCTTGTCGATTCAGACAACTCAGTAGACATCCTCTTCAAAGCAGCCTTCGACCAACTCCAGCTTTAGGAGTGTGACCTAAAGCCCGTGAACACTCCCCTAGTAGGCTTCAGCGGAGAGGAAGTTCGACCCCTGGGAAGGGTAACAGTACCTGTGGAAGTCGGCACCTGGCCTAGCATAGTGAGGCTCAACCACGATTTCTTAGTGGTCGCAACCCCCTCCGCATACAACGCCATAGTAGGTCGGTCGATTACCCATGCCTTATAGGCTGTGGTGTCCACCTACTACTTGGCCATGAACTTCCCCATGGACTTCAGCATCGGGGTAGCGCGAGGTGACCAGCTTGAGTCTTGCAAATGCTACGTTGTCGCCCTCAAGGGAACAGCCACGGTGGCCGATGACCTCGAGTTGGAGCAACCTACGAAGCAGAGCGAGGAGCGAGCTGCACCCACAGAAGAGACCGTCTCCATCCCAGCCTCGATGGAGGACCCGGCCTGAACTCTTCAGATCGGCGCTTCCATTGAGGAGCCTCTATGATCTAAACTGGTACACTTTTTACTTGAAAATTTAGATGTTTTTGCATGGTCCGCAGCAGAAATGCCCGACATAGACCCTAGAATCATAACTCATAAACTTAATACTAATCCTGTAGTTAGGCTCGTTAGATAGAAGAAACGCAACCTAGCCCCAGAGCGATGGAGGGCAGTCGACGAGGAGGTCGGGATGCTCCTTGCAGCCGATTTTATCAGGGAAGTCCAATACCCGAGCTAGGTGGCCAACCCCGTTCTGGTGAAAAAGGCTAATGGTAAATGGCGCATGTGCGTCGACTACACCGACCTGAACCGAGCTTGCCCAAAGGACTGCTTCCCACTCCCTAGAATTGATCGTCTGGTGGACACGACCTCGGGGCACGAGTTGCTGAGCTTTCTAGACGCCTATTTGGGCTACAACTAGATCAGGATGGACTCGACAGATGAAGAAAAGACTGCGTTCATAACCGAGCTTGGACTGTACTGCTACAAGGTCATGCCCTTTGGGCTAAAAAATGTCGGGGTGACCTTTCAAAGACTTGTAAACAAACTATTTGAGTCATTGATTGGCCAAAAAGTAAAATGTTATGTAGATGACATGGTCGTCAAAACCCAATTCTCATGTGATTTAATACAAGACTTGAATTTAGTTTTTGAAATCCTGCGTAGATTCAATATGAAGCTAAACCCGAATAAGTGTGTCTTTAGTGTCACTTCGGGTAAATTCAGAGGCTGAATGGCCAAATAGCCTACCATTCTTTAAAGCAATTAAAAGCAAAGGGTTAGAATGGACCCAAGATTGACAGTTCGTGTTTGACAAGCTAAAAAAGTACCACGTTGGCATACCGGTCTTAACCTGGCCCGAAGAGGGTGATGTTTTAAAGTTGTACCTCTCGGCAAGTGACGAAGTGGTCAGCTCGATACTAATAAAAGAAGTGGATCGGGTCCAACGACCTATCTATTATGTTAGTTAAGTGTTGCAGGGAGCAGAAATGAGATATCCAAAGATAGAAAAACTGGCGTATGCACTGATTATTGCAGCCCGAAAGCTCCATCTGTACTTTCAAGCTCATACTGTTATCGTCCTCACCAACAAATCTCTGAGGCAAGTCCTACTCAAGCCCGAGGTCTCTGGTCGACTGACGAAGTGAGTCATCGAGCTCAGCGAGTACGACCTCCAATATAAGCCGCGAACTGCTATTAAGGCTCAAGCCTTAGCAGATTTCGTTGCGGAGTGCACTTTCAGCTCCGAAGTCCCCAGGCCGGTTGAGCATGAGGCCCCAAGCTCGAGTGAGCCCAGAGCTCCCAGGCTGGTTGAGTCCGAGCACCATGAGGTAGCAGCCAGTGCGGCATCTCTCCTAGTTAGGCCAAGCGCGAACTGGGATGAGGAGTCTTGGATCCTTTCACGTAGATGGCTCCTCGAACCAGCAGAGCAGCGGAGCCGAAATAGTTCTGCACAGCCCAAGTAGCACAAAACTGGAGTACGCACTGCGCTTCGAGTTCGCGGCATCCAACAATGAGGTGGAGTACGAAGCGTTGATAGTCGGGCTAGCTCTAGCCAAAGAAGTGAAAGCCAAACATATCATCATCTACAGCGACTCCCAGCTCGTGGTCAACCAAGTCACAGGCAAATACGAAGCTCGCGAACCGACTATGATTGCCTACTTAGCCAAAGTAAGAGAGGCCTTGCTCAACTTCTAGTCACACTTCATCAGGCAAGTCCCGAGGTCTGAGAACGCTGAGGCCGACGCCCTATCCTAGTTAGCCAGCACTAGTGATAACACCATGAGAACCGTGCACATAGAGAACCTGCCTCGGCCTAGCATTCTTGGGGGGTAGAGGAGGTTGCTCCTATCGTCCAAGCAGAACCGAGCTGGATTGACCCGCTCGTGAGCTTCCTACTACATGGGACCCTCCCTACAGATCGCAATGCCACCAGAAGGGTAGAGCGTCAAGCAGCCAAATATGTCATGATAGACGAATGTTTGTACCGAATATCCTACACGCTCCCCTACCTGCATTGCTTGCGACCTTCCGAAGCTGAGCTCGTACTAAGCGACACTCATGAGGGCCTGTGCAGCGGACACTTGGGGGGCAGGGCCCTCGCCTAAAAAGCACTACGACAGGGATACTACTGGCCAACAATGAAAGTAGATGCTATTGAGCTCGTCAGAAAGTGTGACAAGTGTCAGAAGCATGCCAATATCCACCATCAGCCCGCTACCGATCTTAAGTATCTCACCAACCCGTGGCCTTTCGCGCAATGGGGCATCGATATACTTGGACCATTTCCACCAGCAACAGGCCAGAGGAAGTTTCTAGTGGTAGCAGTGGATTATTTCACCAACTGGGTAGAAGCCGAACCTCTGGTAACGATCACAGCCTGAAAACGTTCAGAACTTCTTTTGGAAGAACATAGTGTGCCGCTTTGGGTTACCTTAGGTACTAATTTCTGACAACGGCAAGCAGTTCGAGGACATAAAATTCCAAAACTGGTGCCAGGACATGGGGATCCGATAAAAATTCACTTCAGTCGCACACCCTCAAGCAAACGGTCAGGCAGAGGTCACGAACAGAGCTATTCTCCGTGGACTAAAGGCACGCCTAGACTGAGCTAAAGGACTGTGGGCAGACGAGCTACCCAGTGTTCTATGGGCTTACCGAACCACAGAGAAGACCACCACAGGAGAGACTCCCTTCAACCTCACCTACGGCATCGAGGTAGTTATCCCAGCTAAAATCGAGGTTCCCCCGCTACGACTGGAAGCATATGATGACAAGGCAAATGAAGATGAGCTGCGTACCAACCTCGATCTACTCGACGAAGTAAGGGACCTCTCATATATCAAGACCGCAACTTACCAGCAAAGAGTAGCTCGGTACTATAACGTCAGGGTCAAGAAGCGGAACCTCCGCGTTAGCGACCTAGTCCTTCATAAAGTTATGGTACCTGAGCCTGGCGCTGGCAAGCTCGGACCGAATTGGGAAGAACACTACCGAGTGAAACGGGTGCTCGGGGTAGGAACATATGATCTCGAAACCCTTGAAGGGAAACAAGTACCTCGGGCATGGAATATTGTCAACCTAAGGCAGTATTACTTGTAACTACTAAGTAGACTATGAGTCACTCTCAAAGTCTAAGGGCCAGAATACCGAGGTAACACAACCTCGACGCAACAAGACCCAGTCGCCTCTACGGCATGGGTAAACTACTGAGTAGACCATGAGTCACTCCTAGAGCCTAAGGGCCAAAGTGCCGAGCTAATACGACCAAGGCGTAATAAGACCTAGTCGCCTCCATGGCATGGGCAAACTTCAAGGGCAGACTATAAGTCACCCCCTCAGCCTAAGGGCTAAAACACCGAGCTAACTAAGACCTTGGCATCAAGAAAGACTTAGTCACTTCAGTGGTGAAGGCAAAATATGAAGTATCAGAGGCGTAAGCAGCTCGGGTCTGAACCCTACGAAGCATAGCTTGTCTCAGTACATTGGTTGGACCAAGTAAGGAACAATCTACAAACATACAGTTCAGTTATACATAATAATCGCTTTGCAGTATGCTATAAAGGTGCCCCCAAATGCTAAGGGATAGCTTGGGATAACGATCACCGAAAAATCCTACTTCGGGTATGTAGCTCTAATAGCTCGAGTGATGAAATCGCTTTGGCAAAAAATAAAAGAGCACACCATACTTAGAAGAAAAAGAGAAATTTCATTGCCATTCCAAAAAAAAAAAAAAATTTGAGCTAAACAGCTCGAGAAAGTTCAACAAGAGATAAAAAAAAGGGCACAACCGCCCAAGAAGATCTTTTCAAGACCGGTTTTGGCACCCGGGAGCCACCAGTAATCAGAAGAATAGAAAATCAGAGCCGCCAGCCTCAGCGGTCCACCTTGTCCTCATCCTTCGAGGAGTCAGGCTCTTCCTCCTCCACCTGGTCCGCCGTCTCGGGAGCCAGACCCCTCATTGTGATGCCGTCAAGGTTGAGCCCAGAGAATTTCTTTCAGACCAACCAGCGGCAAAGCTTGAATCTGGAGCGGTACGAGCTCGAGTTGTACTCCACTTGGAGGTCGTTATACTCATGGGAGTCCTTGAAGTCCCAGACTGCCTTCTCCCGCTCGGCCTCCACCATGGTGTCGAAGTTCCAAGTTTGGTCCAAAAGTGTGAACTCCAAGTCCCGAACCTATTGGCGAAGGAGCTCCCTCTCTGCTGCCACCCTCGACGACTCCTCCCTGTAGCATGCGCTCTCCTCGGAAAGCCTGGCGATCTGCACCTCCTGGTCACGGACGACCAGCTCCTGGGCCTTGCTCCCCTTGCGAGTGTGAAGGAGCTCGCCCCGGGTCCGGTCAAGCTCACCCTGGAGCTTCTGAACAATGACCCTCTGACTGCGAGCGTCACCGGAGTGAATGTTCGTCTGTTGGGCCATGGCGTGGATGGCGGAGTTCACCTGCCAACAAGAGACTAAGGTCAAAAAACAGCAAAAGGAAGCAAAAAACAAGAAGAAAAAGAAAAAGACTACTTACCACCATACAGTGGGAGGCGGCAAATGTGGCGAGTGCCTTGGGCTCCATCTCCCCCCATTTGGCGACCTCCCCGTGGCAAATTGCCCTTCGACTGTTCCGCCTAGCCACGATGTAGTTGTTAACACCCTCCCAGTTTCCGATAAGGAACTGAGGGTAGGGAAATGGGTGGGAGGGACCAGGAGGAATCACTCCTTGCCTCGGGAGCTCGCCCTCCTCGAGGCCACCTTCTCCGGCACCTCCTTCAGATGGGACCAGCGGAACTTCAGGCGGTGGAGAAGTAAAGTTTGGCTCAGCAGACCCGAACTCAGTGCCCCCAGAGGTGGGAGTCCGGTTAGGATGCAACCTCTTAACCATACACTTTTGGTTGCTCGATAGAAGGTGGCGTGCGTCAACACTAGACATGATGGCTGACAAAAAACCACAAGGTATTAGTCCAGTAAAAAAAACAAAAAATATGTATACACATGATATTTTTACAACGCACTACGCGACCTAAAAAGGAAACCTACCCAGACTCAGGCTAGCCTGCGCGAGCTTCTCCTCGGTCAAGTAGTCCGAGCAGAGGAAGCTAACCGATGCCAAGGACAACATCGTTTTCCAAATTTTAGGGTCCAACTCGACCCTAGGGTCCTGGATGGCGCCCCTCCAAGTTGGGAAGGGCCACCCGTCAAGGTTACGGACCACAAAATAGTCCCGCTTCCAGGCAAGAATCTTGTTCGGTAGCTCGTACAGGAGCTTATAGCCACGGCGGGGAGAGAGGTAGTAAAAACACCTTTCCGGAGGAGCTCTAGGAGCGGCCTTCTTGATGCAGAGAATAGAAGCGAAAATATCAAGGTCAAGGGGAAGACAATACTCATAGCACAAAGAAATGGTCCCAACCATGTTCCGGATAGCGTTGGGATGGAGTTGGTCGATAGTGACGTTGAAGTGGTTTAACACCTCCACTATTAGGGGGTGTAGGGGAAGATGCAGGCCAACCTCGAGCTGTTCTTGGAAAATCACTATATCATTGGGACCATGTTCCTAGGGAAAGTTACCAGTGGGGATATTGTAGAGGAGGTCCCTGGGAAGGTGAAAGTAACAGATTAGAGACCTGAGTCTCTCCACCGTCATGGAGGAGGGGCCGAAGGTGTCGAGTTCCCTCCCCCGAGAAGTAGAGGCCACATCACTGGAGATCTCCCGAGCCTCCGGAACCTGCTCCCAAGCTTCCCCTGAGCTTGAGGGGGCGTCGTCATCCTGGTTACCGTCCCGGGAATAAACATAGTACGGATACCCAGACATGATTGACAGAATGATTAAGACACCGAGAAAAAATGAAACGGTGTGAACAGAAGAGCTCAGGTAGACTAGATGGATGCATGACCTCAAAGTCCGAAGACAGAAAGTTAGTGTGAAAGAAAATGAGGCCTAGGGGGCCCTCCTATTTATAGTCACTGTGCCTCCGAATGAGGTTCGCAGTCAAGCTAACCGTATGCCTTCTGAAACCAAAATGTGATTGACTGCACGTCTCCCATGATTGAGGTAATGGCGGCTACATGACATCCGGAGTTAAGAGCCACTTCAGCGCGTTTTTCGGTATTCAAAAAGTCAAAAATCCCCTGATTCCCGCGCACACATTTAATATGAGAAGTCAATCAAGTTTGAACTTCGGTCAAATCAACCCGTCACACTTCATGAACTCCTCACGCTAAGGTGGCATTCTTAGCCCGAGGTGTGGGGGGCAATTGATGGAGGATGATTTGACCCGACCCATTGAGACGATGACACATGAACCTGACTCAGCACGAGCAACAGCTCAGCACCACAGCCTGATTGTAACTAAGTAACGAGCCTGTAGAATAGCTCGCTACATCATAGCTCACTATAGGGGGAGCTCGATACAACGCAAGCTCCAAGTCCCCCGAGCTACTGAGAAGGGAATACTTCAAGACTATTTCAGCTTGCGAGCTTGGGTAACCAGCTCGCTCCATCACTTAGGCAGAAGAACTGCCCCAAAGACAATCTCGATGAGGGCCACCTCGAAGTATCCCTAGGAGCTCGCTACAAATTAGCTTGCGGCAAAGATAGCTCGCTACAAAGTAGCTTGCGACTAAGCAACGTGACGCTCTCAGGAAGCTTCTATCTAACAAGACCGTACCCGTCAGATTGCACCACGTCTCTCGACTGACGGCACAGTCCTTGCCCATTTGACAGTCTGCACCCATGTCTCTCGACAGATGGTGGTGTGCCTGTCCCTTCGGGACGTGTCACTCATCCGAGTGGGTAGTACGTTGTAACGATCACCTGCGCAGCCCTGGCAGGTAACGGCTGCGACAGGAGCCCAGTGGCGGTTATGCCCGATTTGACAAGAGTGCCCCTATAAAAGCCCTCTAATCGAAGGGGAGAGGACTCTCTCGGATTTTCATCTGAACTTGAATTATCTTACTTGCTCTCGAGCTAATCTTGAGAACTTAGTGATCCAGCGCGACCTACACTCTTAGCCTTTTACACTCTTTTCTTCCTCTCCAGCGTTTTAACTTAAGATTCGGAGTATTCCCGTTGGGCAAATCCCCCGGGAATCCTTCACCTTCGTCTTCTCAGGTACCGTTCGTTGCCAACAAGAAACCAGTCAGCAACCAGCTAGGAGTGCTCGGATCATGCCGCATCATCCACCTTTCTTGCATCTTCGTCTTTCTTGGCGATGTTCTTAATCGAATGTGTAGTCGTTTGCTTGAAATCATGGAAGAAATCTCAGGATCCATTTTTGTTCTGTAGGAGTTCCCAGAAGCGCGTTTCTATTAATCCCATAGGGATTACGCGCAAGGGAGATTTCCTTGAAAAGCTTATTTTATGTGTTTCTTGATTCCCCTCTAGATCTCCCTACTTTCGTTTTATCTATTTATTCTTTTTTTGAGAATAGCATGTCAACGATTTGGATTCTCTGTACAGGGCTAATCAGCAATATACAGAGGAATAGCGAGCATAGGGTGATCTTTCTACAGATTTCACTACACGATTCATTGGCATTACCAGGGGAAACAGACCCTAAGTCCCGTCAATAGATCGAGTTCCTATGCACCGGATGCTGCTTTCTTCTTAATTGCAAATCTCATCTTCGGGTGCGTGGGTCTAGGTAAGAGAAAATCTATCACTATTTACAACTGAAATTTTCTATCTTCTGTGATTGGATTTCATAAGATGATGCTGAAGTATTGCTTAGGAACCTCCGAGTGATTCTTGTTGGTATTTAAGATATTTTATTTCCTTGGTGTAAATTCATTTCATGACCACCACATTCAATAGTTAGAATCCCAACTTCACCAAATTGAGTCGGTGAACAGAGCATTAGACTGTAAATGAACAGAACACAAAGTTCAATGGTATAAACGGACGTGTATATATATGTTATTTTTTGTTCTGGGCTATCATGCATGATTTTGGTTTAGATAAATTTGTTCTTTCCTTTGGACTTTGTATAAGAAAAACCCATACCTTGTAAGCTATGCCTACACCGTAAACATTGTTATGATATGTTTGTATATCTCAAGTTCCAGAACAGAAAGATTGTTCTTGAAACTGTATTTCTGCAATAATACAAATATAAGTGTAGTTAAGGATCTATTTTGTGAACACCAAGGCATGTATTTCCTAATTCAAATTCAGATTAAGCGTTAAATTTGGGACATTTGCTATATTTAAATTCATTTGTAATTTGTAAGCTCATTTATTCATTTACTTTGGTCTGCATACGGGCATCGTCCTTGTTTTCTCTTAAAACATATTTTTCTTCGAATCAAATATACGTATTCCGAGCATAACCTTTTCATCCTTGATTATTTTCTCAATAAAACTAGTCTTATATGGATTTTGTTCATCATTTTCTTTTGATCATTTTCCCAAAACACACTATTTTAGCATGGTGTCTTTGTCACTGGGCTAAAGAATGGATTAGCATTGGGTTGAAAAAATCTATTAGTCGCATGTACTTGGTTTGGACTGACTGGTTAACATGGGCCCACCGTAGGACACTGGCTAACATGATGGATCGGGCTTGCACAGATGGAACATGATGGATAGGATGACAAGGTTGGGTATGGGCCATTTTGTTGACGACGTGAAAGGACTTCGTCAAATCTTGTCCATTTGTCGAGACATGTGGTTCCAATCAATTTGTGGCTCAAGTTGGAAGTAGTTTCTCATTTCACAAACTCCAGCCATTGAATTCATTTTCTCTTATTTTGTTTTAACCCCCTTTCTCTTCTTCTTTTTTTTTGAAATTTGAAATTTAAATTTTGAATTTTAATTTCAAATTTAATTTTTGAAATTTAAATTTAAATTGAGATTTTGAATTTAAATTCAAATTTGATTTTTTTGTTTGAAATTTAGATTTTAAAATTTAAATTCAAATTTGAATTTTTAAAATTTTATTATATTTTTTTATTTTTTGAAATTTGAAATTTAAATTTTTGAGATTTAAATTCAAATTCAGATTTTGAAATTTAAATTCTTAAAATTTAAATTCAAATTTGAATTTTTAAATTTTCAAAAAATGCAAGCAAATCAACCACATGACCTAGGGGTTGACCTAGGGTTTCCTAAACTAGTGGTTCAACCAATGTGAACCCTTTTAGGTTCACTTTGACTTACACCATTTCCTTTGGTTAGCCAGATAAGAAGTGGGGATGTGGGAGGTTCCCCTTGCTTTCACAAGGACCTAATTAAATAACCACAAAACCCGCTTTGGCATATTCGTTTAACCTCTTTCCTTAGACAAAACACCAACCACCGGTTATGGAAAGTAATTACAAGCTTTTCTAAAATTCAGCACACCTTTGAACTAAGTGTGAGGCTTCCCTAAAGGATCTTGCTGTCTAAATTTTAAATTAGGATTAGAGTGAACCGCACGTGATGGTTGGTGATTTTTGGGCCAAGGAAGGGTGATGAAATCCCCACCTTATCTTATTTAAGTTGGGTGCCCTTAAAATGGATTAACAGAAAAACGAAATAAACACAACAAAATGCAACTAACTACAATGCATGAACAATTATTTCTAAGATGCAATTCAGCAATTAAACCTAAAAGAATAAAGCAAACAACTAAGCAAAAGCAACAATTAAAATAATAAAAAGAGCACCTAACACATTCACAACTAACAATAATAATTTCAGCAAATAAATAAACCTATATGATGCATGCTCTAGAATATCAACCCTAAATAATGGAATGAAAATGCAAGAGAAATATTCGAAATTTTTTTTCGATTTTTTTTCTATATATTTTTTTAATTCAAAATTTAAATTTTTGGGAGTTTAAATTCAAATTCCGATTTTGAAATTTAAATTTGATTTTTGTTTTTAATTTTTAACTTTTTCTTTTCAATATTTTTAAATTCGAAAATTTAAAATTTAAATTTTGAAATTTGAAATTCAAATTCATATTCGAATTAAAACTTAAATTCAGATTTGGGTTTTAAACTCAAATTAAAAAATTTAGACAAATTTCCTATTTAGCAATTCAGTATTCAATTAAACAACTAAAATAAAAGAAATTAAATAGAGCAACAAATAATAATTGAAAACAAAAAATAAAACAACAATTAATTGTGCTAAACAGAATTAACAACTACCAAAAATAAATTCTAACAAACTAATTGCTAATCTAAAAATTAAACTGAAAATAAAATGATCAAAAAGAAAATTATGCAATAAATAGATAAAATAGAACGAACGAAAAAAATTATTTTTTATTTTGTTGTTTCTTTTAAACATGAAAGAAAAACACAAATCCAAAAATTAAATTGCAAATAAAATGATCAAAAAGAAAATTATGCAAAAAATAGATAAAATAAAAGAAAAAAAATATAAATCTGAAAAAAAAGTAAACCAAAAATAAAATAAACAAAAAAAATATGCTGAATTTTTTTTATTTATATTTTTTCGTTTTTTTAATAAAAGAAAAACATAAATCTAAAAATTAATACGAAAATAAAATTAACGAAAGAAAAAATACGTTGCAAAAATAAATGAAATAAAATAAACAATTTTTTTTATTTCTTTTTTTTTGTTTTCTTATCTGAAATAAAAGAAAAAAATGGATCTAAAATTTAAACTGAAAATAAAATAAAATAAACAAAAGAAAATTATGCTGCAAGAAATAAAATAAACGAATTTTTTTTCTTTTTTTCTAAATCTGAAATAAAAGAAAAACACAAACCTAATCAAGCAAAAAAAATTGAACAAGAAATTAACATAAAGACAAAAAATAGATCTAGAAACAAAAGGGAAGAAAAATAATACTAAAAAATAAATCGGATCTAGAAAAAAATTAATTAAAAATTCAAAAATAACTATTTTATAAAAAAAAGAGTTTGAAAATAAAAATAAGAAAATTAAAAATAAAATGGAACGACTACACCTGAAATGCAATCTAATTTCTCTTCTCTACTCTTCCGTCCCATAGTCCCGCATCGCTCCAGTACCCCACCTTTCACTATTCCGTCATGTAGTATCAAAGAGAAACAAGAACTAAAATGAGATAACAGATTAAGTAATAAAACGAAAAAGAAAAAATAATGAAATGGATACATACAAAGTAAATAAAAAATTTTCTCCGTTGCTTCCCTGGCAACGGCGATGAAAACTTGGTGTATCCGGAAGCGTGTCGTTAAGCACTTCAAAACACCAGTTTAATATTTATAAAATTTTCGACTCTCAAACAAATAGTAATGTAGCAAATGGGAGAGAACGGGCCGTATCCACAGGGAAGCAAAGGAAAATTAATATACACTCAAATCCGGACAAGAAAACACAAGAGAGAAGTGTAGAAATATAAAAATTAATTAATTAAACTGAGAAAAATATAGAATTCGAACAGTACTGAAAGTTAAAAGTGCAAAAACATAAATAAATATAGAACTAAATTAACAAAAGAAACGAAATAAAAATCTGTAATCCGATCAAAGGTAGCAGTCTCTGGATCTCTCCTTTGACCCTCGAACTTCTCGAGCTAGGCCTTCCGTCTTACCTAGCTGAATTGCAGATCTACAAAAGATATAATGAAGATCAAACGGAATGAAAATAAATTGCAGAAAGCAAATAATGAAATTGGAATTGAAAGAACAGAAACTAAAACTAAAATAAAGTAAAAGTGGTTGGGATCCGATTCCAGAGGTGGCAGTAGTGGTGTTGGCTCAGCAGACCCGAACTCAGTGCCCCCAGAGGTGGGAGTCCGGTCAGGATGCGACCTCTTCACCGTACACTTTTGGTTGCTCGAGAGAAGGTGGTGCGCGTCAACACTGGACATGATGGCTGACAAAAAACCACAAGGTATTAGTCTAGTAAAAAAAACAAAAAATATGTATACACATGATATTTTTACAACGCACTACGCGACCTAAAAAGGCAACCTACCCGGACCGAATGGTAAGGATTAGCAGTTAGGTGGCACCCTAGGGTTTAAAAACTACAAAAAGAGTGCCCTAGAATGGATGGTGAAGATTAGAAGGGATGGAATGTGAGGATTTAGCAGTTAGGGGTGTCTAGGGTTTGTTAAGAGTGAAAAGAATGGGTTAAAAGGCGCCCTAGGGTTTGCTAAGGCGTGGGGATCATGCTAATACAGTAGGAGGGGTGCCAAACTAGGTTTAGCAGCTAGGAGGCGCCCTCTTGATTTCAGTTTTTCACACAAAAACACCCCCTCTTTCAGCTGGACTTCACACCAGCTTCCCAAAATCTGCATTTCAGCCATGAAAACTTTCTAGTTTTCCCCAGAATTTGGACAGAGACCCTTAGAAGCCACAACATTGCATTTAATTGGGAAAATGGCACATCTTGACTATTCTAAGGCCGAAAATACCCCTAAATTGATGCCCTTAAGGCATCAAAATGAAAGGTTATCAATAAACATTGCAATACAAAGCACAGACTACTATGTGCTTTTTAAGTGATTTAGCCTTTGGGGTTATTATTAATGTGGAGGTCGATGATAGGCAAATTAGCTCTAGGGTTGGGTTATTTTTAACTAATCCTATTCACTTGATGAAGTTGAGAAGATATAAAGTTGGTCATGGGTACCTTGGAAGTGCACATGCAGGGTATAAAGGAGCCCATTGCTTATACTGGAAATACATATGGATGTACTACTAGTTTAAGGCATCCTATAATTGATGAATTAGAGAGATGAATTATTTCTTTAGTTTCCTATTCATGCATGCTCATCACATAAACAATGCCATTCAAATAGGATAGATATATGTTAATCCTTATCTTTCTATTAGCAAAACATCAACATTGTTGTTAAGATTCTAAGTGGAGCTCTGTGTCAGCACCTAACTTTTGCTCGGTTTTCCACCTAAACCCCTAATTCACTCCAAACACCCAATCATACCTTTCTAATCCCTCTAAAATACAAAAAAAAAAAGAAAACCCAAAGAACTCCAAATCTCAACCTAAAAGCCCCTAGAACCATCATTGAACTTACTTGATACCAATTTGACAGACTCGATTAAACTCTCGTCCTACCCATCCAATTGAAAATCCATCTTTTCCATTAAATTCCAAACATCTTAAAACACCTATCCATAAAATTTCAATTCGAAATTTACCCCTCCATTAAGCCAAACTTCCATTCTGAACCCTCTCATTGGCTTAAACACCTATAACCTAAATTTTGATAATCTTGACACCTTTGAACCAATCAAACATTGTCATTAGACCCAAAACACCTTAAAATACCCACCCATATAATTTCAGCTAAAAATTCCCTCGTTCACCCATCCAACATGTAAAGATTCCATTTCGATGCTTATCATTAGAGTTGAATCATTCACTCCTTCATATATGCTTGATCCGGGCCTAGTTGGGCCAATATAACCCTGCTAATATACCTAGAATTCCCAAAAACCTCAACAAGTCAAATTTTATCCAAAGATACCCTTGTTTACCCCCTTAATAAAAAAGATTCCATTTACACCAATCTCATTGGTGCTTCAACACAAAACCTCCATTCTCCCTTAGGCCCATATCCACCCTCCTTTTTTACCTAAAATCTCCACAATCCAATTGCAATTCAATATGACCTCTCCTAACTCAGAATACCAAACTACCTTAAATATCTCAAAATTACCAAATATCCCTAAATATCCTAAAAATTATAAAAATGCCCTTATTTCCAAATATATATATATAAACTTGTGTTTTTTTAACCTAATCACCTGAGACTACAAATCATCTTCGTCATCTCAACATAGTGGTGAATCGAACAATGGCAGTGAAGTGAGATCGATATCATTCTCTCTCTCTCTTCCTCTACCCTTCCCTCCATCTTCCTTTCTTCCCAGAGTCATCATTGCAACTTTTAGCAGCAGCGGCTTTTCTACAACTCCCTTCTTTCTCATTCTTTTTCCTTCTCCCACTTTCTCACTTTCTCTCATTATTTCTCTAATGCCTCCTATCACCACGATCGATCCCCTACTACCTTTTTCATCCTGCCACCACCACTACAACTCCACACCAACGATAGTCACCACCTCCTTTCAATAACCTATTTTCTTTTTTCACCCTTTCCCTCTCTCTAATTCATTGTGCCCCCTCTTTACCCTTGTTCCACCCCTGTATTTACCATTGCAACTCAAACTTGACCCAATCAACACCTCTAATCTTTACTCCCACTTCCATTCTGAGTTTACATCCCCATCATTGCTATTGAGATTTGTTCCTCTATTCTTCTCTAGAATCAAAATGTCCATCCAACTCTTCGAGATCCTCAGCTAAGATTCAATACACATCTCTTGCTTTGCAACTTGGCCTGCTAAGGTCATATTTAGCAAAATGCTTGGTTCAGTCTCTCCTATTGTAGCATTGAAATTAAGTCATGAAGGCCATATCGAAAGGTGGATATCATCCCAAAATCATGAAGGTCACAAAGTATCTTGGGTTAAGCCAAGCATCCCTGCACTAGAATCTAGTAAAACAAAGGCCACTGCAGAGGCAAGTCAAACTTCATGGAAATCATCTCAATGTCAACAAACCCATTGTCTGACATACCACCTTCACCCAATAGTAGTATAGGCAACAACTCCACATCCCCAAGTATGGACTCTCCATCTTATCATCCCATGGGTGGGATCTCATTAGCTTTGACTAAGAACTAGGTTAGGTCTCATATATATGCTATCACAGCCCTAATTCATAGTGGGCAAAACATAGACCCAACCATGTATATCCAACTAACGACAGGTCCAAACTGCAACCCAGAAAGAAATCCCAAGGTCATCTGACCTATCATCAAATTCAATAGTGGTTCAAAAAAGTTCATGAACCTCCCCATCTTAGAGGCTTTTGGTGTTGCATCAACTAGCATCACATCATCTTACATTGCATCATCATTTCAAAAATCCACATAAACAAGTTTTTTCAAAATCCAAAAAGAAAAATCAAATATTTTTCAAAATCCAAATAAATAAAATATTTTATAAAACTCACAAAATATAAAAAAAAAATCATAAATCATAAAAAATCAGAAAATATCCAAACTTTTTTTTTGAAAGTTTGAAAATTCCAAACTAGCTTTGCTTTCTAACCCCGAGAATGACTCAAGTGATGAACACAGGGATACTCTAGAAGGGGTAGTAAAATAATTCAAAAGGCATGAAGAAAGGTCCTAACCAACAGAAGATAAAACTGAGACCACTAACCTAGGCACTAAGGATAATCCAAAGATTGTTAAGATGGTTAAGATAGGAACTATCTTGAGTCCCAAAGAAAGAGAAGCTATAGTCATGTTGTTAAAGGAATTCAAAGAAATATTTTCTTGGTCTTACAAGGACATGTCTGGCCTCAATATAGACATAGTGGTGCATAAACTTCCCATCACAGAAGGAGCAAAAGCTTATGAGACTCAATCCATAATAGGCCCTAAAAATCAAAGAATAAATCAAGAAGCAATGTAATGTTGTCTTTCTCTTAGTTTCCTGTTATCCTAAATGGCTAGCAAATATAATGTCGATGCCCGAGAAGGATGGAAGAGTTAGAATGTGCATAGATGATAAGAACTTTAAGCAAGCTAATCCCAAAGATGATTTTCCCTTCCCACATATCAACATCTTAGTAGACAACACTACTAGATATGCCTTCCTCTCCTTTATGAATGGCTTCTTAGGGTACAATCAAATTCTTATGGCAGAAGATAGGAGGAAGATGTTCTTTATCACTCCATGGAGCACCTACTGCTATAAATTCATGTCATTCGGTCACAAGAATGTCAGTTCTACTTACCAACGGGCCATGACAACTCTATTACATGACATGATGCATAAGGAAATTGAAGTATATGTTGATGATATGATTGCCAAGTCAAGGACAAGGGAGGATCATATTCCCAACCTCAGGAAACTCTTCACTAGGCTCAAGAAGTTCAAGCTAAGGTTGAATCCTCAAAAGTGTGTGTTTAGGGCAACTTCTGACAAACTGCTAGGTTTCATGGTCAGTCAAAGCACTACAAGAAAAGTGTTATATACCGACGGCAAATTTTTGTCACTATACATATGTAAATAGTGACAGATATTATTTCCTTCGTCATTTAGGTTGTAGGATATATACCGACGGAAACAAATTTATGCATCGGTATAGGTATACATATGTCGACAGAATAGGAACTATCAGTGAAGGTTGTCTATACTAAGGGGATAGATCTGTTAGTATAGCATAAAGATGAAAAAGAAATGGCGCAAGAGGATACTACACAAATTTATGCATTTTTGGAGTCTCCTATTCCACAACTCTCTCACTCTAGTTTCATTGCGTTTTTTGACTCTCTCACTCTCTCCCTTTCTCGTTCCACAACTTCTCCCACTAAACCCTATCTTCCTTCACATTTCCCTTCATTCTCCCTTGAACAACAAAATCAATACCATTATTCGCGCCGCCACTACCAATTCCTACAGTGGACGACATTGCAAAATTTGTTTGAGGGTATCTATCCAGATTAAGCATCAAAGCAAAGGGGATCAAGAAATAGAGTTAAATCTCAAGCTACAAGTTACAGTAAGTGTTCCATCTCCAAATCTTGATCCATAATATTTTTATTATTTTTATTTCTTTTCTTAATATTTTTATTTGGGCTTTCATTTAATTTTTTGATTTAGACTTTGTTTAGTTCTTGGTTTAGATTTTTCTTTTGTACACTAGAGAGGAAAAAGGAATAGTTTCAATGCTAAATTCCAATTTCCATACCCGAAATTTAATGCTTCTAGTTTTGGTATTTGAACTTGATCGGTTATGGTGGTGGAGACTAGAGAGACAAAGTTTAAACTTAGTTTGGATCTGGAAAAGGCTGGTATATTTTTTATTGATTATAAAGAATTTATTTGGATCTAGAAAAGCCCAAATCAGATTAGCAGAAATTCAGTAGAAGAAATAGGGCAAATGGAACCAATTCATGATACCTAGCTACACCATACGCGCCTAGTCGTTTATGAGAAAAAAAAATTATTTTGTGTATATATTTAGGACTCATATTCTACAAAGATTTAAGATTTAATGATGTTTGTATTCAAAATGCCAGTATGAATGTAAAAGATAAGCTTAAATTCCTTATTAATTAATAATAAGATCTCTAAGTTGACTGATATTTGTTAACAAATCCTCAAAATGGAGGTGCAATGAAATGTACGAAGATGAGCATACGTGAATACTATGTATTTAAATTGCAACATAGGCATTTTGAAGGGCAAACATTAATTCAAGGTGGACATTTATTCCATCAATTTGTTATTGATGCACAGACATGTATAAAAGAGAACACGTTGATTTATTTCAGGAATAACCAGTCAAATATTTGAACAAAACTTTATAAGGGCATTGCCATCAACTTTTACTAGAGGTCTAAGATATATGGTTCAAAATTATCAGGATGCAATGGCAATCTATAGATGGGTTGGATTGCCTGATCTCTTTCTTACATTCACATGTAATCCAAAATGGAATGAAATAAAGAGATTTGTAAAGATCATACTTGGTCAAAAAAAGAAGAAAGACCAGATATTATTGCTCGTCTTTAAGATAAAACTAAACCAAGTCATGAGAGATTTGAAGAAGAATTTCTTATGTTTGGGAAGAGTTATTGCAGGTATTATAATTGGTTCGTAATTCTATTCATAGATATTTAAATCATATAATTTTAATATATTGCTAATTTTGTCAACAATTTATACCATTGAATTTCAAAAACGAGGGCTGCCACATGCACATATTTTGTTATTCATGCATCAAGATGATAAACCTTCAACACCAATAGAAGTTGATAGAATTATTTCAACTGAGCTTCCAAATAAAGATAAAGATCTTGAGGCATATGAAATAGTGGTTCAATTTATGGTTCATGGTCCATGTGGAGAATTAAACCCAAATGCTCCTTGCATGATTAATGGAAAATGGTCTAAGCATTACCCTAAGAAATTTTGTAATGATACCACATTTGATGGAAATGGTTATCCTATATATAGTAGAAACAATGGACTGATTGCAATGAAGAATGATCATGTTGTGGATAATAGATGAATTATTCATACAATATTGATTTATTTTATCGGTTTCAAGAACATATCAATGTAAAATCATCATTCAAGATCTATTAAGTACTTATTTAAGTATGTAAAATCATCATTCAAGATCATCGTTCACCTTAAATAATTGCACAGTTATTATTGTACACCCAATTTCAGGTGAACGATTTTATCTTAGAAGGATTTTAAATATTGTAAGAGGTTCAAGGAGTTTTGAGGAAATCAGAACTGTAAACAAAACAATCTAACTATCTTTAAATCAACATGTTCAGCACTTGTATTATTAGATAATGATTGTGAATGGCATGAAGCTATTAAACAAGTTGGGTTATGGACTATAGGTCAACAATTGCGTGAAGTTTTTGTTACAATCCTATTATTTTTTGAGGTTTTAGACCCTTCAAAATCGTGGAATAAATATTGGGAATTGCTTTTAGATGATATATTGCATTTTCAAAGAAAAATACTTAAAAATAACTCAATTGAGTTATTAAGTGAGCAATAGAGGAATTATGCATTACATGAAATTGAAAAGATATTAAACAAGTATAATAATTCTCTTAGAGATTTTTCAACACTTCATTTTCATATATGTCATTACAATCACGGGTTGAAAATAAACTAATTTGAGAAGAAATGAATTACAATATAATGTTACAAAGATTGCCTACATATTCATTGAATATGGAGCAAAAAATTATATTTGAAGCAGTCTTACAAGCAGTCCATATAAATTTAAGAGGTTTATTTTTTGTGCATGGAAATGGAAATATGGAAAAAACTTATCTTTGGATAGCAATAATTGCACAGTTAAGGTCTCAACAAAGGATTGTGTTAGCGTGCACATCATCAGGAATTGCAACGCTTTTACTACCAAGAGGTAGAACTGCTCATCCAAGATTTAAAATTCCCCTTGAAATTGGTGACAATACATGTCCAATTACACAAAGATCACATATTACTGAATTAATCCAAGTTGTTGATTTAATAATTTGGGATGAATCTCTAATGACTCATAGAAATGCATTTGAGGTTGTTAATAGAACTTTCAGAGATCTTATGCGTGTAAATGATCCATGTTCTGCTAAAAAGGTTTTTGGAGGAAAATCAGTTCTTCTTGGAGGAGATTTCAAACAAATTTTACTGGTTGTTAATAAGGGAACGCAAAAAGTAATTGCTTCATTTGCGATTAATAAATCAAATATATGGCAGCAATGTATTGTTTTCTATTTAAGAATAAATATGAGGTTTCAAGTTAGACACCTAAATGAACCAACTACAAATTCCTTAAATGAGTTTTGTAAGTGTATATTAGATCTTGAAGATGGTAAATTGCATATAGTATCTTTGGATGATTAGTACAAACCAAGTTCGATAAGAATATTAGAAGAATTTTTTATTCCTTTAGGGAATAATCTTGTTAAGAATATTATATCAGCAGTATATCCCGATTTGAAATATAAATATACAAACCATAATTATTTGAATGAAAGAGAAATTTTAGTACCTACCAATGACAAGGTGGATGAAGTGAATTCCTATATCATATCTACTTTACTTGGTGATACAACTACATATTTAAGTACAGACATAATAAGTCCTATCTTTGAATCAATTGAAAACCAAGATCTTTTATTCTCCACGGAGTTCTTAAATACATTGAAGTTTTCTGGAATTCCAAATCATGAATTAAAGTTAAAAGTTGGAGTTCCAATCATTTTCCTTCGAAATTTAAATCAAAGTGATGGGTTATGCAATGGAACAAAGCTGATTGTTACTCAGTTAACAAGAAAAGTAATAGAAGTTGAAATAATTACAGAAATAATGTGGGTAAAAAGGTTTTCATTCCAATGATAGAGATGACACCAATAAATTCAAATTGGCCATTTCTTCTTAAACGAAGGCAATTTCCTGTAAATGTTTGTTTTGCAATGATAATAAATAAAAGTCAAAGACAAACTTTAAATTATGTTGGAATTTACTTGTCGTGGCTTGTTTTTACTCATAAACAATTATATGTAGCAATCTCCCATGTAACATCAAAAGATGGTTTAAAGATTTTGATTGAAAAAAAGGATAATAAGCCAAAAGGATATATACAAAATATTATCTACCATGAAATCTTCAATAATTTGTATTCAGGTATATTGATTATCAAGAGTTATTTCATAAAATTTTATACATATTTTGTACCTAATATGTTTTTCAAAATAATGAATAGGTGAATGAAGATATATTTTCAAGAGATTATCAATATCTCAATGAAAAAAAATCGAATTTTGATTCTTGGAATATTAAAGTATGTGTGTCACGCTAATGGAAATCATTGGGTTTTAAAATTAACAATGAGCAACGGAGTTTGGATATGTTATTTATTGATGAAAATGTAAGTATACATATTATCATATCCTATATTTTCATGATTTTTAAATTTATTAATATAATTTTATTTGTTTAAATCTTTTGTAAGGAGAACAAATACATATTGTTATATGAAAGAGTTTGTCTTATAAATTTGAAAAATTATTATGCAATGGAGCTTTATATTTTTTTCAAAAATTTTAATGTAGTTCAAAGTAAAGGATTATACAAAGCTATAAAACATGCATTTGTCATATATTTTAAATGGACAACTCTGATTGAACTGATTCTTAAATAAATGAAGATAATACATATCTTATTGGCCAATACATTTTTACTATTTTTTCCATATATATATATATATATAAGTTTATATTTGTTGATATTGTTGATGTCATTGGGAAAATATATGCCATATCTGGTGAGAAATATATTCATAAACAAAAATGGGAAAACAACAGAAGAGCAGTGTTTTGGAAATAATAGGTAATCTTCAACTCTTTATCTATTATTATTATAATTACTAATATTGAATTAAATTATTACAGGGTAAAATGTATCAAGGTCTCTTTATGAGGTGAGACAAGGAGTTTAATTAGAAATAAATCAAGTGCAAAATTCTGATCGCCACTTCAATTATGGTAAAGAAATATTAAGTAAGTTTAACCATTGTCTCTTAAATTTTGTCTTTTCATTATATTATATTAATGTTGGATGTTAAATATTCATGTAGGTGCTACATATCTCATCAATAAGTACAACAAAGTTATACATAAATTTGCAAAATGAATGTGAGAATAATTTCTTAACAAGGTAGAAAATGTATATATTGTAAAATATTTCTATTATTGTTTTATTTAAATTATATAATTTATTTGAAAATTTTCTAAACTATTTGATAGTGTTGAATCAAATTCATTATCAATAATTGGAGAAATAGATTTAGCTAAGAATCATTCTTTATCGTTGGAGGAGAAAATTTAAAAAAATAGGAGGATTATTTCGAAAATGTTTGAATTAAAAATAGATAGAACATCTAAGATTTGCAAGAATGTTTAATAACATTAATGAAGTAAAACTTATTAATAAATTATATTTATTGTCATAGGGAATTATTTATACTTGCAAAGCATCCATAAACAAGGTATTACACAAATGTGGATAGTATTATATTGCATGTACTAAGTGTGCAAAAAAATTATAAGACTCTACATCATATTAAAACAAGTATAATATTGATATTCCATATCTTGAAGCAAGGTAAATATTTATTTTTTTAACTGTAATAATATAATTTTCAATTTTTAATCAATTATTTTAATTTTTTAGATTCAAGATCAAGATGGAATTGAAAGATGACATAGGTTTTGCTACATTTGTGTTATTTTATAAAAAAACAGAATTTTTAATTAAATATTGAGTATCACATTTGATAGATGTTTCACTTAAGGTAGTATTTTTTTCATATTGTTTGGGTTTGATATTATCATATCATAAGATATTTATTAAAATTTCAATTAATTACATAGAATGAGGATGAATTATTGAGTGTAATTTTTTATGGAGTGATTGGATCGACTATTGTATTTCAAATCAAAATTTTTTCATATGATTTGCAATATCAATATACAGACCTCACAGTGTCCAAAGTTTCCACAATTAAAAACAGAGTTGAAATGAAATATAGTACAAGTGAATCTTTGGTTACTAGATCAACAAATACAATTGAAAGTCTTCCAAGAAAAAAAATGTGTAGAATTAGATTTTAAGGTAAGATGTTACATGTTATTGATATTACTTACATTTCTTATATAAATTATTAATATATATATATATATATATATATATATATAATTACACATATATTATTATTAGGATATTGGAAACAACCAAAATTTGGAAAGTGCAGACATTTGAACATTATGTCAACGTTGTGAATGGATTAGAAGGTCATTATCATTGTTAAAGGGTTTAAAAATAGACAATTTCATGAGAGCACAATCATATTTGGTGGTAGAAAGAGGAGTCTACAAAATATGTTTATTTTTTCTCCCATTGTATGACAATTCTTCTTCTTTCTTAACTATTATGATTTTATTATTGTTCATACAACTTTCATTAGACTTTTTCATTTATTAAAAGTTCATTATTGTTTATAAACTATTAATTCTGTAATGAAGACTATGATTTCATATAACTAATATTATTACCTCAACCTTCTAGTTCTTGTCCTGTAAATTTTGAGGATGACCACTTATCCTCTTTCTCTCAGTGACAAACACATCACTGGGAGCAGTACTAAAGCAACATGATAAGACAAGAAGGAAAGAGAGAGTCATCTACTACATTTACAAATATTTGTCAGAGTTAGAAGTGAAGTACTCACCTTTAGAAAAGACATACCTTGCCTCGGTCTAAGCCACTCAAAGGCTTAGACATTACATGCCCTCTCACTCGGTATGGCTCTTAGCACAAATGGACCCACTAAAATATTTGTTTGAAAAGTCAACCTTGTTAGGAAGGATAGCCAAGTGGCAATTATTCCTATCAGAGTTTGAAATTACCTGTCACACAAAAATCCATCAAAGGTTAGGCCATAGCAAAGTATCTTGTAGAACACCCCCTTCTAGACTACATGCCACTAAAAATTGAATTCCCTAATGAAGGCATCCTCACCGTTAAAAGTGGAATTAGAACAATTAGTCGATCAATGAAAGGTGCACTTTAATGGTGTAAAAAATGAGGCAGACAGAGGAATAGGAATAATCCATGTCTCACTTGAAAGACTACAAGTCCCACTCATATTTAGGCTGAAGTTACCCTATAGTAACAACATGGCAAAATATGAAACATGTATTGCTAATTTAAAAGTAGCTTTGTTCCTATATGTACTTTGATGGTGCCAAAAATGAGGCAAGCTGATGAATAGGAATTGTCCTTGTTTCACCTAAAGGGCTACAAGTCTCGCTCATATTTTAGCTGAAGCTCCCCAGTAGTAACAACATAGCAGAATATGAAGCATTTATTGCTAGTTTAAAAGCAGCCCTGTTGCTAGATGTCCAAAAAATTAAGGTTCATAGTGATTCCCTACTCATCATTAATCAAGCTAATCAAGAATGAGAGACTTAAGGCATAAAATTTGGCTCACCAATTTGAAGATATCACTTTCCATCACATAGCCAGAGAACACAATCACATAGCCAATGCAATGTAACCTTGGAATTACAATTTTAGATGTCTAAGGGAGGTCACATTAGACCAATCATGATCAAGCAAAAAGAAGCACCAACCTGTTGTTACATTATCGACAACTCCACTATAGTAATTGATGGAAACCTTTGGTTTTATAACATCCAACACTTAGAATTATACTATTTTGCTTAACTGAGCAAAAATAGTTAAGATGATGAGAGAAGTCCCCATGGGTGATTATAGACCCCACATGAAAGGGCACATGCTAGTACTATAAGATACAATGAACAAGGTACTATTTAAGCATCATGGTGGAGGACCGCTGAAAATTTGTCAAAAGATGACACCAATGTCAAATATATGGAGACTTCATCCATATACCACCTGTTAAACTTCATAACCTAGTCTCTCCTTGGTTGTTCTCAATGTAGGGGATGGATGTTGTACACACCCCATTTTAGCGCCCTTTAATCTTTTTGGAATACTTCAAGTTTCAAGCATGTTATAGCTGACATCTTAGCCAACCCGAGAGCATTTTTGGAATTTTATAAAAGTTTAGACCTCTAGGTTCTATTACCATGGGTACATAGAGCCCAAAATTCCAAATCCGATGATACCAAGATCATCCAAATCCGAAACCCTTTACACTAGCATCTTAAGACCCAAAGCCGGAACTGATTCTGATCGTCCAATCAAGACCATTTCGATCTTGAACCTTATCTCACATCAAGTAAAAAATCCAACACCATAGTTATGTAGAACCCAAAATTCATAATCCAACAACACCAAGATCACTCAAATCTAACATCGTTTACCCCTTTATCTCAAGACTTGAAGCTAAAACCGATTCTGATTGTCTAAATGTGATCATTTTGATCCTGAACCATATCTTACATGAAATTAAAAGTCTAATCCTATAGATACATAGAGGTCAAAATTCCAAGTCCAATGATAGTAGATCATCCAATTCCAACACCGTTAACCCCACCATCTTGAAATTGAAGCTATACTTGATCTAAACCCTCTGTTTAGAATCTTCTTCACTACAACTTTAAACATAGGGATACATACGACTAGATCTTTTTCCCGGTCTCTAGAACCATCTTTAAATTTAAATTTAACCAGCTAAGGAGTCTTCAATCAATCAAGCCAATTACATAAACTTGAAATGTTCATTTTAGGAAAATTTCTAAGATATTCCATCTATTGTCTTGATTAATTGGGAAGATCTCTCACAAGGTTGTCATTCTAGCCCTTTTCTCACTTTTAATCTCCCTCCAAAACATTTTAAACCTCAACCATTGATCTCCCTAAACTCAAATCTCAGCCATCCATTCTACTAGCCTAGAAAATCCTCCAAGTCACGTCCCCAAGCATGCTTCATCCTCTTTCTCTCTCTTATGCTCTAGGTGTAAGGAAATCATCCTCCATAATCCCAATGTCCTTTTAGAAAAACTTTAAGCCTGAAATTCTTTGAACAAGTTTGAAGTATTCAACGAAGGTTGGTGTTCCCATAGTGTTATAACTACCCAAATGTCCAGCCAATTCCCTCATCAGTGGGCATACATCCAAGAAATTCTTATCCTCCTACTTCCATTGTGAATTGTTAGCAAATGCAAGGATATCAAGCCCACCATGGCATTAATTGCATGAAGTGCTTACGAGGATTAAAGTCAACACCGATGTGAGGATTAGTTGAAGTGACTTCCATTCATTCCAAGCAATCTCAATGGTATGAAATTTTCTTCTTTCTTTCTTTATTTAATTTTTCCTTTCTAATCCCTTGTTCGTAATTAAATCCATATGGTATTTAGTAATCTCCATTCCATTCTAAGTAGTCAAGTAGGATTGACTTCTCGGCGTCGTTCGAAGATGAATCTTGCATAGAATTCTTCTATTGCTTTATACAAATAATAGTTGCATTATTCTACTTCTTATTTTCTCCACACTTTAGTCATTAATTATTTTAGTGTTAGTTCCTTTCTTTCTTGTTTTCAGCATATGTTAATCATTAATCTGTTTATAATTTTGTTTCTTGTATTTCTTCCCATCTTAGTCGATAGTAAGTTTAGTGTAAGTTAAAATTCTTCAATTAACCTACAACTAAATTTTTTTACCCATTTTAACTATATTCTTTTAGCATTATTTATAGGGAAGCATGTGTTAGAAAACAACCCGAGTATACAATTGATAATTAATTTACTTGCAACATGTGCATGACCCCATTCATTTAGCCATTCACTTATGTTGTTATAGCAATAGGATCTCTATTTAAATTTTCCACCGTCATCCCCATTACCACCTTAAGATCAGTCTCATCATTCTCTTATATCTAACTAGGGTCCCATCACATTCATTTAATTAGGTCAGCCCTCATTAGCACTTAATACATTTAGTCCACTCTTTTCTTAGTTCACATGTTTAGCCTATCTTGACTTTTACTAGAAAATCTAGGATCCTTAGCATACCGTTGTCTTTTAATTCATCTTCTTTTCGTTTTTCTTTCTTTTTTCATAGTCAATTCAAAATCACAAGCACATTTTGCACCTATCTGTCTTTGAGTTCCATTTCATCACTTACATGTATAGATTAGCATACATCATAGGTAGACCTGTTCATGGGCCGGGTGGCCTGATGGGCTGGCCCAGCCCCCGAACGAGCTTGAACATGCAAATGAGCACGCAGGCTTAACCTCGGGTCAAAAAGCCCAGCCCGCAATAAATTCGAGCCAGGGTCGAGATTTGCCAAAATAGCCCGACCTGAGCCCTGTTCGGCCCGACCTATAGTCTAAACTTAAAACTTAAAAAACCCTAAGCCGAACCTCTCTTCTCTTTCACCTCTTTTACTTCTTTTCCCTTAGCCGAACCTCTCTTCTCTTCACATCATCCTCAGTCCTCACACTCTCAAGCAGCCACACAACCGGTGAGGCGGCGAACATTCACCGGTGCAACAACTCCAACAATGAGTCATCTCCTTCTCTCTCTCTCTCTCTCTCTCTCTCTTTCTCTCTCTTGTTCCTCTTCTCACTTCTCTTTCAAATCTCAGATACCGGCGAGGCGGCGAATATAGGCACCGGTGGTGGCGGTGAGTCCTCTCTCTCTCTCTTTCTCTCTCTGTCTCTCTCTCAAACGCGAACTGACACACTTTTCACTATTAAAATCGCAGCTCACCGCGAACTCAGCTCCGGTGAACACAGTCACCGGCGGTGAGTCCTCTTTGCCATTTTATTGTATTATGAAATTATTATTTAGTGTTTACTGTTTACTGTTTACATAGCCAAATGCTATTGTTTGTCCTAAATCTGAATGCTATTGTTTGTCCAATGCTATTGTTTGTCTGAATGCTATTAGAGATTTGTTAGAGAATGATAAAAAGAACTTGATGCATTAGGGGTTCACTACACATATTTATTGGCTTAGTTTGTCTTTCAAAAGTGCTGAAACTGCTACATTTGATTATCCTAATTCCTAAAGCAAAAACATTGTATTTGGCTTTGGTAATGTTACAAATCTGCAATTGGTTTTCCTTTTTTTTTTTTTGCAAATTCAGAATTTATATTGAGTTTATATTCTTTTTTTAATGTAAATAAATTCTGATTTATATTGATTATTGAATTTAAAATTTATATTGAATAATCTGCAATTGGTTTTCCTTTTTACTTTTTTTTGTATATTCAAAATTTATATTCTTTTTTTAATATAAATAAATTATGATTTATATTGAATTCAGATATGTTGTTGAGTTGGTCCCATCTATTTCTTAGTAGATAAAATTGACACTATTTTTGTTTTAGTTTTTTTGATAAATTATTTTTCTTTTAGTTTTTTATTTAATATATGCTTGTCTTATTGGTAAAATTAGAATTCATTATGTAGGTTATTTCATATTTAATAATTACTATCATGTTAATGGCAAGTGAAAGTGCGGCTGCAGGAGTAAATATAATTGATGATGACTATCAAGAGTTTGACCAGACTTCCACTAAGAAAAGATTGACATCTAAGGTGTGGGAAGAAATAGAAAAGATTAATTCAAATAAGGCACGATGTAAGCACTGCAAAAAAATCTTACAAGGTAAGCCAAATAAGGAAACTACTCACTTGAAGCGTCATTTAGAGCGTTGCCCTAGACGTACAATTCAAGATATTAGACAGTACAAAGTAACTACTCAATCAAATACTGATGGGAGTACTTCTTTTAAAAACTACAAGTTTGATCAACAAGAGTCTCGTAGGGAATTATCAATTTTTCTTGTATGTGGAAAACACCCTTTTACTACTGTTGAAGAACCTAGTTTTAGATTCTTTATTCAATCTATAAATCCTGAATTTAAAAATGTGAGTAGGCATACTGGTAAAAGAGATATCATGTCTAGTTATGTGAAAGAGAGAGAGGGTGTGAAAAGTGATTTGTCTAATACACTTGGTCGGATTTGTTTAACTTCTGATAATTAGAGATATAAGCACATTGATGATGAATTCATGTGTATAACTGCTCATTGGATTGACAACAATTGGAAGCACACTGATGATGAATTATTCGCTTTAAAGCTTTGACACCTCCTTTTGATGGACTATCTTTAGAAAATGAGGTGGTCATGTGCTTAAGCGAATGGAATATTGATCAGAAAATTTTTAGCATCACATTAGATAATGCTAGTTACAATGATGTGATGACTAACTCTTTGAAATTGAGATCTTCAATACATAAATCTTTGGTGTGTAGTGGTGATTTTTTCAAAGTTCATTGTTGTAGCTATATTTTGAATCTTATTGTGCAAGTTGATTTGAACATTATTGATGATGTTGTTTCTAAGATTCGTGATGGTGTGAGAAATATAAAGAAATCAGCTGCCCGGAAGCATAGATTTTATGAACTTGCTGAAAAAAGTTTTCACTTAAACACAACTAGAAGATTGAGATTAGATATGTATGTAAGATGAAATTCAACTTATTTGATGCTTGAACATGCCATTTATTATAAGCAAGTCTTACAACATTGGGGGCAAAGGGATAATATTTTTAAAATATTTATGCTTTCAGAAGAAGAATGGGGAAAGGTGGATAAGCTTCACAAATTCTTAAAGGTTTTTTATGATATTACTGGCATGTTTTCTGCCACTAAATACCCTACTTCAAACATTTACTTCAAGGGAGTGTGGATGATTCATAGACATTTAATGTTAGTGAGTAAGGAATCTCAGAATTTTATGACTGACATGGTTAGAAATATGAAGGAGAAATTTGATAAATATTGGATTGAATATAGTATGATTTTGTCTTGTGCTGCTGTGTTGGATCCTCGTTGCAAGATTAGGTTAGTGGAATATTTTTTTGATAAATTTTATGGGAATGAAGCCGAGAATCATGTTAATGCTATAATTATCAATGATTTGTTTGATGAATACAAAGAAAATTTTTTCTCCACCTCCTTTATTGGATCTTCTAGTCAGTTTGACATGAGTGAGAGAAATGATGATGGTGATGGGTTTAAGGATTATGAGCAATTTTTTAATTCAAAAAGAAATATTCAAAGTGAAAAAACTCAGTTAGACCTTTACTTGGATGAACAAAACTTTGATATCAAGGCAGATGTTGATGTCTTGGAGTATTGGAGTAAGAGTTCACTTACGTATCCTGAATTGGCATCAATGGCTTGAGATATTTTGGCTTTTCCTATTTCCACAGTTGCATCCGAATCTGCATTTAGCATTGGAAAGAATGTGATCAATCATTGGAGAAGTTCACTTAAATCCAAGACAGTTCAATTTTTGGTTTGCCTTGAAGATTGGCTCCTTGCACAAGACCTTATATTAGGTAATTTTTTTATTTATTGTTTATTAAAATATATAATTTATTAAATTTTTTCTAATAGATTTTCCAATTGTATGCAGGGGGATCAAGCTTGTTAGGGGCTTCTTTATGATCAAGCTTGTTAGAAGATGATGAAGGATCAAATAGCAGTGATGATGATAATGAAAATGCTGAACTTGATGATATGTTTTAGGTATTATAATAACATATATTTCCGTTATTTATTTGTCATTTGACATAATAACAAATTACATATGTGACATGGGTATGAAATTTATTTCTTATTTTCTTTTGTATAATGGCTTGGAACTTGGTGGTTGGAATGTTCAATCTTGTTGGTGAATTCAATAATGAATAGAGATGGCTAAAACATGTTTTGTTTGATATGGCCATATGGACAATGAAGTGGTCTTTTATTTTATTTTTTAGAATGGCTTGGAACTTGAGAGTTGGAATATTCCATCTTGTTGGTGAATTCAAAAATGGATGGAGAACATGTTTTATGGAATTTGTTTGTCTTATTCAGATCTTTTTTTATGACTTTGGAGGAACATGAATTTCAAGTTAAATATGAATTTAGTTTTAGTATGTCATGCTATTTGTAAGAATATGAACCTATATGATTTGGTTTCATGTGTTTTATTTTCAGATTTTCCTTGTCTCATATGTTTTATTTTAGGCTTGCTTTAGTTGTATAGAAACAACCAAACATGGAATATATTAAACAACCTTAAAGAAGGTTGTTGATTCACTTGATTGTAAGAAAAACATGGAACTAAACTAGATTCTTTGTAGGAATTAAAATGGATTATCATATATTTTATTTCAGGTTTGCCTTGGTTGTATAGAAACAACCAAACAATATGGAATATATTAAACAACCTTAAAGAAGGTTGTTGATTCACTTGATTGTAAGAAAAAAAGAATGAAATTAAAATGGATTATGCCCATTTGAATTGATTTTTTGATTTAAGAATGTAAAACTATGCTTTAAAATGTAAAAGAAAGGGAAAAAAACCATCTTATAGGCCCGTTGCTCATTTGAATAGGGAAAAAAAACCATCTGAATTAAAATAGATAGTGTCCATTTGAATAGAGAAAAATCCCAATCTTTTTATTAGGTCGGGCTTCGGGCTCGGGCCTAACAAATTTCTATTCATGAAGAGTAAAAGCCTGGCCCGGCCTGGCCCGAGCCTAGCCCGGCCCGGCCCGGCCCGACCCATGAATAAGTTTAATCATAGGGACACCTCTTTCGCATCATTCAAACTCCAAATAAAATGATTCAACATCCATTTCAAAGTACAACTACATGCATTTGAATTTCAATTTATTGTTTGACTCGTGCATCTAATTAGAAGTCATTGCAAGTCATTTTTCTACTATTTAGTCCATGTAGTTAGCATTTGTACTTTTTTGTTTTACCATTTCAGTTTAAATCATTTCAATTTGCACTTTCTAACACAGCTACCATCATCTAAGAGCTTTTTTTTTTTAATTTCCCATTTATCTTATGATTGTTATGCTTACTTTAGCTTACTAATCTTTCTAGAATCGATTCTGACATTGATTTTTAGAGTTATACTTTGAATGTGTTAGTTAGCTATTCTCTTTGCTTATTTCTAGTCTTTTATCTTGATATATAAAATAGTTGCTTTGCTTTTTTAGCCGAAAAAATTATATAATCTTCCTTGAAACATTGGTGAAGTAGACGCCAATTTAGTTGGGTGTGTGTGGGGTGCCTGACCCCTTTCCACATTGCACCTTGGTCCCAAGACCCTAAGAATCTCTATTCCCACATTGTGCATGTGGGGTGCGTTTGGGAAGTTACATATGTCATTGGTAGCATAACTCCTAAGATATCTAATGAACATGAATACATCCTTGTAATGATAAACTACTTCACAAAGCGGGTTGAAGCAACATCTTACAAGAATGTCACCCAGAAGCATGGGGCTGAGTTAATTATGAATAATATAATTTATGGATTTGGATTACCACATGAGATCATTTCTAACAATGAAATGAACTTCAACAATTAGTATCTTGACACCCTCTATGAAAAGTATAAGATTAAGAGGCATAAATCTTCCCTTTAGCTCCAAACAGACTGATGTATATGAATTGCACACTTATGACATTCATGTTAATTTAGAATGTTCTCAACCATTAAATAGACTTAGAGAGTTTATTCTGACAAAGCTGAGACTAGTGTGCTATCAAATAGTTTGAGCATCTTAACTCAACGGTTAGGGTTAGACCCAAAGAATAGGCAATAGGTGTTTGGAAGAAATATCAAACCTAGACTAATTTCCAATTATGCCTTGGACCTTGGAGATAGATAGACAAAATTGGAAAGTTACACTTTACCCCAGACTTGATTATGGTATTACACTAGGTGTTGGACTAAGTTATCTTTGATATGCCAATCAGTGAGATCCATCAAAGGTCAAATACCTAGGCATGTTGGGGTATTTTTGGAAATCACCTGAGTAGGTGATCATAGTGATAGGATTAGCCTCTTATTCAGACAAAGTGAATATTAGGATTTACACTCTCTCTATTGGAAACATAAACTGTTGGTAGTGGATTTCGCCAATGTTTGAAATATGGTTTTGCAAAATATATTTATATATTCTATTATTGTTTTATAAAAGTTTTAGTCTCGGAATCCATCCGATCAGAGAGTGTGACACTGCATCTTGCAACCAGGGAGAGGTCCTTCCCTGTCGGATAGTGTTGTAATTATTAAGGCCAAGAGGTAAACTATAAAAGACTATTACAGGGTTGAATATATAATGTGCTTTGCTCACATAAGTCCATTATCCTTGAGTTTTCATAGAGTGACTGAATCTAAAGATCATTTAGATGTAAATGTTGGATCCAAATTGATCTCATGTTGATTAGATTTGGCCTAATCTCTTTTAGAGGTGGGGTTAAACCCTCATGAACTTGTATGAGACCTTTGTGGGGTCCCACGCCATACAATATTAGGCCCAAAGTGGAAATGCAGCATTTAGGAATGTGAGCCTTAAAGAAAAATGGGCCTAATACAATTAGTTAATTGGTAGTGATTTGGATTGAAAGTGGGTAATGGATATAGGTATAGAGCAATTATCTTATCAATTAAAAAAAGAAAAAATCTGATGCAAATCAGATTTGGATCATCTCCTCATCGGATCAGGACACTACAAGAAATTTCCTATAAATCGGCTGTCGCGTGCAATGCCCGTAAATCCCAGCAACATCAATGAACAATTTTACCCGGTCACAATTATTATTTTGAAAAAAACAATAAGAAAATAATAACCAATCGACCAGTGAAACAGGGGTCCCGCCAAAACAGCTATGTTGCGCCAAAGGAGGGATTCGTTAAATGTAATGACGAATATCTCTCACTGAAAATCATCATTTCCTTGAATCTCGATGCCATATCTTTGTTCCTCCATTTAACTTATCATTTGAGAAGTATGAGAAGCCCATGCATAGAGTTCGATTTCAAGAGAACTGTGGATGTGAGAGTGGAGATTTCAAGAGAACTGTGGATCAGTTGTGAATATCTGCTCAGAGAGAAGGATTTGAAGCCACGAACTTGTGAATAAAGATTTGAAGATTTGAAACTAGAGGGTTTGAGTTGAAGCCAGAAGATTTGTTCCTTGTAACCATTCCTGCTTGTGCGAATGATATTCATCTTCTCTCCTTTCTGATTTTATTTTATTTTTTTTATGAGATTTCTTTATTTATCTTCACCTCTCTTTCCCCTCATATGCAGGGATTTCGTCCATCGGCCTCTAGTTAGTTGGTACCCCAATCTTTTGTGAAGCCCTAAATAGAAGACATATTGGATTCTTGAAGCATAAACACGGTAGTAGGTCAAGCCAAATTCAAACGTAGGTATGTCAAAGCATAAAGAAATCATTTGTGGAATAAAGAATATATATCTGTCTTCATGTTCAAATTTTTGGAGATGGAGAATTTAGGTTTCTTAAAGAGTTTTTTATTTAACATTTTATTGAGGTTTCTTCTTTACTGGTTATGTACCATTTTCTCGACTCATAGATTTCCCTTGCTATCATCATCTTGTAAGCAAAGCCCAATTTGGTGGGGAAACCATAGGTGAAAACACAATAAAAATTGAAAGTGACAATAATTTTTCTCTACTTCACTACAAAAAAGTAGATAAAATTTTTCTCTACTTCACTAATGGGTACTGTCACTACTATCAACTCATAGGAATTTCTTTTTCTGTAGAAAGTAGGCAAGGATTCATTAGGATCCAATTTATAAAGTGTTTTTGATCCCCACTCAAGTTGCACCCCTAATTTTAATTTTCTGATTAGTAGAAAATCTCAATTACAGCTGATTGACTATATTTATCAACCTTCAGCCTCAATAAGCAGGGCGATAGAATTCTGTAGAGAGTCAGTTCAGATGAGGCAATCAGAGTAATAAGCACCTCACCCAAAAATAGAGCACACAACCTAACTCTCTCATCCTAACCCAATACAATGTTTAAAAAATAGAAAAACAAAAACCAATCATAAACCAACAAGACCATTGACCTACACAAATAGACAGAATACCAAAGTATTCTTTAAGCATGTAGCAACATTGCCATGCTTGGAAACTCATCGATGGTATTATAATCATAGAAGTTTTCTTCATTGATACCCTTATTACAAATGAAGTTGGTACACTTGTTGCCTTGTTTTAATGTTTAAGAAAGGGAAAGGCTCATGCCAACACTTGTTTTCTTTATTTTTTGAAAGATTGCTAGATGTAAACTTGCCAAGGGTGTGGGTATTTTCTCAAGGAATATATCAAACAAACATTGATTATCATTCTAAACCACTATTTCCAAAATGTTGTGAGATAAGAAAATCTGAAGGCCATGAAAGCATTAAATTTAATACAAATAGAGGTTCCCTCACTGTAAAAATTATGGAAAGTAAGCTTCTTATAAAGTAAAATAGTCACATGATTTTTGCACATTAATGCTTTGGTTGCACCCTAACCACAAGAATTGTTATTCTTTCAATTGATATGTATGCTGAATGGTATATAAAACTAGTGATATATCAAAAACTTAGATCTTTATTTTATAAATTTCTTGTCATCTTGGCATTGCCTAGGAGCCCACCTAGGCAACTAGGTACCCCATTGTCACCCAGAATCACCTGATGTGTTGACAAGTATGATTAGCAGTTGACTTTAAAACAATTGAGCACATCAAGAGGGGGTTCATGTCTACAACCCTAGTTGTAGTGATCAAATCAACTAGACTAGATGATTTGGTCTTTTGAATTTAAAACTATAGGAATTGTGTGTATATTTTATGGTCAGTCGCAATAAAATGCTTCAACCAAGGCTGTGGAAAATGCATTTGGACCTGCTGGTTATTTATTAGTAGCTGTCTATACTTACATGCTTGCTTGATGAAGGTGCATTCAATTGTAGATCCAGCAATTGATCCCACTTATAGATAATCAGTAAATCAGGAGTAGTGGGCTAGGTGAGGTCTGTAAATGGATTGCATTTAACAATATCTGAGTGCGATCTGAATATTGAAAAATGACATCTGAATCCAATCCGAAATCTGATCAGATTTGAAGATCCCGGGTTCGAATTTGAATCCTAATGGACTTGGATCAGATTCAGATTTAATCCGACACCGCTTTAATTTTTAAAATACAGAAAAAATTAAGAAGTTAATGACTTTTTAATAAATTCATATAAATATGACATACTAAATATATTATATATATTTTCATATATAATATAATATACAATTATATTTTTTATAATTTCAAATATGATTATATAAATTTTATATATTAAAATCAATGAATATTATAATATAATCGAATTTGGATTTTAATCGGACTGAATGGAGTTAAATCCACATCCAATAATGCAGATTGCAAAATCCAAATCCAATCCGATTATGTAAACACATAATCCTAATCCAAGATGATTGGATTGGATGTCAGATCAGACATCAGACTTTCAGAGGCCATTGACAACCCTAGGCTAGGTGAGGTATATTTTATTTTTCTGTACCACCATGCCAAGCAGATCCAAATTTTGCCAATTGATCAACTATATAATTTAGTTCCCTAGGAACCCAATTAAGGTTGACATGCAAGGAACCCAAGATGTCTCTGTTCTCTGTCAGATAGTGGGCTAACTTCCAAGGGCCTCCATCCTTCTCTCTTTATCATTTTATTGTGTTTGCAGAGTTCTGTCTTTTGCAATTCAGAGACCTGTGAGGACAACTAGAATTTCAGCCTTTGTTGAGTCAGATGTCCCTATCAGATCACTAAAAACCCACCAAATTTTGACATCCCTCTTCTTGAACAGACCACCAACCCCTGCTGAAATGGGGTTACCAATGGCACTACCATCGAAATTTACTTTCAACTCCAACACTTCTGGTATAGGACAGCTTCTGCTAATAATACTTAGTGGCCTGGGAGATGAATGCAGGATCTCTAACAAGTTCATTTGAAGATCACCCATCAAGATGCCTTTGAACTCAGAGGTTGCTTAACTGAAAGACTTTATTATCCCTCACTCCCTCCTTAAAGTCTTACTCACTGGTTGTTTTGAACTGAAAGACTTTATTGTTCCTATTTATTATCCCTCACTCCCTCCTTAAAAACTTTATTATTCATATTCTGTCTTTGAACTCAGAGGTTGCTGAACTGAGTCTAGCATTATGGCAACTTTGAATGGGTACCCTCATGATCCAACCTCATGATCCAGCTATGGCAACTTTGAATGGGTACCCTCCATGTTTTAATTTTCTAAATCCTTAACTAGATTTCTGGTCCATGAGGAAGGCATACCAATCTTGTTCTTATCAAAATAAGAACATGGCACCAATCCGGTCCTTACCAACATGGGTAATCTGGTCCTTCAGGTAATGGGTAACTTCCAGGAAGGCATGCTTGACCGCCCTAGCTTCCACTTCAGCCCCTGCCCCACCTAACACCCTTATAGCACTGAATTATTCTTAGGACTGCATTCTGGAAACTCGGGGCCCCACAGGGCATGCCCCACAGCACATCCCAACCATGTATTGAAAACATCAATCTTTCAACGATAAGTACAAGAGATGTTCCCAATGCACACTGAGATGAGCATGTGGGGCGCTGATGTGATTTCTGTGGTGTATTTTAGTATATCCTACTTTTTAACGAGAATTTGCAAGAGGAATGTTCTTCTGTGTTCCCTAAACATTTTTTTCTTCCCTTCAAGATGGGTGAAGATTTTTGAAGCCTAATTCAGAATACAATCCTGTTTCTAAATAGTTGAAGTTGTGATTTGAAGTATTGAACTTGATCAAGCAGAGGTATGCATGCAACAGTTTCCTCGAGGCTTGAGTTGAAGTTTAAAAAATGGGTGCCATTTTGATAAGGGCAGGGATCAGTTAACACCCCTGCTGAAGGACCAGATTGCTGGAAGTTACCCATTATCAAAATAAGAACTTGGGTCAGTTTATCATCTTTGAGTTTGCTTGTATCTACATAATCCCATGGCAACATCAGTCTACCCCCATTTGTGAGTTTGCTAAAATAGAGATTATTTCAAGTTAGCATTAATTTAGCATTTTAGTTGAGTAGAACAGATGATTTCGTGTTAGCATTAATCCCATGTAACCAATCTTGATCTGTTGCATGCTAGTTGAGTAGAACAGAGGTTTCACTATCACTTGTCTTGAACTACTTTGATGAATTGGTCTACTGTCATCAATTTGAGACTGTAGCATGATAGGTTTTGGTTTGTTGCTTTACCCAGGTAGCTTTGCATTGTTAGCTTTTAGAACTCATTGGCAACAAGAATGAGGTTTGAACTCAAGTTGGACAGATTGTAATAGGATATCTGATATGAACTGCCTTATTGTCTTCTAAAACCAAATAATAAAACAGAATAATGAAGGTTTGTGTCAAAGAAACCAGGTTGTGACCCTTAAAACATGAAGTTATGTTGCAATGAGTTAAGTACTAGATTATCTTACCACAGTAGCAAAATAAATAAGGAAAAGTTTACCAGGGGTAGTTTTCTTTTTCTTAATGTGAATTTCCTTCCCTACCATAATAAACTTATTCAAATTTAAAAGGATCTAAAGAATGATGGACTAAGGTCATTATAAGAGTCAGCATGCCAATGTAAATTCTAGAATACTAAAATGAAGTGTGTAAGCATATAAATTTCTTTTAACAAAGATATTTCAGTTTGTGGTAGTTATTCTAGTCATTACTTAAACATCTTCCACAAACCTTTTGGAGAGAAAATTAAATTAAAGATCAACAAACAAAGAAAAAAAAGTAAGTGAAGTAATGATTCTCATAGTTTGACAGTCTATCTTAACCAGTCTAAAATTGGTCTAAGTCCCTAGGATCCACAAATGAGCCCAGGGCCCCCAAACTTAGACCCCAAATCAACCCAAATAGAATTATCAACAACTATATATTGATTTGATTAGTATTGTGGGGAACAATTTTGAAACAAAAATGAAACTATACATAGTGGATAGTACTTCTAATTCAAAGATTTTATTGATCAAAGTTGTTTGATTTAGCGAAATGAGGATTCCACGTCAAGGAAGGTCAAGCCTAAGGGTCAATCTATCAACCTCAAGCCAAGAACCACCTGGAGATGCTCAAGCTAGCCAGCAGCTCGAGATTAACATGCCAGAGCCCCAATCCCAACAAACTGAAGATAGGGCTTCATCACAAAGTACAAGGACTCGGGGTGCTACAGCGGCGGCAGACGTATGGAGCATGCCTAGTGATGAGAAGATTGACCTTGAGTTTAATGAAGATGGTCAACCCATAAATGAAAATGCGAAGAGGCTAACAAGATTTTTGGGTTCCATCGCACGGAATGGTAATAAGTTGCCAATAGATGTAGACTCTTGGAGAGATGTACCGATAGAGACAAAAGAAGAGGTGTGGAAAGTCGTTCAGGTATGGATGGAGTTAGCTTTTTTTTTGTTCTTTTCAATATATATGTTGTATATGCATAAACTAAAACTTTCTCCTATGGTTGCAGACAAAGTTTAAAACAAAAGAAAATGACAAGGATTTTGTGTTAAAGTCTCTGTCGAAGAAGTGGAGAGGTTGGAAGTGTGACCTGAAGAAAAAATATTTTGATTTTGATCCACATAATGCTGATAAAGTACAAATTAGAGATGATCAAATTCATCCCCAACAATGGAAAAACATGGTGCAATATTGGAAATCTGAACAAGGGAGAATGAGTATCTTAAATAATTTAAAAATGAAAATTTTAGTTGATGGTATGATAAATATTATACTTTCTTTTATGGGTGCAAGCACAGTCTGAGATTAATAAACAAAACCGTTCAAAGCAAACAATGTGCCACACAGCAGGCTCAAAGAGCTTCGCAAGGATATGTGAGGAATTAGTAGTTAATTGTATTTTTTTCTTTCTTTGTATTGTATATAATATGTTTTAAATTTTATATGTTAACAAATACACAATATTTCACAATGATAGAGGGAAGAAAAAGGCCATGAGGTGTCTCATACAGAGTTTTTTTTTTTTTTTTATGACACATGCAAAGGACGGGACTCTTGTCGATTAAAGATTAGCCAATTTGATGGTATATATTTTAGTTCTTTCATTTGTGGCATTTTTAATTTAATATTATTTATTTGAAAATAATTCTTTTAAACACATTCTTTTCCTATTGTATAGAATCAAATGCAAAATTTCATGGCTCAAGATTCTGGGAGTTCGGGTGGGGCAAATGGCTCTTCCTCAGAAGATGTTTATGCTCGTGTAATGGGAGAAGAGCGTCGTGGTTGAGTACGTGGGGTAAGGTTGGGTCCAACTCCAACTAGTATTAGAAGCTGTGATAAGTATGCTGCATTGCTGAGAGAATCAGATGAGGCTAGAAGAAAGGCTGAGGAACGGGAAAGAGCATCTGAGGAACATGCAAAGAAGGTTGGGATGGAAGTGTCTACTTCGAGGGCGGACTGGTTATCCATGCAAAATCAAATGAATGATTTCATTTCAAATACGAAGACATTATTCGTCTACTCCCTTCTCTCAGTTTAGTGGCCATTTTCAACTCTGAAACACAAAATATTCTGGTATATGTTATTTTATATATAATTTTAGTAAATAATAAGATTCTAGTTTTCCATTATATTGACATGTAAATGCCTCATCTACAGGACGGTTTTGAAGTTGATTTACTAAGCCTCATCGAAAACCAGAAAATTCTTGTGGCAGAAGGAATAGTCATTAGCTCAGATCCATCAAAAGTTGTAGGGCCCCAAACACTGGTCAATGATGGTATGAGGTTATGGTTACTGTCCCAATATTGCCAGAACAACCACTTGTTCGTCCATATGGCTCAGTTAGAACAGTTGGAACAGTTGTTGGGGCAAATATTCCTTGGCTATCTCTATATGTAAGATACAAAATTTTGAGTCTAATTTTATCAATGAGCTTTTATGTTATAGTTAAGAATATTTATTTTAACCGGTTAAATGTTTTTGTTTGCATGTTAAACCAGTACAACATTGAGGATTTAAATGATGGAAAAGTTTATTAATTTCTTATTTATATAGTTTCTGTTTACTTTTGACTTACATGCTTTTTGTATTTTCCAAGACAAGTTACATTGGATTTTATATTTTCTCAATTTAGTATGTTTGTTCAATAGATGGATTTGATTTTATTTATTTATTGTTGGCCAAGGAAAAGGAGTTGGAAAAATAATTTCTTAGATGTTGGAACTGTCTATGATATGGAAACAAAACCACGATCTTTCTTTGAAAATATTCAGTTAATAACACTGGTTGTCTTCTCATAGCTCTCATTTGTGATACTAATAGTTTAAAGAAAGTGTAGCACAATTTGCACGGGAGAATACTGCTCCACATGCATCAAAAGGGGACAGGACAAACCACTTTTTAGAGGTCTATCCAATTGCTCCTAAAGCAGTACTAGGGGTCTTGCTAACCTAGACAGGTTAAACCATGTCTAAAGGCATGTTTTTTGCAATTTTTTATTCAACACTATTGTTTACAATGAATCTCTCCTAATCAAACACTTCCCTCATTGGATTTTTTTGATATGCAGATTTGTCTTTGGTGTGACAGCATTGCTTCCACTGATAACATCTACTGTTGTTCTTGTTAAAGGACAACTTATGTCTAGATATAATCTTTCTCTGTCAGGTCCTGGCTTTTTTGAGAGCTCAAAACAGAATATAATTCAGCTATGGAATGCTGTCAGGCCGCCTAATGTATTTTTGCCCACCTTATTCATCTTCCTGTGGCAAGCAACTCCGCAATCAGGTTCTGCCATGTTTTTCTTTACGCAAGTTCTTTCATCTTATATTTTAAGGATGTTATAGTTGATAGGTACTTGAAACTTCTATAATTTCTGAGCATCTGTTTTGGTTCCTTGTTTGGGTTTCAGGACAAACAGACTTGGTTTCACCCCATAATTTTTAGGTCGTGTCAAGCTTGTTACTCCAGTCACATCATTGATAGGTGTTGGACTGTATAATGGATTTTTGAAGAATGTTCCCTTGCAGAAGATTTTTCTATCTACAACCATTATAGGTTTGTCTGAGCTGAGGATAGGTTTTTTTTTTTTTTGGTTCCTTTCAACTAAGATTGTTTGAGAATTTTAAATTTCTAGGTTTCCATGGTCATTTTTACATACGATTTTATCATGTATATCTTCCTCGGATTTTCCTTGTTACTGGACTAAATCAGTAGTTTGGTGTAAGTGATGAATGGTTCGATATTGGAGATTCTTTGATTATAACAGTCCTTGGTCAGGTAACATATAATTTTTTAGCCATTTCATAGATATATGGCCATTTTAAACAGTAACTCTATCATACATTGTGGATGATATTTAAACTATTGGCTATTTCACAGAAACTTTAAATGCTATCAATTACTTAATTTTGTAGGATAGATGGTGGTTTCTCTGATATTAAGATAATGATGGGTGAATAGACAGTGAGATAAATATCTTTTTTTTATAGGAATTGCATATATATATATATATCCAAATTTGAGAGTTTTTATACATCCATTATAATAAAAGAGGTAAAATGATGTGAAGTGTAAAGGTATCCATCCACTCTTTGGACAATTTGGGAAAAAAGAACTCAAGAATTTTAAAGGGTAAAGTAAAGCAAAGGAAATCTACAAGAAAACATTCTGATCAGGGTGGAAAACCGACTAAAAACTTCTACTTTATTTGCTGATTTTACAGTAAATGATATGTAAGCATGTGGAAGCTCATAGATGATTCCTCATACATCCATAGGTTGCTTACCTCTCTATGATTGGATTCCTTCTTCTATGACATGCAAAGTTAAGAGTCACAGTAACTTTGTTGTACGGCAGAGCCTGCACTATAGGTATATGGCCACAGGTACACCACCCGATTCAGTAGTCCATATTGGTTTGTTCCACACTAATGATCTGCAACAACACTTCAAACAAGTCTCCAAGGGAGTATAAGACTAGCCTTTTCCAGTCTCTTGGACATTGAAATCAAACTTGAAAGAATGGCTCCATTGCTTACACCAGAAGCAAGTTTCAGTACAAAATCTAAATTATGGAACCTCATCACTGAACCTAGATGGATTACATAATATTTAATCAGAAGTGGTTCAACTGTACCACTAATTTCTCAAGGAAGGATTGCAGCCTTTTTTAGCAATCTTACTACCTTAGATGGAAATGATGGTCTACATTTTTTGTTTTTTGTAATTTGAAGGCACATGAATGCTACTTTGATTTAGGGTCTTCATCTACATCCATGCCTAGGAGATTTCAGAATAGGTTGATCTTCTACCTATGAAGGTATAATGGGTAGGGCTCACTGGCTGACTTTGGGTCCCCAAGACCTTCCTTTCCAGCTTTCTATCCAGAAATTGTGTGTGCCATCAGTAGCTCATCAGTGTAACCAATACTCAAAGCTGGCTACAGAATACAGGCTCACCAAAACACTTTATTTTCTTGCGGATGAAGATTTGCCCACAATGAAAATGATCTGGTTTTGATCCACAAGCTTACAGGGACATTCCCAGCTTCTCCACGGTCTTCTCCTGTTCAGGAGATACTTTGAGTGATTGGTGATCCTATTGACCAATTTTTGACCCAAGTGACAGAAGAAAGACTAGTAGATTTCTACTATGATCTTCACATTCAATGCATGTGTTGGTAGGGTACAGTGCCATTTGTCTTTTTTAATGTGTTGTCCAAAATGCCAATCTTGTTCCAAGTAAATTGAGGTATGGGTTTGGGAATTTGGGCCTCATGGCTGAGAATGTGGCACAAAGGGCCCAAAATATAGAATCTCCATGATCTTCTAGGCGAGCCCACATAAACTAAACAAGTAACCATTAAGATGGTTTATTTTGATGTTTTCTTTACAATGTACCTACAACAGTCATTCTTCTACTTAGTGATAAATTTACCAAAGAAGATATTGATGGCAATGGCATGCTGTGGTTGTGTTGTTGATGAATAATTTTACCATTTCTATAAGTGGGCACATGAGAAGTCTAAGTTTTCTACTCGGATGCCTTTCATTGCTTGGTTGAGATATATTGTAGCTTCACAGGCTTAAGCAGTGGCTTTCTGAAAGCATCACCATGATGGGTGTAGAAGTGTCAATTTTCTATAAAAGATAGGCACAGGCTTAAGCAGTGGCTTTCTGTGCATATGTGGCCTGCTTGTATGCCATTGTTCAACATTTTAAAATCTAGAAAGAAATAAAAGGAAATAATATCTATCTACAGATTTTAAATATTAATTTAAATTTGCTGGAGTTTATAATTGCACTTATTCACATCGGTTTATTTTTCTTATAGTCCTGAATCCATTTTCATATATATTCAATCATAATTGCACTATCATCAAACTCAACCCAGATAAGATGATTGGGTGAGTAAATTAACTTGGTTCAATTTCCTACACTTTTTTTCTCTTTTTTTTTTCATTTCAACTACCTATTCTTAGGAGAATGTATACACCTGTCATGGGGCACTTATTTATTGTGTTCTATGCATGTTATATTATCATTTACCATTCAAACTTGTGTTATGACTTACGTGCTTGTAATCTATGTACAGGTAGGGGAGTTTTAGGATTATCAATCCCTGGTTGCCCTGAAACGTTCCAATTATTCTGGCAAGATGAACAATCCAAGGAAGAAGGTTGTAGAAGCCAAAGATCAGGGGAAGGCAGTCAAAGATCAAAGGAACAATAAATTGTCATAGATCAATAATTTTATTTGAACAATTTGTTTTGGATACTATAATGATTAATCTTTATATTAGTAGATTGAGTTTTACATTTAAACTTTTATTCAAGTTGTTTAAGTTTCCATATATCAATTTGCAACAGTGTATTAAGTATGTATTATAGTGGTGGATCAATAAAGTGCAGATATAAAAAGATGTTGAAAATAACATATCATAAAAAAATAGTGATCAAAGCCGGCGATCACCTAATCGCCGGCGTAGCTATACATAAGGCCATTTTAAGTATGATCTAAGCCGGTGGTTCAGGCTGCCACTAAAACGAGCAGGACATTTTTTGCAAAATTTAGGCTGGTGGTCCAGACCGTTGCCTAAAGGAGCTGGCCAGTTTTTGACAAAACTAAAGCAGGCGGTTCCGATCACCGCCTAAAAGAGTAGGGCTTTTTTACTAAAACCTACACTGGCAGTCCATGGTGTCTATGTCGGTGGTTTACACCGTCGGCACACATGTAAATTGAAAATCATGCTGGTGGTCTGCTTTTACTTGTATCGATGGTTTGTAATGTCGGCATTTATAATATATTTAAAATTATTTATTTATTTGTTTTACTTTATTGGTGCTTTATGACTGCAAATATAGTAAAGGATAAGCTGGCAGTTTTGACAAAACACCAACAATACTTAATTTAATAGTCCAAATTGATGCCACCTAGGCCGGCGGTTTTGTACAGATTTGTCGGTGGTCATCAGTTTCCCCAACGGTGGCTATACCGAGAAAGAAAGACCTCTGGTAGATCATTGGCATTGGTCAATGACGGTGGTCATGTGGTTTTTGCCAGCAGTCCCAAACCGCTGACAAAAACCTATTTTTTTGTAGTGGGAGTTTGCTCCATAAAGAGATAAAGAGAGAAGTGGATGAACCAATCTTGGAGTCTCACTCCACTTTCTTGTTCTCTTATCTTCTCTCTTGTCTCTTAAGAAACCCAAATTCGATCTAGGCTTTCAAGAACTGATTTTTATCAGTTTTCTTTTGTGTTTTTGCAAGAAAAACATTGAAGAAATTCAGTCTCACATCTCACTATATCCAAGCAAATTGGATAGCAGAATTGCTTAAACAAGTGTTGTTAAATCGGTTTCTCCTGTACACTGCGCCATCTTCAGTTGGAGGTTAATCTTGGGACTATTATTGGTTGTGAACTACTACCTTGGGGGTTGTTATTTGTGGTCTCCATATCAGTTATAATCTCCTTTCATTTTGGTTTCAAGTCTGGCTTGGTTTAGTGCAAGATCGATCAAAAATAAATAAATTTTTTAAAACATCGAGAAATCGATTCCCATAAGGGTTAGAAAAAACTTTGAAGTTTTGCCCAACCATCAAGCATAGTTTGATCATCCATAAGATGGATTCTAAACCCTTCCGATAGTGGTATCAGAGCACTAGGTTCAGTTCTTGGATTGAACCAAATTAGATTTGAAAGAAAGATCAAATCGGCATGAACTAGTATAGTCGATTTGACCTAGCCAGCATAATCTCTGAGAATTCAGTTCTCAGAAATGGAGCCAAAGATTTGAAAACTAATCTTTATATTTTCTGATATTATTTAGAATTGTTTGATGTTGAATTCTTGAATTCTTAGGCTGAAAGTGTAATAGAGATCAAATTCTTTAATGGTGGTAAGATTTATGTGCACCATAAGATTATTTGATTATTTGGTCTGTAATTATTTTTTTCTAATTTATTTACATTGAAGAACTTGCTGGAGATCGCGGAGAAAGATGGAGAGGGAGTTCGATGTGGAGATAGCAATTTGTTAGCTTCTTGCATTTGTTCGGATTATTCAGACTATAACACTATCAACCCTAATTACTTAATTTGTTAAATTTTTGTTTATTTGTTGATATGATTGTGAGTCATAACTGAGAATTTTTAGATAAAAATCTATGTGGATTGATGCATGTTTTGGGCTGAACCTATAGTTGGTTGGAGACTGATAACAGTCCATTGAATTACTGTATAAGTGATCAAATTTGGATCTAGGCCAAGGGTTTAATGGGCCATTACATGGAACAGTTCATTCCATACTTGTAAGCCCATTTCAACATGGATAACTATATGGGTTAAACTGCTTTTGGTAGTTGGGCTCATATACCAAGATAAATATTATTAGATAATTGGGTCCATTAATAGGATAATCATATGTTAACCTAAATGGGTCTAGGATTTATAATGATTTTGATCAATTATGTGTGTGACATGCTATGTGAATGTGATTCGTACATGGGCTATAAGTGCTTGGTCCATGCAAGACTTATGTGGCTTTCCACACCCATCATTGTTGAATGCACATCATTGCCATGATGTCCATGGATTATTGAATAATCTCCTTTTAATGGTCTCTTATCTTGTTTCCTCTCTAAGACCTAAAGCTGACGTAGGGACTGATATATTTGTTCCCTCATGAATAATATAAGTGCTATGAGATAGGGAATATCATACATAACATTCCTACATCATTCTTAATGAACAGAATGTCGTCTATATACAGAATCATAAATGTAACCATATCTCCCACTGTCTTTCTATAAACACAAGGTTCATCTAGATTATGCTCAAAATTAAATTGTTTAACTATTGAGTCAAATCGGATGTTCCATCTTCTGAAAGCATGGCTATAGACGAGAAGGCCTCCTTATAATTGACTCCTTTCTGAGTGTACCCTTTCGCTACAAGCCGAGTTTTATAGGTCTCAACCTTTCCATCAGGGCCTTTCTTCCTCTTGTAAATCCATTTGCAACCGATTGCTTTCCCCCCAGGGGTGGGTCTACGAGAGTCTAGACTCCATTGGTTTTCATTGAGTCCATCTCAACTTTTATGGAATCTACCAACTTCAAGGAGTCTATGTCCAACATAGCATCCATATAAATCACGAGATCTTCCTCACTGTCTATAGCTTCCATCAAGTAACTTTCTTAATTAAAGTCATAACGTATTGGAGGTCTAGAAACCCAGGTAGATCTTCTAAGTTGGATATTGTTATTTGGAATCTGTGGGTTATCTCCCACTACTCCTGAGCTCTCTTCATCAAGAAAAGTTTCCTAATGATGATTGTTCAGGATGTAGCCCTCCTCCAAGAAGTAGGTATTTCGACTAATAAACTCTTTTTATTCTCGTAGATCATAGAAGAGATACCCTACAGAGTCCTTGGGGTAGCCAACAAATAGGTAATGGCTAGTTTTGGATTCCAATTTGTCCACACTTGTCTTTTTGACATGTGTTGGACAACCCCATATTTTCAAGTATCTTACACTTGGTTTCTTGCCAATCCATAGCTTATAAGGAATCTTAGGAACCAACTTGGTTGGAACCCAATTCAACATATAAATTGTAGTCTCTAATGCATGCTCCCAAAAGGAAAAGGGTAACTCTAAATGGATGAAGAGTGATCGGACCATATTTAATAGAGTCAGATTTCTTCTCTCTAACACACTGTTTAATTTTGGTGTAGCAAGAGGATACAACTATGATATAATCCCATTGTCCTTTAGGTAGCCCTTGAATTTGTTGAATAGATCTTCACCTCCTTGATCTGATCGAAGGGCTTTGATTTGTCTCCCCAACTATTTTTCAACTTCTTATCTAAATTCCTTGAACTTTTCAAAGGATTCAAACTTATATCTCATTAGGTACACGTTACCATATCGAGAATAATCATCGGTGAAATTTATGAAATAATAGCATTAGTTTTGTGCTCTAATATTCATGGGACCACATACACCAATGTGTATAAGGTCAAGTGTACCTGTAGTTCTTTCAGGTTTACCTGTAAATGGCCTTTTTGCCATCTTGCCTTGGAGGCAGGGCTCACAAGTTGAATCTTCCATAATGAGAAAAATCTAGAGGACCATCCTTCACCAATTTTGTGATACGTTCTATATTAATATGATCAAGTCGGTATTATCACAAGCACGTGGGATTAACTGTATCATGCGTTCTTTTCTTGGGGATGCGTTCCAATATAGTTTCGATTACATTTGTTTCTAGAGAATGATGGAGAACATAAAGACCATTCTCAAGTTCTCCATGAGTAAGGAAATTGTTATTCAATTTAATTGTAATCTTATTACTAGAAAAACCATCCTTACACAACTTAGGAATTAAAATTAGATTTATTAAGTAAAGGTACACAAATAGGGATCGCAATTTTCCCATTTCCCCTATCCCAGTGGGGATCCACCTGAAGAAAGGGTTAGCATTCGTCATATGGATGACGAAACCATGCTAGGTGGCTGGGAAATTTTTCAAAAATTTCCTAATCCTCCCAGGAATTAAATTCCTTATGTTTTGAAAAACTACATTTTAAGGATCGGTCTTGCACTGAAACAGACCAGATCTGAAACCAACCAAAGAGGGAGATGCATACCTGATACGGATACCACAAGCGCAAATCCCAAGGTGGAAGTTCATGCCCAAATCATTCCTAAAACAAGCCTCTACTGAAGATGGTGTAGTGTATTCCTGAAGCCGGTTCAACAATGCAGTCTTTAGCAAAACTGCAATCCAACTGCTTGGATCGAACTAGGGAGGTGAGCATGAAATTCCTCTGAATTTTTCTTGCAAAATTTAGAAGAAAACTGATCTATATCAGTCCCAAAATAGCTATTATCGAACTAGGGTTTCTTGGGAGACTAAAGAAGAAGAGAAAGCAGAATAGAGAGGTGTTCTTGTTCAGTTCGCCCTCTTCTTCTTTTATCTCTTTATGGAGCACTTCTCCTAGTCAAATTAGGAGATTATCCAAATCTAATTTGGATCAGGACTCTTAAGAGATAAACCTTATCCTCTTAAGAGGATAGGTGCTTCATACTAATTCATCATATTAATTATGGGCCTTAGGCCCATCAGCTATAAGGCTCACAACCCAAGGGTGTTGCATGGCCAATTTAGGCTTGATTTGTATGGTGTGGGACCCCACAATGAATCTTAACCTCTGTGAAAAGGCCTAGCCGAATTCACTGCTAAACACAGTGAACCCCTGAAGACATCACTATGGGTTCAAAATGATTCAACATTTACACTTAAGTGATTTTGTCCTTTTGCAAACATTTTTCATAAAACACATATATATAATATATCATATAAATATATTTAGCAAAACCAAATCTCAAACACAGTTGAAATCCACTACTGTCAATTTAGGTTTCCATCAGAGAGAGTGTAAGTCTTATCATTCACTTTGTCCGACAAAGGGGCCGTTCCTATCACTATGATCACCCACTTAAGTGAATTCTCAAACTGTCCTAACATACCTAGGTTTTGACCCTCAACGGATCTCACTGATTGGCATATCAAAGACAACCCAATCCGACACATAGTGCAGTACCACAATCAAGTCTAGGGGTTATGTGTAACTTTTTAGTTTTCCCCATCAATCTCCAAGGTCTAGGGCATAACTGGAAAATGGTCCAAGTTTAGTATTTCAACTAAACACACACTGCATACTACTGCATGTGCTTTGGGTCTAACTCTAGCAACTGAGACAAGCTGCCCTAACTTCTTTGGTAGCACATCAATGTCATCCTTAGCAAGATAAACTCACCAAGTCTATCCAACGGCTGAGAACATTCTAAAATAACACGAGTCTTATAAGTGAAGGGATGGGATATCCATCACATGGACGTCCAAGTCTTGTAGAATGGACTGGGCGAATTTCAAAAAATTTCTCCCATCTTTGCAGGGAATCGAATTCCCTATTTTGCAAAACATATTTTCAAGGATCAATCTTGAACCATGAACCAGATCAGATCTGAACCAAAAGGAATACGAGGGAGGATGTACCTGATACGGAGAAACAATATCTCCCAATGGAGGTGTTCACGCCCAAGGAAGGATCCAAAATCTGCTCCCACTGAAGATGGCGCAGTGCAGGATGGAGCAGAATCAGTAATGTTCTTCCAAAAGAACTTGACCCTTCGCAAGAATCAACTGGATGGCTTGTGAGTACAGCTCCAACCAATCTTTTCCCAAAAAATTGGAATCAAGATCGGATCTTGATTTCTCCCAAGAATTGGAGATCGAACTAAAGGTAAAAGCGGTGGCAGGAGAGAATTCGCAAGGTGCAGAAATCTCTCTTCTTGTGATTTTCAGCTTTGAAGATAATTGAACATCAATCACTAACTCTCTGTATTTCGCCCCTTTCTCCTTTCATAATCTTAAAGGGATCAGCTCCTAATCTCATTAGGAGTTACTAATCCAAATCATATTTGGGTTAGAAGTCCCTTTAAGTGATAAGGGATAACCCTTATCTTATCTGCAGATCAGATCAGCCATCTCCTAATCTAATTAGGAGGTTTCAAGATCTAAATCTTGGACTCTCTAAGTGGATAGGGTCTAGGCTCAATCCTATCAGTTGATCCATCTCAGAATTCGCCCCTTTTTAATTGATTGATCAAATCAGCCCAGTTCAAAATGGGCTTAAGGCCCATTTAAGGTTATGTACTCACTTAGCCTTCCAAACTACTGCCCAGTTGGGCTTCCTTTTATGGCGTGGGACCCAAACATTGATCTACACATCAGCCACATGGGTTCAGCCCAGCCTTTGTTGCAAGGCCTGGCCGAATACACTGTTATGGACAGTGCACCCCTTGAAAACCCATCGTATGGGCTCTATGGGCCCAACACTTACCCTAAGTGGTCCCTGGGCCAAACCACCTTGTAACACCCAGGGACTCTGGGCAGATGCAAGATTAGCCCATCAGGTATTATCCTCAATGGTCTTACACTTAACCTCTCAGCCCATAATGATCAAACACTGCCCGACAAGAGAAGACCTCTCCTTCGGCTGCAAGGAACAATGTTGCACTCTCAACTTACATGGATCCCGGGAATTAAAACCTTTTGCAAACCATTTCGAAACCATAACATATATATATATATATATATATATATATATCTTTATATAAATATATTTTGCAAAACAAAATCTCAACAATTGAAATCGTCTACCGGCAGTCTTGGTTTCCATCAGAGAGAGTGCATCCCCGATCATTACCTTTGTCCGACAAAGGGGCTAATCCTGTCACTATGATCACCCACTCAGATGAATTCTCGCACTGTCCCAACATACCTAGGTTTTGACCCCCACTAAGGGTTTCACTGATTGGTACATCAAAGACAGCCCAATCCGACATCTAGTGTAGTATCATAATCGAGTCTAGGGGTTAGGTGTAACTTTCCAGTTTTGCCCATCTATCTCCAAGGTCCAGGGCAATACTGGAAATCTGGTCCGTTTCAAAGGTTCTATTAATCCTACACTGTATGTGCCTAGGGTCTCACCCTAGCAGCTGAGACTGGCCACCCCAACCGACTTGGTGGCACCACAGTGTCAGCCTTGTCAGGATAGGTCTCCCCAGACCGATCCACTGGCTGTGAACGTTCTAAACTAACACGAGTCTCATTAAGTGTCCAGTTTAAGGGTATTACATAGAAACATACCAAGGGAACATGAATCAAATATGCACTTTTATTCATTTACAATAAATTAATAAAGTACATCATTCTGATTGAAGCTAAGGGTATACAAAATCGTCTAACAGCTCCCACTTGCACTTAGGTCCAATCAGGAACTAGCCGGAGTCCCATGCTTTCCACGTGTTTGTCAAACACTTTCTGTGATAGTGGCTTTGTCAATGGGTCTGCTACATTTTCCGCTGACGCTACCTTTTGAATCAGGACGTCCCCTCTACCAATAATCTCCCGCGGTATGTAGTACTTCCTCTCGATGTGCTTTGACTTCGAGTGGGCTCGTGGCTCCTTAGCCTGAGCAATGGCTCCATTGTTGTCACACAACAATGGGATGGGTGATGTGCTGGACGGAACTACTCCCAACTCATGAACGAACTTCTTCATCCACACGGCTTCTTTGGCAGCCTCACTTGCGGCAATGTACTCGGCCTCGGTCGTGGAGTCTGTAGTGGACCCCTGTTTACTGCTTTTCCAGCAAACAGCACACGATCCTATCATGAAAACATATCCAGATGTAGACTTTCTATCATCTAGATCCGACTAGAAATCGGCATCTGTATACCCTTGGATCTGTAGTGAGCTACCATCGAATACTAGACAAAATTCTTTCGTCCTTCGAAGGTACTTAAGTATGTTTTTCACAGCAGTCCAGTGCTCCTGCCCTGGGTTGGCCAGAAATCTGCTTACTACACTCATTGCCTGAGCAATGTCAGGACGAGTGCAAAGCATGGCATACATGATGCTCCCTATGGCAGAGGCATAGGGAACATCTTTCATGCCATCAATCTCCTCAGAAGTCTTAGGAGACATTTTCTTGGAGAGAGTGACTCCGTGCCTGAAAGGAACGTTTCCTTTCTTGGAGTTTTCCATGCTGTATCTTTTGACTATTTTGTCAATATAAGCATATTGGGATAATCCTATTATCCGTTTCGATCTATCTCTATAGAGTCGAAGACTCAGTATATAGGAGGCTTCTCAAAGGTCTTTCATGGAGAATTGTTGTGATAGCCATACTTTTATCGTAATTAACATTCCTACATCATTCCCAATGAGCAGAATGTCATCTACATACAGAACCATAAACGTAACCTTATCACCACTGGTCTTTCTGTAAACACAGGGTTCATCCGGGTTTTGCTCAAAATCAAACTTTTTGACCGTAGAGTCAAATTGGATGTTCCAACTTCTAGAAGCTTGCTTGAGTCCATATATGGATCTATTCAACTTACAAACCATGTGTTCCTGACCCGTAGCTACAAAACCTTGCGGTTGCTGCATATAGATATCTTCAATAAGATCTCCATTCAGGAACGCAGTTTTGACATCCATCTACCAAATCTCATAATCATAGTAAGCTGCTACAGCTTGCAGGATCCTAATGGATTTAAGCATGGCCACAGGCGAAAAGGTCTCCTCATAATCGATGCCCTCTTTCTGAGTGTACCCTTTCGCCACCAAACGAGCTTTGAAGGTCTTAACCCTACCATCGGGGCCCTTCTTCCTCTTGTAAATCCATTTGCAACCGATTGCTTTTACCCCGGAGGGTGGATCTACTAGAGTCTAGACTCCATTGGTCTCCATTGAGTCCATCTCTGCTTTCATGGCCTCCACCCACTTCTGGGAATCTATGTCCAATATAGTTTCCGCATAAGTCACGGGATCCTCCTCACTAGTCAAGGTTTCTACCAAGTAACTATACTGGTCATAACCATAACGGACTGGTGGCCTGGATACCCGAATCGATCTTCTAGGTTGGTCACTACCTGGAACTTGTGGGACATCTCCCACTGCTCCTGAGCTCTCCTCATCAAGAACAACTTCCTGATGATGGGTGTCCAGGATATAATCGGTTTCCAAGAATCGTGCATTTCGACTGTAGAACACTTTCTGCTCACTTGGGTCATAGAATAGGTAACCTATAGAGCCTTTTGGGTAGCCTACAAATAGGCAACGGCTGGTCTTGGATTCCAACTTGTCTGCACTCGTTCTTTTAACGTGTATTGGACAACCCCAAATCTTCAAGTGTCTGACACTTGGTTTCTTTCCGGTCCAAAGTTCATATGGAGTATTCGGAACCAATTTGGTTGGAACCCGATTCAGCATGTAAATTGCAGTTTCTAATGCGTAACCCCAAAAGGATGTGGGTAACTCTGAATGGATGAGAAGTGACCGGACCATATCCAATAAGGTCCTATTCCTCATCTCTGAAACACCGTTAAGTTGTGGTGTAGCAGGAGGAGCCAACTGTGATACTATCCCATTGTCCTTTAAGTAGTCCATGAATTCGTCAGAGAGATACTCGCCACCTCGATCTGATCGAAGGGCCTTAATTTCTCTCCCAAACTGTTTCTCGACCTCTTGTTTGAACTCTTTGAACTTTTCAAAGGATTCAGACTTGTGTCTCATTAGGTACACGTAACCATATCGTGAAAAATCATCGGTGAATGTAATGAAATACACATGTTGGTTACGGGTCCTAACACTCAGGGGACCACATACATCAGTATGTATAAGGTCAAGTGTGCTTGTACATCTTTCAGGCTTACCGTTAAATGGCCTCTTTGTCATCTTACCCTGAAGGCAAGGCTCACAAGTGGGAAGATCTTCTACAGTTTGAAAATCCAAAGGACCATCCTTTACCAGTCTTGTGATTTGGTCAATACCAATATGGCCAAGTTGGCCACAGGCATGTGGGATTAACTGTATCACGTGCTCTTTTCTTGGGGATTTCGACCGACGTAGTTTTGGCTATGTTAGTTTCTAGAGAAGGATGTAAAACATAGAGACCGTTCTCCAGTTCCCCATATGCGATGAATTTATTGTTTCTTTTAATAGTAATCCTATTACTGAATAAGACAGAATATCCATCCGCACACAGTTTTAAGACAGAAATCAAATTTCTTCTTATATTTTGCACAAAAAGACAATCTTTAAGTACAATATTTCCTTCTCTAAATTTTAATTCTACGGTGCCTATTGCCGTAGCTGCAATGCTTGCAGAAGCCCCCAAGTAGAGCATCACTTCTCCATCATTCAGCCTTTTGCTTACTTTGAACCCTTGCAGTGAGTTACACGCATGAGTTGAAGCCCCGGAGTCAATACACCAGGACGCAGAAGCCACTAATAAGTTAGTTTCTATGACACAAGATTCGAAATTACCTTTCTTGGATTCTAGGTACTGAGGATAGTTCCTCTTCCAGTGGCCGGTTTGTTTGCAGAAGTGACATGCATTTGCTGTCCTGTCCTTCTTCTGCTTCTTGGGCTTGGTAGTCTTCTTTTGAGGCTTCTTTGCCTTCCTCTTTTTCTTGCCCGTTTTGTTAGCTTCAACAAGTATCACCACAAGCTCATCGTTCTTAAGTAAGTCCTCGTCCCTTTGCAACATATTGCTCAGCTCTTGGATGCTGTCATTCAGCTTGTTCATATTGTAGTTTAATATGAACCCATTGAAGGAAGAGGGCAAGGAGTTCAGAATGGCATCTACTTGAGTCCCAAGATCTAGCCCGGATCCAAGGGCTTTCAGCTCGTTAATGTAACCCATCATCTGAAGACAATGGTCGTGAACTTTCTACCCCTTGGACATCTGAGCAGTCATGAACATTTTCAAGACCTTATGCCGAGTAGAACGGTTCTGCTCTTCATACATTGTTTTTAGACTGTCCAATATGTCCTTAGCGAGTTCGATCTGATCGAACTGCCTCTGTATTGAGTTGTCCAAAGAAGCAACGACATAGCAGCGGGCTAGGGAGTTTTATCCTCCCAATCTTGGAATTCTCTCCTACGGGCTTCAGAAGCCCTATCACCCGGACATTTCGGGGCAGGAGATTTGACTACCTTATCCAATTTTTCAGATGTTAAAACCAGCATTAGGTTATGGTACCAGTCGGCATAGTTTGGGCCTTTAAGCTTGTTGTCGTCAAGAAGCTTTGCAAATTGTCTGTTTGCCATTTTCTGATAAAACAACAAATATCAGTGCACAACCTTATTTGATTCATGTTCAAATCACAGATTTGGATTTTAATCTATGTTCCATTCCCATTTGTTCATCTCTGAGTTTTCCCTCTTGCTCAGGGACGGAGACAGCGACTTGTCTCTGGAAATGTGGGAAACCACGTAGGGTGCATGGGGCCAACTATTTCAGTTGCAAAACCCCACCACCTTTCTGTGAAGGATCACATCCACTCATCATATGAGTTTTCCCTTTGGCTTCTATCAGACAAGGTTCAGAGTCGTTTTTAGGTAAACCTTTCTGTCCAGTGAGTGCTCACCCATCATGTTCGTGAACGCCAAGGTACCGTGAGAGAGTTCCCATTTTCTGGTGAAGACCCTCCCACATCGGTCTATGATGTCCCTATCATCTTATGAAACACTTAGACAAGCCCAACAACAAATGGATAGCCCATTTTCTGGTGCATTTCCTCATTACTGAAGGACCCATCCTCATGCTAATGATGGAAGGCCTTTAGAGAGTTCATCACATGAATCTCCCTATCACATGCACTCATATTTACTAGAGGGAACAAGAATTACGCCCTAGTTTATTTTAGGTCAAACCAAAGTGGCTCCCACTGACTTTCATATAGCCAGATTTCGGTGGGCCTAAATCGGCTAGGGTTCCGCACGTAACCTCTTCAAGAGGTGTGGGGCCCACCATTGAGGGAGGTCATCCAATGACCAGGAGGGACACCATGGCAATGATGTGCATTCAGCCATGGTGTGTGCAAGAGCCACTATCGAATCTGCATGGGCCAAGCACTTATGGCCCATGAACGTAGCACATCACATACATCCATACATCACATGCAGGGAGGAATTGATCCAATCAATTAATTATCTGTAAAAGCCCATTTGAAGCCCATTTTAATCCATAATATTAACAATTAATATCATCTAGGTATATGGGCTGAATCAGGGTTACCCAGTTCGGCCCATATAGCTTGTTCTTTTGAAGTGGGCTTTTGGCAGTTTTAACAATTTAAAACTGGGCCTTACAGGTTGGGCCGAATTAAACAACCAATTAATTATCAATCCTTAGGCCCATTAAACAAAATTTAGGGCTGATATACAGCCTTAATCGAATCCAGATTCGGTCCAAACAATTTTGAACCAATCTTGGTTCGAATGGGTATAGGGTTTGATTTTTAATTAAATCTTTAATTCAAGAAAATAATATGAAATTAAAGAATTGATAAAAGAAAACAAGAATCAATCAATCCAGGGTTGTTCGCACAATCCATCCTGCAAAACAGAGGTTAGATCACAGTTTGCAGTTTCATAAACTGCAAATCGCAGATTGTAGTTTTCCCATCTGCGAAATTTCCTTCTCTACGAAATCTTCTTTTCTGCGCCGCCATCTTCGATCCAAAATAAAATAAATAGAAATCCTATTTCTATTAACAATTACATCAGATCGAATACCTATACATTCAGTCTAAAAATAAAAAAAAAAATTATTTACACACCAAATGTAATGAATAAATCAAGAAACTACAAATCTTGTAGGTTCCCTGCGCAAACCAAGAACTCGATCTCCTCTTGTACGAACAAAATTAATTTCAGATTATTTGCCCATTAATTTTGGAAACAGATTTCCCAAAACCCATATCTACGCAAATCGGGTAGAACACCTTCTGCCCATTTGCGCAGGTTCAGATCTGAAACAAAATGGTTCAAGATTTGAACCATGGCTCTGATACCACTGAAGGGATGGGATATCCATCACATGGACGTCCAAGTCTTGTGGAATGGACTGGGCGAATTTCAAAAAATTTCTCCCATCTTTGCAGGGAATCGAATTCCCTATTTTGGAAAACATATTTTCAAGGATCAATCTTGAACCATGAACCAGATTAGATCTGAACTAAAAGGAATAGGAGGGAGGATGTACCTGATATGGAGAAACAATATCTCCCAATGGAGGTGTTCACGCCCAAGGAAGGATCCAAAATCTGCTCCCACTGAAGATGGCGTAGTGCAAGATGGAGCAGAATCAGCAATGTTCTTCCAAAAGAACTTGATCCTTCACAAGAATCAACTGGATGGCTTGTGAGTACAGCTCCAACCAATCTTTTCCCAAAAGATTGGAATCAAGATCAGATCTTGATTGCTCCCAAGAACTGGAGATCGAACTAAAGGTAATAGCGGCGGCATGAGAGAATTCGCAGGGTGCAGAAATCTCTCTTCTTGTGATTTTCAGCTTTGAAGATAATTGAACATCAATCACTAACTCTCTGTATTTTGCCGCTTTCTCCTTTCATAATCTTAAAGGGATCAGCTCCTAATCTCATTAGGAGTTACTAATCCAAATCATATTTGTGTTAGAAGTCCCTTTAAGTGATAAGGGATAACCCTTATCTTATCTGCAGATCAGATCAGCCATCTCCTAATCTAATTAGAAGGTTTCAAGATCTAAATCTTGGACTCTCTAAGTGGATAGGGTCTAGGCCCAATCCTATTAGCTGATCCATCTTAGAATTCGCCCCTTTTTAATTGATTGATCAAATCAGCCCAGTTCGAAATGGGCTTAAGGCCCATTTAAGATTATGTACTCACTTAGCCTTCCAAACTACTACCCAGTTGGGCTTCCTTGTATGGCATGGGACCCAAACATTGATCTACACATCAGCCACATGGGTTCAACCCAGCCTTTGTTGCAAGGCTTGGCCGAATACACTGTTATGGACAGTGCACCCCTTGAAAACCCATCTTATGGGCTCTATGGGCCCAACACTTACCCTAAGTGGTCCCTGGGCCAAGCCACCTTGTAACACCCAGGGACTATGGGCAGATGCAAGATTAGCCCATCAGGTATTATCCTCAATGGTCTTACACTTAACCTCTCAGCCCATAATGATCAAACACTGCCCAACAAGAGAGGACCTCTCCCTCGGCTGCAAGGAACAGTGTTGCACTCCCAACTTACATGGATCCCGGGAATTAAAACCTTTTGCAAACCATTTCGAAACCATAACATATATATATCTTTATATAAATATATTCTGCAAAACAAAATCCCAACAATTGAAATCGGCTGCCAGCAGTCTAGGTTTCCATCAGAGAGAGTGCATCCCCGATCATTACCTTTGTCCGACAAAGGGGTTGATCCTATCACTATGATCACCCACTCAGATGAATTCTCGCACTGTCCCAACATACCTAGGTTTTGACCCCCACTAAGGGTCTCACTGATTGGTACATCCAAGACAGCCCAATCCGACATCTAGTGTAGTATCATAATCGAGTCTAGGGGTTAGGTGTAACTTTCCAGTTTTTCCCATCTATCTCCAAGGTCCAGGGCAATACTAGAAATCTAGTCTGGTTCAAAGGTTCTATTAATCCTACACTGTATGTACCTAGGGTCTTACCCTGGCAGCTGAGACAGGCCACCCCAACCGACTTGGTGGCACCACAGTGTCAGCCTTGTCAGGATAGGTCTCCCCAGACCGATCCACTGGCTGTGAACGTTCTAAACTAACACAAGTCTCATTAAGTGTCCAGTTTAAGGGTATTACACAGAAACATACCAAGGGAACATGAATCAAATATGTACTTTTATTCATTTACAATAAACTCATAAAGTACATCATTCTGATTGAATCTAAGGGCATACAAAACTATCTAACAATAAGTGTTTAGTTTAAAGGGTAATTTCATAGAAACATACAAATATCAACATGAAACAATAATGTACTTTTATTCATTTACAATAAATGTATTTGTAGATCAATCTGATTGGATCTAAGGGCATACACTGTCTAACACCGCCCCAAATGGGGCGGGGATGGAGATGATTTTCTCCCCGCAGGGATGAGGATGGGGATATTTTCATCCCTGTTAGTGGAAACAGGGAGTCTCCCCGCCCCACGGGGACCCTGATCCCCGCCCCGTGGGATCCCCACTAATATATATGTATATATGTATGCATTCGTTATATATACACTACAAGAAAACTAATCTTTAGCAAGGGTTTTTCCAGCAACAGACAAAAAAACGGTTGCTAAAAATCACATATGGCAACGGATTATTTTGTCCGTGTTTATATGTTCAATTTCGTATTTAACTTGGCCACGGTTTCATGAACCGTTGCAATACATGCTTTAGTTTTGAGACGGTTATAAAATTAACCGTTGCAATACGTTTTCTACTTTTCTTGAAACCATAGCTGCATGTTTGCGCGGGTTTTTCCTCAAATTTTCATCATCTGAAAATAAGCATTGCTCGCGCATACCTTCTTCTTGCGCGTCTTTCTCTATCCCTCTCTCTCTCTCTCTACTTCACTCTCTCAGTGCCTGCTTCATTCTTTCCATCTCTCTGCTACACTCTTTCCCTCTGCTCGTGCTTCTCAGGTTATCGGTGTTCAAGGAGTGAAGCGACGGTGAGTCGAAAACCCTCAGGCTTCTACTGGTGCATCTCTCTTCAAGCAACGGTGAGTTTGTCTATCCCTCTTCTTCTTCTTCTTCTTCTTCTTCTTCTTCTTCTTCTTCTTCTTCTTCTCTCTCTCTCTCTCTCTCTTTCTCTCTCTCTGTCCTATTCATTTTTTATGCTCACTTTGACCAGATTAGAACTCTGCATTCAGCAGTTTTAAAGCGAACTCCAGGCTTAGGTTTTTTGGATGGAAGGGGCTTATCTCAGTTACCTTTCAGCCTAAGAATGGTTACCCGGTGATAAAACCTCGAGGTTAGGTTTGTATGCAGCCTACCCCTCCCCATGAACCTAGGTAGTAATGACCAACATTGTTCGGCACAGTGTTATTATCCTTGATGAAATAAGTGACCCTTGATCCATAGTTGATGTCAAAATCTTAGATGTATTTTATTTATATTTTGTATAGTTTGATATTCCTAAATTCATGTAACCATGCGTAGTTTTGTTAATTCAATGGACTTCTCATACTAGCTTTATATTATATTGGTTATTGAACTCATGGAAAAAATTGCAAAAATAATTAAATCTATTTGCTTGTAGAGAGAGATTCAGCGAGAACAAGAGCAGACAGAGTCTGGGATTCGACCTTCAAGGTGGGAATTTTCTTCCTCCACAACCAGTAGGTATGTTACATATGCTTTCCTCTGAGATGGGTCAACATTTTTTGATCCAGAGCATGTAGGCCAGACAAGCAATTGTTCGTGATTACTTCATATTGGAAATTATCAACATTTCATCAAAAAACGAATTTATTTATCTCATACTATAAATCCTAGTAAGAAATTCTCTTAAGCTACTCTGAATTATTTCTACAATGGTCTTTCAATGAGGGCTCTCACATCAGACTGAATAGGACATGCCTTACTAACGAGTCATACTGGTTGCTTGCTAAGGGCTTAGCTTCCCATCATAACATACCATCTAGGTGGTTTATGGACCCAGATAACTCAATTTAGCATCCGGTTAATGCCGAAAATTTGTGGATCATTTTCCATGAGTCTGTATGTGTGTGCCTTAAGACTCTCCATGGATGTTGGTGTATATACAAGTATCTTGTCCAATGTTGGTAAATATATGTTTTACATAGAGTTTCCCTTGCAAGCTGATAATCTTTATACAATATTTACACCAGCCGGTGTAATATAATGCAACTAGTACTTTTCCTGCTACAGCATATATTCATGCATGGAGATTGTTAAGAATTTGTGGGACAAGTAACTGAAGTACGATAGGAGTGTGAAGTAAATGTTAGTGTCATGATAGAGAAAATGACACCATTAGAGAGGTATTGTCCTCTGATTATTTTGGATTGTCATTGTCAATGGTAATCCTTAAAAGGCTGAAGCAACTTGAGACAAATTGCTCAGTATCCCAAAAGTTTGTCAATGATAACATCTGTTCTTCCTGTTATTATAAGATTTGTCCTTTGGACCACATTCATGCAAGTCTGACAATCTGGCATAGAGGAGAGTTGTCTTGATATGATGGGTCCATGGTTCAAAGTATCGATACGATACAATACACCCATGGTTCAAAGTATCAATATCCCAAAAGTTTCGGCCGTTTCTAAGTACCGATACGATCAAAGTATCGATACGAAACTCGTATCGTATCGATACTTTGAACCTTGGATGGGCCACCCCTTTACTATGTCATAATAGCCCAAAAGTCATACAAATTGGAGAATCCTAATTCCCCAACATTTCACTGTCAGCTTGCTTCAGCTGAAGATTTTCAGCCTGAACTCCCAAAATACCAAATTGAGAATTTAATTTATCTAACCAATACATTATGGTTAATTGGTTTATGAGCTTTCTTTGGACCAAAAGATCATGTTCCTATGAATTTTCTTTGTCTATTGTAAAGAATGTTTTGGTGGCCATGAGCCACATAGTCTTTGCTGCATTTTAGTGATTTTACAGAAACATGTTAATATCTGTGGTGTTTCCATGTGTAGTTGGCCTAGGGAGAGGTATCGAGAAAGGGAAAATGGGAGATCAGGCAATGAAGGTGGCATGAGGCCAAGCAGCAGTGGCCATGAGAATCAACCTGCAACTTCTACCAGCGTGTCATCCATGCCAACTGTTGTTCTAGCTAATTAAACGGGTGGCCTTAATTAGCTAATCTCTGCTCATCAGGATAATTGAAAGACAACAGTAGTGTTGCCAAGTTGGCAGAACAAAGTTGCCATGAGACAACAACTATTTTGACAGAGTGGTGTGTGACTTGGGGCCAGTTGTTAAACGTCCAAAAACCTGCACCCAATGGGTGTGGCAGTGAAGCAATCTTTAGGCACAAATTTGTACTAATCAGATGCAGGGGACCGGACCCAATTGATGCAGCTGCCTTCAGGGATGGATTAATGTCTTTAAGGCAGGCACAAATTTGTACTGATTAGGCACAAATTTGTACTGTTTGACCCTTTCTCTTAAGTTACTTCCATAATTCTGGGGTCCCAGGACATGTATGGTTCGGTTAGAAGGGTTATTGTTAGAAGGGTTCGGTTCTTGGGAAGAACACTATTGATTCTGCTCCACCCTACAATGTGACATTTTCAGTGGGAACAGGCTTTGGAGATTTCTTTGGGCGTGAACACCTTCATTGGAGGATACCGTTTCTTCGTATTAGGTATATCCCTCTCCTACTATTTTGGTTCAGATCTGGTTCAGTTCTTAGATCAAGATTGATCCTTGAAAAATGCAGTTTTTCTAAAACAGGGAATGTGATTCCTAGATGGGAGAGAGAAATTTTTGAAATTTCACCCAACCTATTTGTAGGGTTTGGCCATCCATATGTGTTAGACAGTTTTGTATGCCCTTAGCTTCAATCAGAATGATGTACTTTATGAGTTTATTGTAAATGAATAAAAGTGCATATTTGATTCATGTTCCCTTGGTATGTTTCTATGTAATACCCTTAAACTGGACACTTAATGAGACTCGTGTTAGTTTAGAATGTTCACAGCCAGTGGGTTGGTCTAGGAAGGTCTATCCTAACAGGCTGACACTGTGGTGCCACCAAGTCGGTTGGGGTGGCCTGTCTCAGCTACCAGGGTGAGACCCTAGGCACATACAGTGTAGAATTAGTTGAACTGGACCAGATTTTCAGTATTGCCCTGGACCTTGGAGATTGATGGGCAAAACTGGAAATTTACACCTGACCCCTAGACTCGATTATGATACTGCACTAGGTGTCGGATTGGGCTGTCTTTGATATACCATTCAGTGAGATCCTTAGCGGGAGTCAAAACCTGGGTATGTTGGGACTGTCTGAAAATTCATCTGAGTGGGTGATCATAGTGACAAGATCAACCCCTTTGTCGGACAAAAGTAATGATCGGGGATGCACTCTCACTGATGGAAACAAAGACAGCCGGCAGCCGATTTTAATCGTTGAGATTTGTTTTTGCAAAATATATTTTATATGAGATATAAAAATATATATACTATGGTTTCTAAAATGTTTGCAAGAAAGTTTTAATTCCCGGGATCCATATAAGTAGAGAGTGCAACACTGTTCCTTGCAGCCGAGCGAGAGGTCCTTTCTTGTCGGGCTGTGTATGATCATTATGGGATGAGAAGTTAAGTGTAAGACCATTGAGGATAATAGCTGAAGGGCTAATCTTGCATCTCCTCACAGTCCCTAGGTGTTACAAGGTGGCTTGGCCCAAGGACCATTTAGGGTAAGTGTTGGGCTCATAGAGCCCATTCGATGGGTTTCAGGGGGTGCACTGTCTTTAACAGTGTATTCGGCCAGGCCTTGTAACAAAGGCTGGGCCGAACCCATGTGGCTGATGTGTAGATCAATGCTTGGGTCCCACGCCATACAAGGAAGCCCTACTAGGCAGCAGTTAGGAAGTTTAAGTGAGCACATAAGCTTAATGGGCCTAAAGCCCATTTCGAACTGGGATATTTATTTAGTTCATTAAAGGGGTGAATTCTGAGATGGATTAGCAGATAGGATAGGGTCTTGACCCTATCCACTCAGAGAGTCCAGATCTGAATGTGATTCAGATCTAGAAACCTCCTAATGAGATTAGGAGAAAGCTAATCTAATATGCAGATAAGATAAGGGTTTATCCTTATCACCTGAAGAGAAAGCTGATCCAAATATGATTTGGATAAGCAGCTCCTAATGGGATTAGGAGCTGATCCTTTAGATTAAAAAAAGGAAGGGGCGACAGCCTTGAAGAGACATCCAATCAGTTTTTCCTTCTGTGCTGAAATCACAAGAATAGAGAATTCTGCACCCTGCGAATACTCTCTTGCCGCCTCCCTGTTCTTGCCGCCCTGTTTGCCAGTTCGATCTCCAGCTGTGGGAGAAGTCAAGATTCGATCTTGACATCAGTTCTTTGAGAAAGAATTGATAGGAACCTGTGCTCACGTGCCATCCTGCTGTTTCTTGCGAAGGACAGAGTTCTTGGAGAAGAACACTGCTGATTCTGCTCCATCCTGCACTGCGCCATTTTCAGTGGGAGTAGTCTTTGGATCCATCATTGGGCGTGAACACCTTCGTTGGGGGATATTATTTCTCTGTATCAGGTATAATCCTCCCCTACTTCTTTTGGTTCAGATCTGGTTCAGTTTAAGGTTCAAGAATGATCCTTAAAATATGATTTTCTAAATAGGGAATGCGATTCCCAATTGAAGGGAGAGAAAAATTTTTGAAATTTGCCCCCTAATTCCGCAATCTTCGGGCGTCCATACGATGGATCTCTCATCCTTTCAGTGGTATTAGAGCCATGGTTCAAATCTTGAACCATTTTGTTTCAGAACTGAACCTGCGCAAATGGGCAGAAGGTGTTCTACCCGATTTGCGCAGATATGGGTTTTGGGAAGTCTGTTCCCAAAATTAATGGGCGAATAATCTGAAATTATTTTTACTTAAATTTGATTATTATTTAGAACTGTTCTTTATGATTTTATTGATTTATGGGTTGTTCGTACAAGAGGAGATCGAATTCTTGGTTTGCGCAGGGAACCTGCAAGATTTGCAATTTCTTGATTTATTCATTACATTTGGTCTGTAAATAATTTTTTTTTTTTATTTTTAGACACAATGTATTAGGTATTCGATCTGATGTAATTATTAATAGAAATAGGATTTCTATTTATTTTATTTTGGACCGAAGATGGCGGCACAGAAAAGGAGATTTCGCAGATGGGAGAACTGCAATCTGCGATTTGCAGTTTGTGAAACTACAAACTGTGATCTAACCTCTGTTTTGCAGGGTGGATTGTGCGAACAGCCCTGATTGACTAATTCTTGATTTTATTTTATCAGTATTTAATTTTAGATTATTTTCTTGAATTAAAGATTTAATTAAAGATCAAACCCTAGACCCATTCGAACCAAGATTGGTTCAAATTGTTTGGACCGAATCTAGGGTTTAATCAAGGCTGAAAGTCAGCCCTAATTTTCCCACTAATGGGCCTAAGGGTTGATGTTTAATTAAATGGTTAATTCGGCCCAACTTGTAAAGGCCCAGTTTTAAAAGGTTAAAACTGCTAAAAGCCCACTTAACATTTAAAGCTATATGGGTTGAACCATTCGGCCCATGTACCTAGATAATATTAATGGTTAATATTATGGATTTAAAATGGGCTTCAAATGGGCCTTACAGATGATTAATTGATTGGATCAATTTATACCTGCATGTGATGTAGGGATGTGTGATGTGCTACGTACATGGGCCATAAGTACTTGGCCCATGCTCCATCGACAGTGGCTCTTGCGCACACCATGGCTGAATGCACATCATTGCCATGCTGTTCTTTTTGGTCATTGGATGACCTCCCTTAGTGGTGGACCCCACACCTCATCGAGAGGTTACGTGCGGAACCCTAGCCGATTTAGGCCCACCGAAATCTGGCTTTATGAAAGTCAGTGGGAGCCACTTTGGTTTGACCTAAAATAAGAACTAGGGCGTAATTAACTGTTCCCTCCGGCTAATATGAGTGTATGTGATAGGGAGATTCATATGATGAACTCTCTAAAGGCCTTCCATCATTAGCATGAGGATGGGCCCTTCAGTAATGAGGAAACGCACCAGAAAATGGGCTATCCATTTGCTGTTGGGCTTGTCTGAGTGTTTCAAAAGATGATAGGGGCGTCATAGACCGATGTGGGAGGGGCTTCACCAAAAAATGGGAACTCTCTCATGGTACCTTGGCGTTCACGAACATGATGGGTAAGCACTCACTGGACAGAAAGGTTTACCTAAAAACGGCTCTGAACCTTGTCTGACAGAGGCCAAAGGGAAAGCTCATGTGATGAATGGATATGATCATTCACAGAAAGGTGGTGGGGTTATGCAGCTGAAACAGTTGGCTCCATGCACCCTATGTGATTTCCCATATTTCCAGAGACAACCCGTAGTCTCCTTCACTGAGAAAAGAGGGAAACCTCAGAGACGAATAAATGGAAATGGAACATAGATTAAAATCCATATCTATGAAATGAACATGAATCAAATTAGGTTGTGGACTGATGTTTGCTCTTTTATCAGAAAATGGCAAACGGATCATTTGCAAAATTGCTTGATGACAACAAGTTGAAGGGCCCAAACTATGCCGACTGGTATAGGAACCTTATGCTTGTCCTAGTTTCTGAAAAGCTGGACAAAGTGGCAAAGAATCCTGCCCCGGAATGTCCGGGTGATAGGGCTTCTAAGGCCCGAAGGAGAGACTATCAAGAATGGGAGGAGAAAAACTTCCTTGCCCGGTGTTACATCATTGCCTCCTTGGACAACCCGATATAGAGGCAGTTCGATCAGATCGAACATGCCAAAGACATATTAGACAGTCTAAGGACAATGTATGAAGAGCAGAATCGTTCTACTCGACAAAAGGACTTGAAACAGTTCATGACCGCACAAATGTCCAAGGGTCAACAAGTTCATGACCATTGTCTTCGGATGATGGGATACATCAACGAACTGGAGGCTCTTGGATCCGGGCTGGACCTTGCAACCCAGATAGATGCTATCCTTAATTCTTTGCCTCCTTCCTTTAATCCGTTCATCATGAACTATAACATGAACAAGCTGAATGTCAACTTGCAAGAGCTCAGCAATATGTTGCAAAGAGCTGAAGAACTGATTAGAAAGGATGAGCCTGTAGCCATGCTTGTTCAAGCTAGCAAGACAGGCAAGAGAAAGAGGAAGGCAAAGAAGCCTCAGAATAAAGCCACTAAGGGCAAGAAGTAGAAGAAAGAGAAAGCATCGGATGCCTGTCACTTCTACAAGAAGACCAACCACTGGAAAAGGAATTGTCCTACCTACCTGGAATCCAAGAAAGGTAACTTCAAAACTTGTGTTATAGAAACCAATTTATTGGTAGCTTCTACATCCTGGTGTATTGACTCTGGGGCTTCAACTCATGTGTGTAACTCACTGCAGGGGTTCAAGGTAAGCAGAAGGCTGAGTGAAGGAGAAGTCACACTCCACTTGGGGACTAATGCAACTGTTGCAGCCGTGGCCATAGGAACCGTGGAGTTATTTTTTAGAGAATGAACAATTGTACTGAAAGATTGTCTTTATGTGCAAAATTTAAGGAGAAATTTGATTTCTGTTTCAAAACTGTGTGCAGATGGTTATTTTGTCTTCTTTAGTAATACGATTACTATTAAAAGAAACAACAGATTCATCGCATACGGGGAACTAGAGAACGGTCTCTATGTTCTACATCCTTCTCTAGAAACTAACATAACCGAAACTACGTCGGCTGAAATCCCCAAGAAGAGAGCCCGTGATACAGTTAATCTCACGTGTCTGTGGCATTACCGACTTGGCCACATCGGTGTTGTCCGAATCACAAGGTTGGTAAATGATGGTCCTTTGGATTTTCTAACTATAGAAGATCTTCCCACCTGTGAGCCTTGCCTACAAGGCAAGATGACAAAACAGCCATTTAACGGTAAGCTTGAAAGATGTACAGGCACACTTGACCTAATACATACTGATGTATGTGGTCCCCTGAGTGTTAGGACACGGAATCAACACGTGTATTTCATCACCTTCACAGATGATTTTTCATGATATGGTTACGTGTACCTAATGAGACACAAGTATTAATCCTTTGAAAAGTTCAAAGAGTTTAGACAAGAGGTCAAGAAACAGTTAGGGAGAGAAATCAAAGCCCTTCGATCAGATCGAGGTGGCGAGTATCTCTCTGACGAATTCAGGGACTACTTAAAGGACAATGGGATAGTATCACAATTAGCTCCTCCTGCTACATCACAACTTAACGGTGTTTCAGAGAGAGGAATAGGACCTTATTGGATATGGTCCAGTCACTTCTCATACACTCAGAGTTACCCACATCCTTTTGGGGTTACGCATTAGAGACTGCGATTTACGTGCTGAATCGGGTTCCAACCAAATCGGTTCCGAATACTTCATATGAACTTTGGACCGGAAAGAAACCAAGTGTCAAACACTTGAAGATTTGGGGTTGTCCAGCACACATTAAAAGAACGAGTGCAGACAAGTTGGAATCCAAGACCAGTCGTTGCCTATTTGTAGGCTACCCAAAAGGCTCTGTAGGTTACCTATTCTATGACCCAAGTGAGCAGAAAGTGTTTTGCAGTCGAAATGCATAATTCTTGGAAACCGATTATATCCTAGACACCCATTGTCAGAAAGTTGTTCTTGATGAGGAGAGCTTAGGAGCAGTGGGAGATGTCCCACAAGTTCCAGGTAGTGACCAACCTAGAAGATCCACTCGGGTATCCAGGCCACCAGTCCGTTATGGTTATGACCAGGATAGTTACCTGGTGGAAACCTTGACTAGTGAGGAGGATCCCGTGACTTACGCGGAAGCTATGTTGGACATAGAATCCCAGAAGTGGGTGGAGGCCATGAGAGCAGAGATGGACTCAATAGAGACCAATGGAGTCTGGACTCTAGTAGATCCACCCTCCGGGGTAAAAGCAATCGGTTGCAAATGGATTTACAAGAGGAAGTAGGGCCCCGATGGTAGGGTTGAGACCTTCAAAGCTCATCTGGTGGCGAAAGGGTACACTCAGAAAGAGGGCATCGATTATGAGGAAACCTTTTCGCCTGTGGCCATGCTTAAATCCATTAGGATCCTTCTAGCTGTAGCAGCATACCATGATTATGAGATTTGGCAAATGGATGTCAAAACTGCATTCCTGAATGGAGATCTTACTGAAGATATCTATATGCAGCAGCCGCAAGGCTTCATTGCTGCAGGACAGGAAAACATGGTATGTAAACTTAACAGATCCATTTATGGACTTAAGCAAGCTTCTAGAAGTTGGAACATTCGTTTTAACTCTGTTGTCAAATCGTTTAACTTCGAGCAGAATCCGGATGAACCCTGTGTCTGCAGGAAGTACAGTGGAGATAAGGTTACCTTCTTGGTTCTGTATGTAGATGACATTCTACTCATTGGGAATTATGTAAGAATGTTAACTACGGTGAAAGTATGGCTATCATAGCAATTCTCCATGAAAGATCTTGGAGAAGCCTCTTATATACTGGGTCTTCGAATCTATAGAGATAGATCGAAGCGGATAATAGGATTATCCCAATCTGCTTACATTGACAAAATAGTCAAAAGATACAGCATGGAAAACTCCAAGAAAGGAAATGTTCCTTTCAGGCACGGAGTCACTCTCTCCAAGAAGATGTCTCCCAAGACTTCTGAGGAGATTGATGGCATGAAAGACATTCCCTATGCCTCAGCCGTACGGAGCATCATGTATGTCATGCTGTGCACTCGTCCTGACATAGCTCAGGCAGTGAGTGTAGTAAGCAGATTTTAGGCCAACCCAGGGGAGGAGCATTGGATTGCTATGAAAAACATACTTAAGTACCTTCGAAAGACAAAAGAGTTTTGTCTAGTGTTCGACGGTAGCTCACTGTAGATCCAAGGGTAAACAGATGTCGATTTCCAGTCGGACCCAGATGATAGAAAGTCTACATCTGGATATGTTTTCACGATAGGATCGTGTGCTGTTTGCTGGAAAAGCAGCAAACAGGGGTCCACTACAAACTCCACGACCGAGGCCGAGTACATTTCTGCAAGTGAGGCTGCCAAAGAAGCCGTGTGGATGAAGAAGTTCATTCACGAGTTGGGAGTAGTTCCGTCCAGCACATCACCCATCCCAATGTTGTGTGACAACAATGGAGCCATTGCTCAGGCTAAGGAGCCACGAGCCCACTCGAAGTCGAAGCACATCGAGAGGAAGTACCACGTACTGCGGGAGATTGTTGGTAGAGGGGACGTCCTGATTCAGAAGGTAGCATTAGCGGAAAATGTAGCAGACCCATTGACAAAGCCACTATCACAGAAAGTGTTTGAGAAACACGTGGAAAGCATGGGACTCTGGCTAGTACCTGATTGGACCTAAGTGCAAGTGGGAGCTGTTAGACAGTTTTGTATGCCCTTAGCTTCAATCAGAATGATGTACTTTATGAGTTTATTGTAAATGAATAAAAGTGCATATTTGATTCATGTTCCCTTGGTATGTTTCTGTGTAATACCCTTAAACTGGACACTTAATGAGACTCGTGTTAGTTTAGAATGTTCACAGCCAGTGGGTTGGTCTAGGGAGATCTATCCTAACAGGCTGACACTGTGGTGCCACCAAGTCGGTTGGGGTGGCCTGTCTCAGCTACCAGGGTGAGACCCTAGGCACATACAGTGTAGAATTAGTTGAACTGGACCAGATTTTCAGTATTGCCCTGGACCTTGGAGATTGATGGGCAAAACTGGAAATTTACACCCGACCCCTAGACTCAATTATGATTCTGCACTAGGTGTCAGATTGGGTTGTCTTTGATATACTATTCAGTGAGATCCTTAGCGGGAGTCAAAACCTGGGTATGTTGGAACTGTCTGAAAATTCATCTGAGTGGGTGATCATAGTGACAGGATCAGCCCCTTTGTCGGACAAAGGTAATGATCGGGGATGCACTCTCACTGATGGAAACAAAGACTGCCGGCAGCCGATTTCAATCGTTGAGATTTGTTTTTGCAAAATATATTTTATATGAGATATAAAAATATATATACTATGGTTTCTAAAATGTTTGCAAGAAGGTTTTAATTCCCAGGATCCATATAAGTAGAGAGTGCAACACTGTTCCTTGCAGCCGAGGGAGAGGTCATTTCTTGTCGGGCTGTGTATGATCATTATGGGATGAGAGGTTAAGTGTAAGACCATTGAGGATAATACCTGAAGGGCTAATCTTGCATCTCCTCACAGTCCCTGGGTGTTACAAGGTGGCTTGGCCCAAGGACCACTTAGGGTAAGTGTTGGGCCCATAGAGCCCATTCGATGGGTTTCAGGGGGTGCACTGTCTTTAACAGTGTATTCGGCCAGGCCTTGTAACAAAGGCTAGGCCGAACCCATGTGGCTGATGTGTAGATCAATGCTTGGGTCCCACGCCATACAAGGAAGCCCAACTGGGCAGTAGTTCGGAAGGTTAAGTGAGCACATAAGCTTAATGGGCCTAAAGCCCATTTCGAACTGGAATATTTATTTAGTTAATTAAAGGGGCGAATTCTGAGATGGATTTGTAGATAGGATAGGGTCTTGACCCTATCCACTCAGAGAGTCCAAATCTAAATATGATTCAGATCTAGAAACCTCCTAATGAGATTAGGAGAAAGCTAATCTAATCTGCATATAAGATAAGGGTTTATCCTTATCACCTGAAGAGAAGGCTGATCCAAATATGATTTGGATAAGCAGCTCCTAATGGGATTAGGAGCTGATCCTTTAGATTAAAAAAAGGAAGGGGCGACAGCCTTGAAGAGACATCCAATCAGTTTTTCCTTCTATGCTGAAATCACAAGAAGAGAGAATTCTGCACCCTGCGAATACTCTCTTGCCGCCTCCCTGTTCTTGCCGCCCTGTTTGCCAGTTCGATCTCCAGCTGTGGGAGAAGTCAAGATTCGATTTTGACATTAGTTCTTTGAGAAAGAATTGATAGGAAGCTGTGCTCACGTGCCATCCTGTTGTTTCTTGCGAAGGACAAAGTTCTTGGAGAAGAACACTGTTGATTCTGCTCCATCCTGCACTGCGCCATCTTCAGTGGGAGCAGTCTTTGGATCCTTCCTTGGGCGTGAACACCTTCGTTGGGGGATGTTATTTCTCTGTATCAGGTATAATCCTCCCCTACTCGTTTTGGTTCAGATCTGGTTCAGTTTAAGGTTCTAGAATGATCCTTGAAAATATGATTTTCTAAATAGGGAAAAGGGAGAGAAAAATTTTTGAAATTCGCCCCCTAATTCCGCAATCTTCGGGCGTCCATACGATGGATCTTTCATCCTTTTGCATTTTAAGTGCTAAATAAATGTAAAAGAGTGAATATTAGGGGATAAAAATAGGGTTCTTTTTGGTCTCATCAAATCCCCCTACACTTAAACTTTGCCCGTCCTCGGGAAAGGCAAAACTCAAGCAAAACAAGAGAACCTAACTACTAATTTTCAAAGAGACAAGAGACAAGCCTTCCCGACTGAAGCATCCTTGGCTGAATGGGTACTCATTGCCTTAACAAACCAATACAGCCAGATTCACTTACCTTTCTTTGTTTCTTAAGCCAAAACAAGGTGTGCTTATTGCCATAAGCTTGCTATGTATCACATCTCCACCACTTAGTATGATTTCCTAGGATCTGAATGTGAGAATGGGGTTGGGGTTCTAGGGTGAGTGCATTTTATGCTCTATCTCACCCTTGTTTTTGTTTCTAGATGTGAGTGCATTTTATGCTCCATCTCACACTTGTTTTTGTTTCTAGATGTGAGTGCATTTTATGCTCCATCTCACATTGCTTTCGTTTCTAGATGTGAGTGCATTTTATGCTCCACCTCACATTATTCACGATTTTATTTTCTACTTTTTTTTTTGCACAAGAATCAATGGGTCTCGCTGCCTGATCCATGAATTCATTAATCGTGGTCTCAATATGCATAACTCAACAAGTTCTAGAATAATCAACCCATGTTTGACAGATAATTAAGTGTAAATCAATTATGCATCTTGCCTATTGATTGATTAAAATCATGAGGTACCATATGCAGCCAAGAAAGATTCAGTTAGTCATACTTGCATCCTATCCTATCCATTCATCCTAAGCACATGATTCTTGATAAGTTGAAATCGTTCAAGGATAATTAAACGGGTGGCCTTAATTAGCTAATCTCTACTCATCAGGATAATTGAAAGAGAATAGTAGTGTTGCCAAGTTGGCAGAACAAAGTTGCCATGAGACAACAACTATTTTGATAGAGTGGTGTGTGACTTGGGGCTAGTTGTTAAACGTCCAAAAACCTGCACCCAATGGGTGTGGCAGAGAAGCAATCTTTAGGCACAAATTTGTACTAATCAGATGTAGGGGACCGGACCCAATTGATGCAACTGCCTTCAGGGCTGGACTAATGTCTTTAAGGTTGGCACAAATTTGTACTGATCAGGCACAATTTTGTACTGTTTGACCCTTTCTCTTAAGTTACTTCCATAATTTTGGGGTCCCAGGACATGTATGGTTCGGTTAGAAGGGTTCAATTCTTGGGAAGAACACTGCTGATTCTGCTCCACCCTACATTGTGACATCTTCAGTGGGAGCAGGCTTTGGAGATTTCTTTGGGCGTGAACACCTTCATTGGAGGATACCGTTTCTTCATATTAGGTATATCCCTCTCCTACTATTTTGGTTCAGATCTGGTTCAGTTCTTAGTTCAAAATTGATCCTTGAAAAATGTAGTTTTTCTAAAATACGGAATGTGATTCCCAAATGGGAGAGAGAGAAATTTTTGAAATTTCGCCCAACCTATTTGTAGGGTTTGGCCATCCATATGATGGATCTCTCATTCCTTCAGTGGTATCAGAGTCATGGTTCAAATCTTGAACTGAAATAGACTAGATCTGAACCTGCGCAAATGGGCAGAAGGTGTTCTACTCGATTTGCGCAGATTAGGGTTTTTTCTAGGAAATCGGTTCCTAGATCAAGGGCAAATGATCTGAATTTAATTTTTACAAGTCTAGAATATATTTAGAATTGTTCTTTATGATTTTCTTGATTTATGGGTTGTTTGTACAAAGGAGATCGAAATCTTTATTGGCGTAGGAAATATGCGATTTTGCAGTTCTATTCATTCTGGTCTATAATTAATTTTTTTTATTTTTAAACTGAATGTATAGGTGTTCGATCTGATGTAATATTAACAGAAAGTTAAGGTTTTTCTATTTTATTTTATTCAAGATCGAAGTTGTATGCACTGGAGAAGAAGATTTCGTAGATGGGAAAATTGATATCTGCGATCTGCAGTTTATGAAACTGCAAACTGTGTTCTAACATTTGTTTTGCAGGTTTGAGATGTGTGAACAGCCCTATTACTGATTCTTGTTTATTCTTTAATCAATAAATTTAATTTCAGATCGTTTCTTGAATTAAAAATCAAACCCTAGACCCATTCGACCAGATTGGTCCAAACTAGTTGGACAGAATCTGTGGTTCGATGGGGGCTGTTCCTAGCCCTAATTTCCCACTTTTGGGTCAAGGGATTGACGTTTAATTGTGAGACTTAATTCGGCCCGCACCTGTAAGGCCCAGTTTTAAGGAGTTAAAATTGCTAAAGTCCACTAATTGCAACAAAGCTATATGGGCCGAATTGCTAACTGCTATTCAACCCATATACCTAGATAATATTAATCAGTAATATTATGGATTAAAATGGGCTTTAATAATGGGCTTTACAGATATTAATTGATTGGATCAATTCTATCCTTGCATGTGATGTATGGATGTGTGATGTGTAACGTACATGGGCCATAAGTACTTGGCCCATGCAGATATGATAGTGGCTCTTGCGCACACCATGGCTAAATGCACATCATTGCCATGGTGTCCCTTTGGGTCATTGGATGACCTCCCTCAGTTGTGGACCCCACACCCCTGAAAAAGATTCGTGTGGAACCCTATCTATTTAGGGCCCACCAGAAATCTGGCTTTATGAAAATCAGTGGGAGCCACTTTGGTTTGACCTAAATCAAACTAGGGCGTAACTTTTGTTCCCTCCTGAAATATGAGTGCATGTGATAGGGAGATTCATATGATGAACTCTCTAAAGGCCTTTCATCATTAGCATGAAGATGAGTCATTCAGTAATGAGGAAACACATCATAAAATTGGGCTATTCATTTGCTGTTGGATCTGTCGAAGTGTTTCATAAGATGATAGGGGTGTCATAGACCAATATGGGAGGGGATTACCAGAAAATGGAAAACTCTCTCACGGTACCTTGGCGTTCACGAATATGATGGGTAAGCACTCACTGGATAGAAAGGTTTAACCTAAAATGGCAATGAACCTTGTGTGACAGAAGCCAAAGGGAAAGCTCATATGATGAGTGGATATGATACTTCATAGAAAGGTGGTGGGGTTATGCAAGTGAAGTAGTTGGCTCCATGCACCCTATGTGATTTCCCACATTTCCAAAGACAATTCGCTGTCTTCTTCACTGAGATAGGAGGGAAATCTCAGAGATGAATAAATGGGAATGGAACATAGATTAAAAGTCATATCTATATAGATAACATGAATCAAATTAGGTTGTGGACTAATGTTTGCTCTTTTATCAGAAAATGGTAAACGAACAATTTGCAAAGCTTTTGGACGACAATAAGCTTAAGGGCCCAAACTATGCCAACTGGTATCGTAACCTAATGCTGGTCTTGACCTATAAAAAATTGGATAATGTGGCTAAGAATCATGCCCCGGAGCGTCCGGGAGATAGGGCATCTGAGGCCCAAAGAAGGGACTATCAAGAATGGAAGGAGAAAAACTCCCTCGCCCAGTGCTATATCATTGCCTCCCTAGACAATCCGATACCGAGGCAATTTGATTAGATCGAACTTGCCAAGGACATATTGGATAGTTTAAAGACAATGTACGAAGAGCATAATCGTTCTACTTGACAAAAGGTCTTGAAACAGTTCATGACCGCGCAAATGTCCAAGGGCTAGCAAGTTCATGACCGCGCAAACAGTTCATGAGGCTCTTGGATCCAAGCTGGATCATGTGACCCAGATAGACGTCATTCTCAACTCTTTACCTCCGTCCTTCAATCCGTTCATCATGAACTATAACATGAATAAGCTGAATGTTAGCGTTCAGGAACTCAGCAATATGTTGCAGAGGGCCGAAAAACTGATCAAGAAGGATGAGCCCCTAGCCATGCTTGTCGAATCTGGCAAGAAGGGCAAGAAAATGAGGGAAAAGAGAAAGCCCCAGAAGAAGGCCACCAGACCCAAGAAATAGAGGAAAGACAAGGCATCAGATGCCTGTCATTTTTGTGAGCAGATCGGCCACTGGAAGAGGAACTGTCCTCAATACCTGGAATACAAGAAAGGTAATTTCGAATCCCGTGTCATAGAAACCAATTTGTTGGTAAATTCTGTGTCCTAGTATATTGACTCCGAGGCTTCAACTCATGCGTGTAACTCACTACAGGGATTCAAGGTAAGCAGAAGGCTGAATGATGGAGAAGTAACTCTTTACTTGGGGACTTCTTTAGTAATACGATTACTATTAAAAGAAACAACATATTCATCGCATACAGAGAACTTGAGAATGGTCTCTATGTTCTGCATCCTTCTCTAGAAACTACCATAACCGAAACTACGTCAGTTGATATCCCCAAGAAAATAATCCATGATACAGTTAATCCCATGTGCCTGTGGCATTACCGACTTGGCCATATCAGCATTGATCAAATCACAAGATTGGTAAAGGATGGTCCTTTGGAATTTCTAACTGTAGAATAACTTTCCACTTGTGAGCCTTGCCTTCAAGGTAAGATGAAATGGCCATTTAACGGTAAGCCTGAAAGATGTACAGGCACGCTTAACCTTATACATACTGATGTATGTGGTCCCCTGAGTGTTAGGACTCATAACCAGAACGTGTATTTCATTACATTTATCGATGATTATTCTCGGTATGGTTACGTGTACCTAATGAGACACAAGTCTGAATCATTTGAAAAGTTTAAAGAGTTCAGACAAGAGGTCGAGAAATAGTTAGGGAGAGAAATTAAGACCCTTTGATCGGATCGAGGTGACGAGTATCTCTTTAACGAATTCAGGGACTACTTGAAGGTCAACGGGATAGTATCACACTTAGCTCCTCCTGCTACACCACAGCTTAACGGTGTTTCAGAGAGGAGGAATAGGACCTTATTGGATATGGTCCAGTCACTTCTCGTGCACTCAGAGTTGCCCACATCCTTTTGGGGTTTCGCATTAGAGACTACAATATACGTGCTAAATCGGGTTCCAACCAAATCGGTTCCGAATACTCCATATGAACTTTGGACCAGAAAGAAACCAAGTGTCAGACACTAGAAGATTTGGGGTTGTCCGGCACATGTTAAAAGAACGAGTGTGGACAAATTGGAATCCAAGACTAGTCGTTGCCTATTTGTAGGCTACCTCAAGGGTTCTGTGGGTTACTTATTCTATGACCCAAGAGAACAGAAGGTGTTTTGTAGTCGAAACACACATTTCTTGGAGGATGATTAATTACATCCTAAACAACCATCGTCAGGAAATAGTTCTTGATGAGGAGATCTACCCGGGTATCCAGTCCTCCAGTCTGTTTTGGCTATGACCAAGATAGTTACCCGGGTATCCCGTGACTTATGCGGAAGCTATGTTGGACATAAATTCCTTAAAGTGGATAGATGTCATGAGAGCTTAGATGGCCTCAATGGAGACCAATGGAGTCTGAACTCTAGTAGATCCGCCCCCCGGGGTAAAAGTAGTTGGTTGCAAATGGGTCTATAAGAGGAAGAAGGGCCCCGATGGTAAGGTTGAGACCTACAAAGCTCGTCTGGTGGCGAAAGGGTATATTCAGAAAAAGGATATCTATATGCAACAATCGCAAGGTTTCATAGCTATGGGTCAAGAACACATGGTATGTAAATGAAATAGATCCATATATGGACTTAAGCAAGCTTCTAGGAGTTGGAACATCCGGTTTGACTCTATTGTCAAAAGGTTTGACTTTGAGCATAATCCGGATGAGCCTTGTGTTTACAGGAAGTCCAGTGGGGACAAGTATGGCTTTCACAGCAATTCTCCATTAAAGATCTTAGAGAAGCCTCCTATATACTGGGTCTTCGACTCTGTAGAGATAGATCGAAGAGGATAATAGGATTATCCCAATTTGCTTACATTGATGAAATAGTCAAGAGATATAGCATGGAGAACTCCAAGAAGGGAAATGTTCATTTCAAGCACAAAGTCACTCTCTCCAAGAATATGTCTCCCAAGACTTCTGAGGAGATTGAGGGCATGAAGGATGTTCCCTATGCCTCAGCCGTAGGGAGCATCATGTATGCCATGCTGTGTACTCGTCCTGACATTGCTCAAGCAGTAAGTGTGGTAAGCAGATTCCAGGTCAACCCAAGGTAGGTGCATTGGACCGCTGTGAAAAATATATTTAAGTACCTTCAAAGGACAAAAGAGTTTTGTCTGGTATTCAATGGTAGCTCACTATACATCTGGGTACATTTTCACGATAGGATCGTGTGTTGTTTGCTGGAAAAGCAGCAAATAGGGGTTCACGGCAAATTCCACAACAGAAGTCGAATACATTGTTGCAAGTGAAGCTGCCAAAGAAGCCGCGTGGATGAAAAGTTCAATCACGAATTGGGAGTACTTCCATCCAGCACACCACCCATCCCATTGTTCTATGACAACAATGGAGCTATCGCTCAGGCTAAGGAGCCACGAGCCCACTCGAAGTCGAAGCACATCGAGAGGAAGTACCATGTACTGCGGGAGATTGTTGGTAGAGGGTACGTCCTGATTCAGAAGGTAGCGTCAGCGGAGAATGTAGCAGACCCATTGACTAAGCTACTCACACAGAAAGTGTTTGAGAAACACGTGGAAAGTCTGGGACTCCAGCATGTACCCAATTGGACCTAAGTGCAAGTGGGAGCTGTTAGACAGTGTATGCCCTTAGCTCCAATCAGATTGATGTACATTATGACTAAATGAATAAAGTACATATTTGAATTATGTTATTATGGTGTGTTTTTGTGTAATACCCTTAAATTGGACACTTATGAGACTCGTGTTAGTTTAGAATGTTCATAGACGTTAGATAATTCTGGGGAGATTTATCCTGCTAAGGCTGGCACTGATGTACTGCCATGTGTTGGGGTAGCTTGTCTCAACTGCCAGGGTGAGACCTGAGGTACATGCAGTGTATGTTTACTTGAAACCCTGAACCGGACCAGAATTTCAGTATTGCCCTGGACCTAGGTGATTAGTGGGCAAAACTGGAATATTACACCTGACCCCTAGACTCGATTATGATACTATACTAGGTGTTGGATTGGGCTGTCTTTGATATGCCAATCAGTGAGATCCTTAGAGGGGGTCAAAACTTGGGTATGTTGGGACAGTCTGAGAATTCATTTGAGTGGGTGATCATAGTGACAGGATCAGCCCCTTTGTCAGACAAAGGTAATGATCGGGGATGCACTCTCTCTGATGGAAACCAAGACTGCCGACATCCGATTTCAATCATTGAAATTTGTTTTGCAAAATATATTTATATAAAGATATACATATATATTACGGTTTCAAAATGTTTGCAAAAGGTTTTAATTCTCAGGATCCATGTGAGCAGAGAATGCAACACTGTTCCTTGTAGCCAAGGGAAATGTCATCTCTTGTCGGGCAATGTTTGATCATTTTGGGCTGAGAGGTTAAGTGTAAGACCATTGAGGGTAATACCTGATGGGCTAATCTTGCATCTGCCCACAGTCCCTAGGTTTTATAAGGTGGCTTCGCCCAGGGACCACTTAGTGTAAGTGTTGGGCCCATTAAGAGCCCATGGTGATGGACTCAGGGATTCACTGTCCATAACAGTGAATTTGGCCAGGCCTTGTAACAGAGGTTAGGCTGAACCCATGTGGCTGATGTGTAGATCAATGTTTGGGTCCCACACCATACAAACAAGCCCAACTGGGCAGTAGTTTAGAGGGTTACTGAGCACATAGACTTATTGGGCCCAAAGCCCATTTCGAACAGGTCTAATTTGATTAGTTAAAGAGAGGAGTGGATCTGTGATTGGATTAGCAGATAAGATAGGGAGTTATCCCTATCCACTCAGAGAGTCTAGACCTAAATACAGATTTGGATCTGGAAACCTCCTAATGAGATTATGAGAGTTGATCTAATCTGTAGATAAGATAAGGATTTATCCTTATCACTTAAAGAGAGTCCAAATTGAAATAACGATTTGAATCAGGAAACTCCTAATGGGATTAGGAGCTAATCTCATTAAGTCTATAAAAGGAGGAGGAGGCGAACCATTCAGGACATCCCCAACACACATCAGATCTTAGATCACACAGAGAGAAGACAACAACAGTGTGACTGCACCATCTTCTCCCTGCGTTCTCCTCCAGTTGCCGCCTACTGCCAGTTCAATCTCCAGTTTTGTAGGAGCGAACAAGAATAGTTCTTGATATCAGTCTTTGGAGAAAGGATGATCTGAAGTCATGCTCACAGCCTCCACCGAATTCTTGTTAAAAGGGCTCGGTTCTTGGGAAGAACATTGCTGATTCTACTCCACCCTACACTGTATCATCTTCAGTGGGAGCAGTCTTTGGAGATTTCTTTGGGCGTGAACACCTTCATTGGAGGATATTGTTTCTTCATATCAGGTATATCCCTCTCCTACTGTTTGGGTTCAGATCTGGTTCGGTTCTTGGTTCAAGATTGATCCTTGAAAAACACAGTTTTTCTAAAACAGGAAATGTGATTCGCAGATGGGAGAGAAAAAAATTTTTGAAATTTCGCCCAACCTACCTGCAGGGTTCGGCCATCCATATGATGGATCTCTCATTCCTTCATAAAAGAGCCACTCACACATGGAACAACAGTGTCTAGTGTTAGTATTCGCTACACAAAAGTTCAAACACTACATCCTAGGCCAAAAAGTGGAGTTAATCACAAGAAGCGATTCAATTAAATACTTCATCGACAGGCCCCCACTCTCAGGGAGACTTGTAAAGTGGATGATGTAGTTGAGCGGATATAACATTGAGTACACCCAGCCAAAAGCAATTAAATGCCAAGAAGTCATAGAGCTCCTAATTTCCTTCCCCACTAATGATAATTTCCCCATCTCTAAAGAGGTACTTGGAGAACTTCCCGTCACCGCAATAGTAGAAGACGCAAAATGGACTTTGACATTCGATGGGAGTAGTGCAAACTCCTCCCCAGGAGCTGGAGTTACACTGACTTCACCTGCTAGAGAAACATCAGCCTACTCATTTAAACTATAGTTCCCTTACTCGCACAACATCGCAGAGTATGAGGCACGTGCTTGGTCTGACGATAGCAAGAGATTCTAGAGCAAAGAAGGTAAAAGTAATAGGGGATTCCAAACTAGTAATTGGACAAATGGAGAGCAGCACAACAATAAAAGAATTGACAATTCTGCCATATCGAACACTGATGCGCCTGGGATGCGTCGTCAAACACTCGAGACACCAGTTTAATAATTTATATTTTTCCAATCCTCAAAACTAAATAAAGAACGCAGTTTAGTGGTGAGGAAGGGGTCGAATCCTCAGGGAAGCAAGGTTAAAACTTATTATTTTGTCCCAGACAAATAAGAAAAAGAAAACAGATTTGGGAATTGTAGAAAATAAGAAAATAAAATTTATTAAAGCTGAAATTAAATATTCATAATTGAAAAGGACAAGAAATAAAATTCTGAAATTAACAAGAAAATAAATAAAAATATGCTGAAATTCAAATCCAGTGGCAGTAGCTTTCTGAAAAGAAAAACTGCAAGTTGTTCCTCCTATGTTCAGCCCTCGAACCCATGGATACACCTTAGCCTTGAACTAGACAAATTTAGATATGCAAAAGTCAAAGAAAAACAGAAATTAAATAAAACCAAAATAAAAAATTAGAGAAATTAAATTGCTAGAAAAATTGAATAACAAAAAGAAAGAAAAAACAAAACAAAACAAAAATGGTGGATCAGCTCCAGTGGCGGCAATTGCAAGTTGGACGAACTGTTTGCAAGAACCCCTCCTGACAAGAATTGGACATCCTCCTTCCTTTAACCCTTGAACCCCTCAAGAAGCCTTGGCCTTGTGAACTGGACTAACCAACCCCTTCTCCAATGCCCTTGGGGTCCTTTTTATAGAGAAGGGTGGACAAAACTAGGTTTAGAGAGAAAGAGAGGGGCGGCTAGTGGGTTTATGCAGAAAATGGGCGTTCCTAGGGTTTAGGAATGGATGGTTAGGATTAAACAAGAGGGATCCTATGGTAGAGTGAAAAGGAGAGGGCGCTTAGGGATGAAAGGTGGAGATTAAAAGGAGTGGGTAGCGCCCTAGGATTAGAATGCTAAAGAGATGATGCCCTAGAATGGAGGGTGGAGATTGTAAGGTGAAGATCTAAGGGTATGAGAGGTTGCTAAGGCTTGGATGGTTGAGATTAGATGGTGCCCCCTACTTTGACAATGACGTCCTCAATAACACCTCAAGGAGTCTTGACTAACCGATCAACGAGTTACAGAATTATTAGGGTAGGGTTTAACTTGTCGATCCTGAACCTTTCATAAATAATAGAGGGGAGCAGATTTACACTGGCCCCAAGATCCAATAGGGCCCGATCGAAAGTGATTCCAGAGATGACATAACTTATTAGAGGAGCACCAGGGTCTTTTATTTTTTGGGGGAGTTGGCTTAGGAGAACCGAACTAACATCTGCCGAGAGCATCACTTTTTGTGGGGCCAATCGTGGCTCCCTCTTTTGAGTACATAACTCTTTCAAAAACTTAGCGTAGGCCGGGACTTGTTGTATCACGTTAAGGAGAAAGATGTTATTATGGACTTTCTTGAATAACTCCCTAATCTCCTCATTGCGAGTCTCTTTCGTCTTTCGCAATGGCCCGACTATGAGTGTTGTTGGAAAGGGAAGTATAGGTCGGTTCACTATAGGTTATTCTTCTAAATTTTCTTTTCCTTTCCCCCCCCAACTTATGGTATTCTTGCTCCTTTTCTTCCTCATTGATGTTTTTAAATTTCTTGTTCTCATACGGGTCCTCTAAAATCCTCCCACTCCTTAAGGTTGTAATAACCTTGGCATTTTCAAACTGAGGGTTCTTAGGAAGTGGATGAATCTATTGTGGAGGAAAACCCAATGGCTGATTTCTACGATTCGCAATTGGTTCACTCGGTAGTTGTCCTACTTCTCTCCTCGCATTGGCTTCGGCTAGCTGCCCCATTTGGCTCTCTAATCTAGCAATGGACTGCTACTAAGTTAGAATCAGCTGCTGAAGTCGCATGAATTTGTCATCAACTGTACTGGTCTGATGAGGTTGTGGGTAAACCTGATAAGATTGGACTGGCTAGTTCCTAGGGTAAGTCTACTGGAATTGGCTCTACACTTGTGGCCTCTAAAATTGCTCGGACATGGAGTTAGATGGATGGTACTACTAGGACTGTGTGTTAGGTTAATGTGTCCTCCAAGAAAAGTCACCTAGGGTTGTAAGTATTTGAAAATGGGTCATTAATGTGTCCTCCAGGAAAAGTCACCCATGGTGTGGGCACTTTCTCAACAACTCTTTCATTCTCTCCTAAGACTTGTGAATTTGTTCACCCGGTGTTTGGGTGAATCCAGTGATGGCTCTTCTCATGGTGTTGGTTCGTCCTATAGGGTAGAAATTTTTAAGGAATTCTAGTTGCATTTCTGCCCAAGTTCTAATAGGTCTCCCTATAGTTTCCAACCAGTGCTTGGCCTTGTCTTTCAAGGAGAAGGGGAAAAGAGTTAATCTATGGGCATTGTCATTAAAGTTTTAGATCCTTATAGTGGAACAGATTTCCAAAAACTAATCTATCTGTTTGTATGGGTCCTCACTCAGGTTGCCATAGAAAGAGGGGAGCATCTGGACTATGCTTGATTTAATCTCATACTGCAAGGCTTGGGTATCCAACAACTGTGTGCAGGATGAAGGGTTATACTGGGTCGAAGTAAAATACTCCTTTAGCTTTCTGGGCTATTCATCATCGATCCTGACCATTTGGTTGCGTTGCTGGTGATGAAAGTATCTCTCTATCTCAGGTATGGGTTCTACTATTTCTTTCCTCAGAGATCTCCTTCCCAACATACAACTCAAAAGTCCCTTTTTCTTCTTTTTTGAAATTTGAAATTTAAATTTTGAATTTTAATTTCAAATTTAGATTTTGAAATTTAAACTCAAATTTGAATTTTTAAATTTTTTATTTTCTCTTTGGTTTTGAAATTTAAATTCAAATTTAAATTTTGATATTTAAATTCCTGAAATTTAAATTCAAATTAGAATTTTTAAATTTAAAAAAATGCAAGAATTTCACACACAGCTTAGGGGCTGACCTAAGGTTTCCTAAACAAGTGGTTCAACCAATGTGAATCCTCTTAGTTCACTTGGAATTACACCACTTCATTTGGTTAGCCAGGTAAGAGGTGGGGATGTGGGAGGCTCACCTTGCTCTCACAAGGACCTAATTAAGTAACCACAAAAACCGCTTAGGCTTACCAGTTAAGGAAAGTAATTACAAACTTCCCTAAAATTCAGCACACTTTTGAACCAAATGAGTGGAGCCTCCTAAAGGATCTTGCTATCCAAATTTTAAATTAAGGTTTAGAGTGAACCGCACGTAAAAGGGTGGTGGTTTTTAGGCTAAGGAAGGGGGATGAAATACCCACCTTATCTTATTTAAATTGGATTTCCCTCAAACGGATTAACAGAAAAACACAACAAACAAAATAAGTGCAACTAATTACAATCCATGAACAACTATCTCTAATATGCAATTCAGCAATAAAATAATAAAACAAATTAATTCAGCAAAGAGAGCAATTAAAAAAATGTAAAACCCTAAGACATTAACAACTAACAAGTTGATTTCAGCAATTAAATAATCCTATATGATGCATGCTATAGAACATATCAAACCCTAAATGTTGGAATGCAAATGCAAAATAAATTAAAATATTAATTTTTTTTTAAATTCAAAATTGGAAATTTAAATTCAAATTCAAATTCAAATTCATATTTTGAAATTTAAACTCAAATTCGAAATTTTACATAATTTCCTAATTAACAATTAATTACTCAATTAAATAACTAATTTGATCTAAAGACAACAAAAGAAAAAAAAATATAGCCAAATCTATTAAGAAATAAAAATAAAAATAAATAACTAAAGACTCGGAAACACTAATCTATCAAGATAAATTCAAAAGAAAAAGAAAAAGAAAAAATAAGTTGGGACGACCACACCTAAATCGCTACCCAATATTTTTCTTTTTCTTTTGTGCGTTCAGCTACTACGTTCTGCGAAAACAAAGAAGAATTTTGAGAGTTTTATTTCCAAAGGTTGCTAGTTTGGCTCCTTCCTTTCAAGACCTCGTGATCTCTCCCTATAAAGGGAGATGCAAATCATAATGAACACACATTCTGTCAATCAGAGCCCTTAGACTACCATTTGCCCTCAGCCTTCCTTCGTCTTTCAAGGAGACCACCACACGTAACCTTACCACATCACCCACATTAGAATCTCTGGTTATCCCTTGATCACGAAGGATGGCCGCCCGTAGGATCAATCTTTCCTCAGTTCCAAAAGAGCAATCCAACGAGCATGAGAACATCAACCTGAAAATCGGACACCAGATCAGCCAGGAGACAACTGAACGAGTAGACATTGAAATACTTTCCAGCAAGGTGTATGACTTGGAGGCTTATTTCAACTAGCTAAAGCAGATACAGGCCGAGGTGAGAAGCACCTTGCAATTATCTCTCCAGAAAACATCTGCAACTGAGCATTCCCCATTCACCCCTGTCGGTCCTTCTGCTTTTGTCCCTGTTAACCACCTCGTGACCTTCAACTATAGTGTGAATGAATATCCTTCCAGAACCAACCCTATGCCTGCACAAGAAACAACACAGAAAACTCATTTCTCCACCACTAAACAACCCCATATGATCCCACAAAACAACACAACAACAAAGGCACCCATTAGCCACATCGAACAAAAAGAGTATGTCTAGGGCCAAATGGAGGAGAGCCAGAACAGAGCCCAATATGCACTTATACTCCAAAAGCCCTATTCTAGTCGCATCCTATACAAACCATACCCCTCTAGATACGTCCCACCATAGCAATGACCACAATATGATGGGCAAAAGGGAAGCCCATATGAACATGCCAACAAATTCGTAGACGTGTTGGGAATACTTTCCTGGATGGAGACCTAAAGGTTCGGGAGTTCTCCAAATCCTTGACTGGACCAACATACACATGCGTCAGCCTGACCACAGGAAGTATAGACTCATGGGTAGAGTTGGCGAAAAGGTTACTATCCAAGTGGTTCACCCTAGATTGGAGGTTGACGATGGCAGACTTGTGCAACATAGAATAGTGCACCAAGGAGGACCTCCTGGCTTATGTCATGAGGTTCTAAAAATTGACTCACTCGGTCTTCGATGAGCACGCCATTGAGAAAAGCTTTGTTGAACAGTGCATGCAAGGGATGCACCCAGCCTACAGAATAGGCAATGAAAAAGGCCGAGACCTTCAGTCAGCTATAGAAGTGCACGAAGAGGACAATGCGCACTGTTAAAAATACCACACCCCAATATGGGAGGAATGAAGCATATGCCATCGACCGAAGGCCTCGAAACACTAGGGGGCCTAACCAGGGGCCCTATTATCATGGTGGCAACCAAAGCCGGCCGAATGGCCTACTACCTCCACCCCCTCTTCCTTTTGCATGTAGCAAAAGTGAGGTAATTATGCTAATGAACATGATGGTGGAGGATCATGTAATCAACTTGCCGCCACCACCACCCAGAGTTGACTAAGAGAAAGAAAGACATGGGTGAGGTGGTGCAATTACCACCAGTCGCCAAACCACAATTTGATGAACTACTTCACACTCTAGAAGCTATTCGTGCAGAAGGTAAAATTGGATGACTTTGTTAAAAGAAAGCCAACCCAAGTAGAAACCAATCCCCTCCCCGCACATACCCAAGGAAGCAGCATCAATGTGGTAAGAACACCAGGAGGCAACCATCTGGATATGCTGATCCAATAGTTTGAACATAATCCAGACCTGCAATTGTTCCCTAGTAAGCAGGGAGCTAGCACTACAACACGACAACTCGCCATCAAGGTGCTAGCAGAAGCGTTCAGGAGGCCACTCGAATCCCATCGCATGGACAGGTCCCATGTCGAGTTCACCCCAAATGACATGCTAGCTACAGACCCCCACTACAACCGGCCTCCGTACATCATGGCCAAGATAAGGGATATGAGATGTGGCACTCATTGATCGATCAGGAAGTTCTGTGAACCTAATATCTCTCCACACCCTCAAGCTGATGAACATACAAAGAGAAACCATTAAAAGGCTGCCTATGGAAGTCAAAGACTTCAAAGATAATGCATTCATCATAGAGGGGTCAATCGAGCTAGTGGTGGCTATAGGACCTTTCTCCATCAACCAGGAATTCCAGGTGAGTTCTGGTAAAACACCATTTCACGTCTTGCTGGGGCGACCGCTAATACACGGCTTGGCATTGTTCCTATCTACATACCACCAATGCATCAAGGCCAAACATAGAGGTTGCATCATAAGAATCTTGACCACTCACAACCCATTCGACAGAACGGAGACCCATCTTCAAGACATGATCTATTACATAGAGCTAGCTAAGAAAGGAGAGACCAGAGTAGCTAAGGTGGAAAGCGTCCAACTGTCGAACATAGAAAGTGAGCCTCCATCAGGCCCATAAAGAAAGAAGTAGTCCAGATGTGTACGGTTCACTAATGAAAACGATGAGAGTTATTACATGATTGTGGAGGAATATGAGAATGCTAACACGCCAACCACCAAAAAGGCCATCCCCGAGGTATGAGTTGATTTGTTATTACATGGTATAGCTCTTGAAAATTAAGTAACCACTGTAAATTATATGTCTTCACAAAAGAAAAGAAAAATATACATGTTCTAAAATTTGTATCAATTAGAATTATTACACCATGCCATCTCCACACAAGGACATCGCAATGATCTCATCACAAAAGGACTCTGAACATACGAAGCGGGACTCAAAAGACGTGAAGGTACAACATGACATATTTATGTATACAATTAGCAATACAAAAAGTATACTGAAATCACATCAATAACAGGAGCACAACAAAGAAACAGTGGAATGTTACGATGAAATCCACGTGCCTCCTAACATGCAAGATTCCAACAACGCTGTAGAAAAACCATTAGAGGAAATCAATATGGCCACAGAAGGAGTAGAGAAAAGGTCACTATATATCTCAGCCAAGCTAGAACCTAAAGAAAGACAAAAATTGTTGGACCTTTTGAAAGAATTCCAAGACGCCTTTGCCTGGTCATACGACTAGATGCCCGAATTGGACTTAGCACTAGTCAAGCACTCATTTTGCATCAATCCTAAGTTTAAACCTATGAAACAATTATAGAGGATTTTCAAGCCAAAAATAGCCCTAAAGATCAAAGAAGAGGTTGAACGACTCCTAAAATTAGGCTTCATCAAACCAATTGCTCACCCATAATGGTTAGCTAATGTGATTCTAGTCAAAAAGAACAATGGACAACTAAGGTTAGTATCCAGATCCTAACACATTAGTTCATAACTATCAATAAAATACTAGTGAAATGACTTTTCCCACCCCTAAACTAGGTGTTGCATCGACTCTAGGGACCTGAACAAGGCCTGCCCTAAAGATGAGTTCCCATTACCAAACATGGACACCTTATTTATTCAACAGTTAGGAACCAATTGTTCTCCTTCCTAGATGCCTACAGTGGATACAATCAGATATACATGACCCTCGTAGATGCACCCCACATAGCATTTAGGACACCAATTGGGAATTTCTATTACAAGAAGATGCCCTTTGGCTTGAAAAATGCTGGAGCCACATACCAAAGAGTGATGACGAGTGTGTTTCATGATATAATGCACAAGAGATAGAGTGCTACATGGATGACATAGTAGTGAAAGCAAAGAAGAGAGAAGACCACTCCAATGTACTCATAAAGGTATTCACTAGATGTAAGGCCTTCAACTTAAGGCACAACCCACAAAAGTGTGTGTTTGAAGTACAATCAGGAAAGTTTTTGGGGTATAGAGTTGACCATATTGGGATCCATCCAGATGAAATAAAAAGTAAAAGCAATCTTAGACTTACCTCCCCCAAGCACTGAGTCATAGCTAAAAACCTTCTTAGGGAAAACCTCCTACCTTAGAAGGTTCATCTCTGGTCTAGCGCACGCAGCAATACTTTTACTTAAGCTGACCAAGAAGTCTGAAGAATATAAATGGTCAACACAATATCAGAATGCTTTCAACCAATTAAAGCAAACAATGGCCAAAGCCCCAACCATGTCCCCTCCAAAGAATGGTCGAGAATTCAGGGTGTACATAGCATCAAACTCAAAAGCCATAGGATGTCTATTACCCCAAGAGAATGATGAGGATGTTAAGTGTCCAATATATTACACTAGTAAAAATCTGAAGCCGATGGAAAATGTTAGACAGTTTATGCCCTTAGCTCCAATCAGATTAATGTACATTATGACATTTATTGTAAATGAATAAAGTACATATTTGATTCATGTTATTATGGTGTGTTTTTTGTGTAATACCCTTAAATTGAATACTTATGAGACTCGTGTTAATTTAGAATGTTAACAGCCATTGGATAAGTCTGGGGAGATTTATCCTGCTAAGGTTGATACTGATGTGCCGCCTAGTGTTGGGGTGGCCTCTCTCAGCTACCAGGGTGAGACTCGAGATACATGCAGTGTAGGTTTACTTGAAACCCTAAACCGGACCAGAATTCTAGTATTGCCCTGGACCTTGGTGATTAGTGGGCAAAACTGTAATGTTACACCTGACCCCTAGACTCGATTATGATACTACACTAGGTATCAGATTGGGCTATATTTGATATATCAATCAGTGAGATCCTTAGAGGAGGTCAAAACCAGGGTATGTTGGGACAATTTGAGAATTCATCTGAGTGGGTGATCATAGTGACAGGATCAACCCCTTTGTCGGACAAAGGTAATGATCGGGGATGCACTCTCTCTGATGGAAACCAAGACTATCGGCAGCCGATTTCAATCGTTGAAATTTGTTTTGCAAAATATATTTATATAAAGATACACATATATATTACGGTTTCAAAATGTTTGAAAAAGGTTTTAATTCCCGGGATCCATGTGAGCAGAGAGTGCAACATTATTCCTTGCAGCCGAGGGAGAGGTCCTCTCTTGTCGGGCACTGTTTGATCATTCTGGGCTAAGAGGTTAAGTGTAAGACCATTGAGGGTAATAGTTGATGGGTTAATCTTGCATCTGCCCATAGTCCCTGTGTTTTATAAGGTGGCTTGGCCCAGGGACCACTTAGTGTAAGTGTTGGGCCCATTAAGAACCCATGGTGATGGACTCAGGGGTTCACTGTCCATAACAGTGAATTCGTCTAGACCTTGTAACAGAGGCTAGGATAAACCCATGTGGCTGATGTGTAGATCAATGTTTGGGTCCCACACCATACAAAGAAGCCCAACTGGGCAGCATTTTGGAAGGTTACTGAGCACAGAGACTTATTGGGCCTAAAACCCATTTTGAACTGGTCTAATTTGATTAGTTAAAGAGGGGCGGATCTGGGATTGAATCAGTAGATAGGATAGGGAGTTATCCCTATCCACTCAAAGAGTCTAGATCTAAATACAGATTTGGATCTAGAAACCTCCTAATGAGATTAGGAGAGTTGATCTAATCAGCAGATAAGATAAGGATCTATCCTTATCACTTAAAGAGAGTCCAGATTCAATAAGGATTTGAATAAGGAAACTCCTAATGGGATTAGGAGCTGATCTCTTTAAGTCTATAAAAGGAGGAGGAGGCGAATCATTCAGGACATCCCCAACACACATCAGATCTTAGATCACACAGAGAGAAGACAGCGACAGTGTAATAGTGCCATCTTCTCCCTGTGTTCTCCTCTAGTTGCCGCCTACTGCCAATTCAATCTCCAGTTTTGTAGGAGCGATCAAGAATAGTTCTTGATATCAGTCTTTGGAGAAAGGCTGATTTGAAGTCGTGCTCACAGCCTCCATCGAATTCTTGTTAGAAGGGTTCGGTTCTTCAGTGGGAGCAGGCTTTGGAGATTTCTTTGGGCGTGAACACCTTCATTGGAGGATACTGTTTCTTCGTATTAGGTATATCCCTCTCCACCCTATTTTTGGTTCTAAACGGTTTTGACAACATTCAAACGAGACCAATTTAACTTTTGTCACTTGCTACCAATCTCTACAAAATTCAATATTCTTTTATTAGTTTCCTCAACTTTTTCTGTTTGGGAATCTCTTTTAATTGAGAAAATTTTAAAATTTTTTAGTGAAATTTTAATTCTACATATTTAAAGGTTTAGCTTCTTAATTTTTTTTTTTAATTTTTCTCTTAATTTTCAAAATTTTCTTTCTTTCCTCACCCCCAACTTAAATGCCATTGTCCCCAATGGCATGACTAGAATGATGCAAAAGGGACTTGGGCCAAAGGGAACAACCAAGAGGTAAGGATTCAATAGGGATTCAGGATTTGCTAACTGAATTATGAAACTTATTCAAAAGAAAAGATAAACTCTAATAAGACAACTAAAATAAAACTTCGTTGGGTTGCCTCTCAACCAGTGTTAAGTTTAACGTCTTCAGCTAGACACCATTCATTCTTTTAAAAATTTTGGGTTGCCTCCCAACCAGTGCTAAGTTTAACATCTTCAGCCAGACGCATTCACTCACTTCTCACATCTACACTTCCAAATTTGCTTTCTTCTTTACACAGACAAGGCTCATATTGGGCTAACCAAAGGGTAGACATGGCATCTACAAGGACGTCCACTACATTTACCTTGGACTCATCTTCCCCTAGGTTTGGATACTTAGTGGCACTAAATACATTTAATCGGACTTTCTGCTCCCCAAATGAAATGTCCATTTCTCCCGATTTACAGTTGATGTTTACATTGGTAGTTGCTAGAAACGAACGTCCTAAGATTATCGGGTTATGACTCTGTTCCTTGGTTGGGGTCATGTCTATGATGATAAAATTCATCGGGAAGTAACAATCCTCTACTTTGACAATGATGTCCTCAACAACACCTCGAGAAGTCTAAACTGACCGATCAACGAGTTACAAAATTATTAGGGTAGGTTTTAACTCGTTGATCCTAAACCTTTTATAAATAATAGAGGGGAGTAGATTTACACTGGCCCCAAGATCCAATAGGGCCTGATCGAAAGTGATTCTAGAGATGACATAACTTATTAGAGGAGCACCAGGGTCTTTCATTTTTTGTGGGAGTTGGTTTAGGAGAATTGAACTAACATCTGCTAAGAGCATCACTTTTTGTGGGGCCGATCGTGGCTCCCTCTTTTGAGTATACAGCTCTTTCAAGAACTTAGCGTAGGCTGGGACATGTTGTATCACGTCAAGGAGAGATATGTTAATATGGACTTTCTTGAATAACTCCCTGATCTCCTCATTGCGAGTCACTTTCGTCTTTCGCAATGGCTCGACTATGAGTGTTGTTGGAAAGGGAACTATAGGTTGGTTCACTATAGGTTCTTCTAAATTTTCCTTTCATTTTTCTTCTCCCCCCCAACTTATGGTATTCTTGCTCCTCTTCTTCTTCATTGATGTTTTTAAATTTCTTGTTCTCATACGGGTCCTCTAAAATCCTCCCACTCCTTAAGGTCGTAAAAACCTTGGCATTTTCAAACTGAGGGTTCTTAGGAGGTGGTTGAATCTGTTGTGGAGGAAAACCCAATGGTTGATTTCTACGATTCGCAATTGGTTCACTCAGTAGTTGTCCTACTCTCCTCGCATTGGCTTCGGCTAGCTGCCCCATTTGGCTCTCTAATCTAGCAATGGACTACTACTAAGTTAGAATCAGCTGCTGAAGTTGCATGAATTTGTCATCAACTGTACTGGTCTGAGGAGGTTGTGGGTAAACCAGATAAGAGTGGACTGGCTGGTTTCTAGGGTAAGTCTATTGGAATTGGCTCTGCATTTATGGCCTCTAAACTTGTTGGGCCATGGAGTTAGATAGATGGTACTTTTGGGACTATGTGTGAGGTTAATGTGTCCTCCAAGAAAAGTCACCCAAGGTTGTAAGTATTCGAAAATGGGTCATTATTAGGCCTCAAGAAACTCTGGGCTGCTTGAACCTGTTCTTGGATAAACGACGAAAACTGGGCCACCATTGCACAATCATCAACTTGGTGGGTTGGGCTGGCACAAATGGAACAAACTTCAGGATAAGGTGTAGATGGGCCTGGTTACTAATTATAGGTGAAGAGTTGATCAATCTTTTAGGCTAGAAGATCTACCTTGTCCAATTTTCTAGAGATTGCATTTATGTCTACTCTTGCCTTGGGCTCTATACTGTTCCTGACTTCGTAAAGCCCTGCCCTCTTTGAGGGTCCCACCAACCTCTCATAGGAATATAATAATGCATTGTTGATGGAATTTTCACTCAATGTTTCGAAAAGAGCATACGCTTCACCCTCACTTTTACTCATAAATGCCCCCCCCCTCAAGATTCATCTACCATTTGCCTGTATTGATCAATCAAACCTTCATAGAAGGCTTAGACAATTTGCCACTTGGACAGGCCATGGTGTGGGCACTTTCTCAACAACTCTTTCATTCTCTTCTAAGACTTGTGAATTTGTTCACCCGGTGTTTGGGTGAATCCAATGATGGCTCTTCTCATGGTGTTGGTCCGTCCTATAGGGTAGAACTTTTTAAGGAATTCTTGTTGCATTTCTACCCAAGTTCTAATAGGTCTCCCTATAGTTTCCAACCAATGATTGGCCTTGTCTTTCAAGGAGAAGGGGAAAAGAGTTAATCTATGGGCATCGTCATTAAAGTTTTGGATCCTTACAGTGGAACAGATTTCCCAAAACTAATCTATCTATTTGTATGGGTCCTCACTCGGGTTGCCATAGAAAGAGGGGAGCATCTGGACTATGTTTGATTTAATCTCATACTGCAAGGCTTGGGTATCCAACAACTGTGTGTAGTGAAGGGCTATACTGGGTCGAAGTAAAATACTCTTTTAGCTTTCTGGGCTATTCATCATCGATCTTGACCATTTGGTTGTGTTGCTGGTGATGGAAGTATCTCTCTATCTCAGGTATGGGCTCTACTATTTCTTTCCCTAGAGATCTCCTTCCCAACATACAACTCAGAAGTCCCTTTTCTTCCTTTTTGAAATTTGAAATTTAAATTTTGAAAGGCCCTAGCAACCCTAAGAGTAATGACATATTCCCTAGCAAACCTAGGAAGGCCTTGGCAACCCCAAGTGCGGTGACATATTCCCTAGCAACCCCAAGAAGGCCCTGGCAGCCCCAAGAGCGATGATATATTTCTTGGCAACCCCAAGTGCGATGACATATTCCCTGGCAACCCTAGGAATTCCTTGGCAACTCCATGTGTGATGACATATTCCCTAGCAATCCCAATAAGGCATTGACAACCGTAAGTTTAATGACATAATCCTTGGCAAACCTAGGAAGGCCTTGGCAACTTCAAGTGCAATGATATATTCCCTGACAACCCCAGGAAGGCCATGGCAACCCCAAGGACAGTGACAAATCCCAGCACTTAGTATTCCCAAGTGCAATGACATACCCTAGCAAATCCAAAAAAGCCTCGGTAGTCCCAAGCGCGAAGACAAACCTTGGTAACAAAAAGCCCTTGGCAACTCCAAGCGCAATGACAAATCCCAACACATAGTATTCCCAACTACGATGACATACCCTGGAAAATCTAGGAAAGTCTTGGTAATTCCATGTGCGATGACAGACCTTAGCAACAGAAAGCCCTTGGCAACCCCAAGCGCAATTCCATATCCCAACACTTAGTATTCCCAAGTGCGATGACATAACCTGGTAGGCTACAACAGCCTGAAAAAGGACTTTGCATGCAATGACACAATCTGTAGCTATACCGAGAATGACGGTATACAACATAGAACTTGGCACTCCCAAACATGATGACAACAACCTGGCTATATCAGGCACATTTGTAATTGCGATGTGCAATTTATGCACCCTAGCACACCTAGGAACAACCCTGACATTAGATGTCAGCAATGCAGGCAGAAACAAAGCAAGCACTAATCGCTAGCCTAGATGACTCTAGGAACAACTTAACAACAAAAATTTCAAGTGGTAACAAAATAGTAATCCGCCATGAGCAAATACTTATGCACAACCAATCGTCACTATAATTTGGGCACATATGTCTAATCAAACCCATAATTATTTCAAATCTTATGATCAGTACACATGCAGATCATCGCAAAGATGGTGTTATGACACCTCGCAAGAATTACATATGAGAAGGCTCTCTAATCCTATCAGCATTACCAAATCACTATCTACACTAATTAAGTGTTTTAGATTCTATGAGCTTACAATTGAAGCAGACAACCAGATTAACGATTGGGCCACAGACCTAAGATAATAACATAAATGAAGAAACCCACAATGGGCCTACTAATAATACACTCAGCACAACAATTGCCACATAAGTAGGAATCCAAAGCCCAGGAGGGCAGCAACCACAACAAAATCAAAATAAAAGGAAAAGGAAAAGTTACAGAAATACATTAATTGAATAACAGAAGATGTTCACAAAAAAAAACATGAATATGTTAGACAATGTATGCCCTTAGCTCCAATCAGAATGTTGTACATTATGACATTTAATGTAAATGAATAAAGTACATATTTGATTCATGTTATTATGGTGTATTTCTGTGTAATACCCCTAAACTAACACATATGAGACTCGTGTTAGTTTAGAATCTTCACAGTCGTTGGATAGATCTAGGGAGATTTTATCTTGCCAAGGCTGACATTGATGTGCTGCCAAGTTGGTTAGGGTGGCTTGTCTTAGCTGCCAGGGTGAGACCTGAGGTACATATAGTGTGGGTTTTCTTGAAACCCTGAACCATACCAAAATTCTAGTGTTGCCTTGGACCTTGGAGATAGATGAGAAAAACTGGAATGTTACACCTGACCCCTAGACTCGATTATGATATTGCACTAGGTGTCGAATTGGGTGGTCTTTGATATGCCAATTAATGAGATCCTTAAAGGGGGTCAAAACCAGGGTATGTTGGGACAGTCCGAGAATTCATCTGAGTGGGTAATCAGAGTGATAGGATCAGCCCTTTTGTCGGACAAAGTGAATGATTAGGGATGCACTCTCTATAATGGAAACCAAAACTACCGGCAGTCGATTTCAACCCTTGAAATTTTTTTTTGCAAAATATATTTATATAAAGATATACATATATATACTATGGTTTCAAAATATTTGCAAAATGTTTTAATTCCTGGAATCCATGTGAGTAGAGAGTGTAGCACTATTCCTTGCAGCCGAGGGAGAGGTCATCTCTTGTCAGGTAGTGTTTGATCATTACGGGCTGAGAGGTTAAGTGTAAGACCATTGAAGGTAATACTTGATGGGCTAATCTTGCATCTGCCCACAGTCCTTGGGTTTTCATAAGGTGGTTGGGCCCAATGACCATTTAGTGTAAATGTTGGGCCCATTAAGAACCCATGGTGATGGACACAAGGGTTCACTGTCTCCTATAGTGAATTCGGCTAGGCCTTGCAACAAAGGCTGGGCTGAACCCATGTGGTTGATGTGTAGGTCAATGTTTGGGTCCCACGCCATACAAGGGTAGCCAACTGGGCAACAGGTTAAAAGGAAAGTGAGCACATAAACTTAATGGGCCTAAAGCCCATTCGAAATGGCTTAATAAGATTAATTAAATAGGGGGCGGTTCTGGGATTTGGATCAGCAGATAGGATTAGGTATTATCCCTATCCATTTAAAGAGTCCAAATCCAAATAAATATTTGGATCAAAGGAACTCCTAATTTGATTAAGAAGGTTAATCTTTATCTACATATAAGATAAGGGACTATCCTTATCTCTTAAAGAGAGTTCAGATCCAAATAAAAGATTTGGATTAGGAAACTCCTAATGGGATTAGGAGATCCTCTCTTTAAGGCTATAAATAGAAGAGCAAGGCAAACCTCCAAAAACACAACAACAAAGAACAGAGTTCAGAGTTTGCAGATCACAGAGAGAAGACATTACAGTTTGACTGCTCTTGCCTTCTGCTCTTTTCTTTCCTGCTCTTGTCGCCCCTATCCAGTTTGATCTCCACTAGTGGGAGTGATCAAGGACGATTCTTGATATTGCCTTTTACTAGAAGAGGCAATCTAAAGTCGTGATCACCAGCCCTCCATCATATTCTTGTTGAAGAATTCGGTTCTTGCTAAAGAGCCATCCTGCTGATTCTGCTTCACCTCACACTGTGTCATCTTCAGTGGAAGCAGTATTTGGTCTTCTCCTTGGGTGTGAACACCTTAGTTGGGGGTTTACTATTACTCCGTATCAGGTATATCCCTCTCCTCCCTTTTGGGTTTAGATCTGGTCCAGTTTGGTTTCAAGATTGATCCTTGAAAATGCAGTTTTCTAAAATAGGGAATGTGATTCCCATATGGGAAAGAGATAAATTTTTGAAATTTTGTCCAACCTTCCTACAGGGTATGGCCATCCATATGATGGATCTTTCATCCCTTCAGAATATCATTCTTTCATTAAATTAATACCTTTACAATACATGACAGTACAATTGTCCTATTCATTAAACCACTCTTTTCTCAACAGAGTTATTTCCTCTAAGCTCTACCGCTATGCCTGGATTCCTGTGATTTCCTGCTCCTCTTCCTCAAGTTGCAATAGAACCTTCCATTGTTGAGTAGCATTGAGTTTTTCTCTAGCCTTGGTGACACACGTTTGGATAACCTTCAAGGGCTTACGAAGAACCATAGAAGCTTGTGTACTCAATGGACTAGACTTCTTATAACATGCCTTCTAGAAAACATGCGCCAAGAGAATCACCTTCTCCACGATGCGGTCCATCTTTAATCCCATTGCAGAAAATGAGGCACATGTCCTCAACCAATGGACAAACATAGACCACGAGAGTTCGTCTATAGATTGGGACATGATGGAGTTCATTAGACTTGCTATGGTGTTCAAGGAGGTACTCATAACCACGGGCGGGAAGTCAGAAGCTGGCAAACACCCTTTTCTAAATGACTAGTGATATAGTTTTAGCCACAGTATGTGATTCAACAAACCGGTCATGCTTACGAACTCCTTGAAAGACGACCGGATCAGACATCGAGAAACCAATGGGCACAAGCTCCTCCCTCTCGTACTAATCCTTTAACTCCCGATGCACCATCATAAGTTCATCGACAAGAAATAAGGTCTCTGGATGCGAAGCTAGCTCAGTAATCTCCACTTGAACCAGTTCAGATGCAGCTTCTAGACAGTCAGGTCGCTCCACTACAGCTTTAGATGATGAGACTTACACATCTAGAACGCCATCGCGAGCGTCAGATGCCCCATGATCATCAGGCGTAGTCATCTGCTCACGATCAGAATTAGTCACTAAAGATCTCTGGGGGGCAGCTCTGGTAGTACTACAACAAGCTCCTACTCGGGCTCATGCTCAGACTCAGCCACCAGATCTCTTAGGGGTTGCTTCGGTGCTACCATAGTAGACTCTCGCTCATGTTCATGATCATTAGGCACAACATCCTCGCCACGAGTGACACCTTCCCCATTAGCATCTGAGCTAACAACCATGTCATTCATGTTAGAGGACCACTCCTCGAATGGCTTTCGCCCCTTGACAAGAGGTTGAAGAGATTTGAAATCTCATGCCTAATTACAGGCGTCACAGGCATATCAACCAAATTGGCATCGCACACTCCTTGTGGAAAACCAAGCAAGGCATCATTACTACAAGTAAATACAACATATTAAAGAATTAAATACACAACTTACTCACACACACCTCCTTATCCATAGCACTTTCGGATGGCACTTGAGTAGCAACGCAATCTCCCCCGACCTCCACCTATTTCAAGACAAAAGACTACAACCATACACTTACTCTAGGAAGAAAAGAAATACTAACTCAAAATGCATATTGAACCAAAGCAAGCACACTTACCAAACCAGAAACCTTTGACTCCTTTCTCCGAGGATGAGGAACCATCTTCTTTACTTGACCACCGGTTATCGGAACTTTGACAACAGTAGCGGCAGGGACTGGAACTGCTGATTAAACTGACTCGGCATCGATTTTATCCCCAACCTCAAGCAAAGGATTTGGGAGATCCTCAGCAGCATCCCCAGAATGCTCTCGCGAAACACATCCAATAGACTACTCCTCCACTTGGGGCAATGAGACGTCAGACATGAGCACTCGATCACCAATGGCCTTGGTACTACCAACCAAAAAGAACAAGCAACCCTTGTTGTCTTGCGCTTCTTGTGTAGAACGAGGTGGCTGCTCTCACCCTCCTTAACAACAGGTCGCTCACCCTTGCGGTCAATGCCTGCAGGCCCCTGCTCCTCCCCGACTGCTTGGGCTACACGAGGAGCACCAACTTCAGAAAGGGCCTCTCCACCCTACTCAACTACGTGGCTCGATGGTGGGGCCATGACATATCGGGGAAGGGCTCGGTCACCATGAACAATTGCAACCCACCAAGAAGGGCACACAAATAGACCAAATGAATGGATCCACGAACCTCTGCACGCTTAAAACCAGCCAAAGGAAAATGGGTAGTGCCAGGGAATGCCAAGCCATGATGATGCATCCAGAAAATGTCCTGAGCTCCTGACCTCAGAAACTGTGACCCATGTCGTTGTACCCAAACTGGCAAAGGAAACGGTCGGGAAGATACATCATAACCTGTGCTTCTTTGACACGATCAAGATAAGCCAGGACACCAGGCCGAAGAATGAGGCACACGACACAAGCAAGGGGATAATCAACATCCACAACACACTGTTGATCACCACCCTCCAAAACATTAACCCTGATGCAGAATGGTATGGCATGATGAACTGGCTGACTATCTGGGCACAGAACGAAACCATCCAAAGAAGAAAACATAAGCTTGACCTCAACGGCCCCAAACTATTTCCCCCTTTTGGCACCAAGCCACCGCATCCCACAACATACCTTGAGAGACACATCGTCGAGGAGTGACGCTCAGTTGAAAGCATTCACAAAGGAACATAAACAAAAAGGGAGAAAAAACTTAAGAATGACGCTTGTATCTTGGGTCCATAATCTGCACATTTGGTAATTGAATTCAGCTAGGGATGATATGTATTTTTCTCCATTAATTTTTCTTTCTTGCTGTAATTGAAGCATGATCTCTATAATTTCAGATCTGCAATTAGTTTTGAGGTTCATTCAAATAGATTAGATGCAATCTTCTTGATTTGAAATTTAATTGTAGAACTGCTAGTCAAATTGATCTTGATCTTTGTAATGTTTGAATTGCTTGAGAAAGAATTCAGGCACTCTTAATTCTGTTTGGCTGAACTGTTCTTGATTCTTGGAAGTTCTAGAATGCTTGAGAAAGACTCTAGGATTTCATATCTGCTAATCAAGAACTGAATTGAGTGAAAGGTTAGAGATAACTTGCACAATTCGGTTGGTGTTCATTCAGCTGACTGATATTCATTCAGCTGAAATGATGCCCTAGAATTGCTAGATCTTAATGTATGCATGGGGATTAGATTCTTGATAGAGATATAAGAATCATCACTCATGCATAGAGTGAACATGCGCTTGAGAGAGGTTGTTCATTGCCTTGGGGGTTTCACCAAACCAAGGTGGAATTCTAATCTATTCGAATGACCTAGAGAACTAATTGTTGAATCAATTATGTGCATATTTAGCTTGTTTTCTCAACTTGCATGCAAGGTGTTTGATCCAATTCCTTAGAGATAGTTTTGTAGTTAGGATTTCAGATTTGCATTAGATTTACAATTCGGCTAATCAGATAAGAGTAGGCTGATATACTACTAGTAGTTGCTACAAAAATCCCCGTGGGAAACGATACTCTATTCATCACTTTATTACTTGAGCGGTTAGTGCACTTGCTAGTATAGCAAATACGCATCAAGTTTTTGGCGTCTTTGCCGATGATTTATTGCAGCAATATTAGGAACTATTAGCCACTGTTAATCTGATTTCTAACTTTGTACATTATAGTTCAGATTGATATGCATTAACCTCTATTGCTGATTTAGGTAATTTTCTTTCTTATAGCAGATTGTCTCTAACATAGGTTGTTGTTCTAGTTTAGTAGTGTAGCTGATCTTTAGTCTATACAGTATAGTTCAGATCTACACACATTAACCTACATTACTAAATTAGGTGATTTCTTTCTTCTTGTCGAATGCTTATTAGTTTAAGGTGTTGTTCTTGTTTATGTAGAATGTAGCTTCTTGATTCTATAGGTTACTTTGCTGACTAGGTAGATTTCATATCTGTATTTTGTAAGAAGAATTCTATAGCTTGCTGTTATAGACTTCATTTTTGATTTGATAGATTTCTGATTTGTAGTAGGATTCAGATTTGTATATAGTAACATTCATTACTGATATCAATAGTTTGCTTCCTTATTGCTGATTTGCTTAGTTTTTGGTTGTTGTTCTTGGTAGTGTAGCTGAATTTTAGTTATGTATATGTTATAAAAAAAAATGTGTAGTTCAGATATGTATACATTAACTGTCATTTCTGAAATCAGAAATCAAATCTGTGCACACATAAAAAAAAATATATATATATATAGTTGATTCTTGTTTTCGGTAGAGTGTAGTTTCTTGATGATATAAGTGACTTTTCTGATTTGATAGAATTCATATCTGTATTTTGTAGGAAGAATGCAAGGTTGCAGTTATAGATTTCAGATCTGCATACCTTCATTGCTGATATTCAGATCTGTGTACATTGATCTCCATTGCTGAAATCAGAATTTTTCTTTCTTCTTGCCGATTGTCTCTATCTTAGGCTGCTATTCTTGTTTCAGAAGTGTGCAATTTGCTTGAGTTGATAGGCTACTTCTCTTATTTCAAGCTTGTATATCAGATTTCAGATCTGTTCATATTAGATTTCAATAGTGTTCTTTTTCTTGAGATTTCTCTTTTAGGTAGATTGTTGTTCTCTGTGTTTTGTAGATAGTAGCTTTCTTAGTATGTAACAGTCCCTCTTTCTTAGGTTGCTGAATTGCTTGATAGCTTACATTGTTGTTATAGATTTCAATAGGTTGTTATAAATTTGGTAGTGTGCAGTTCTTTTTTATTTGATATGGTATGATTTGGTAATTTTGGTAATGTAGCTGATTGTTAGTTATGTATATTCCATGAAAATAGTACAGTTCAGATCTGTGCACATTTACCTTCATGGCTGAAATCAGAAATCCTCTTTCTTCTGGCCGACTATATATATATTAGGCTGCTAGTCTTGTCCAATCTTGTATATCAGCTCGATAGGGTGCAGTTTTCTTGATTTGAGAGGGTACTTCTCTGATTTCAATCATGTATATTAGATTTCAGATCTGTCTATATTCAGCTTGCTGATTGTTCTTGTGCTTGAAGCTTTTCTTTTTAGATAGCATTCAGTCTTTGCCTAAGAGCATACGGTAGTGGTTAACAGTACTTCTTTATTAGGATTGTTGATTGTTTGATTATTTACATTTCTGATTGGTGTACATTAGTCTTTTTATTGCTTTGACTTGTGCAGTTTATGACAAGTAGACCTGAACTGGAGGAAGTCCCTTATGATCCAGAGATTGAAAGAACCCTCCGCATCCGCCTAAGAGCTGCTAGACAAGTTAGAGCTGAAATTAAAGAGATGGCCGAAGCAAGGACTATGATGGACTATGCCAAACCAACCCTTACCGAGGCTACTTCAAGCATTGTAAAACCAGCCATAGCTGCTAATAATTTTGAGATCAAACCAGCCATAATTCAGATGATACAAAACACAATTCAGTTTTGTGGAATGGCTCATGAAGATCCAAACTCTCACATAGCCAATTTCTTGGAGATTTGTGACACTTTCAAGCACAATGGGGTGAGTGATGATGTTGTTAGGCTGAGGTTATTCCCATTTTCATTGAAAGACAAGGCCAAGGCTTGGTTGAATTCATTGCCGGCTAGATCTATAGCCACTTGGGATGATATGGCCAGCCGATTCCTCTCCAAATACTTTCCTCCATCCAAGATAGCAAAAATGATAAATGACATCACCACTTTCTTCCAACAAGATGGAGAATCTCTACATGAGTCATGGGAGCGTTATAAGGAGTTGTTAAGGAAGGTCCCTCATCATGGACTTCCTATATGGCTGCAAGTGCAAACCTTTTACAATGATCTAACCGAAGCCAACAAGACCATCCTAGATGCGGCAGTTGGGGGCTCCATCAACAATAAGACCCCTGAAGTGGCTCATGCACTTATAGAAGAGATGGCGGCCAATAATTACCAATGGCATTCAGAGAGAGCACAAGTGAGGAAGCAGCATGGTCTTTACAATTTGGACACATATACAACTCTATCTGCACAAATAGGTGCACTTAGCAAGAAAATTGATGAGATGTAGATGGCAGCCATGCACATGCAGTCCATGACATGTGATTGGTGTGGGAGAGGCTACATTATCACTAAATGCCAAGTTGGCAATCAGTTTAGGTAGTCTACAGAACATGTTGACTTTGTTGGCAACTTTGCAAGGCAGCAAGGAAATCAATACCACCATGCCTTTAACCCCGGAAGGAGGGGCTACCCGAATCAGTCATGGCCAAATCAACATGGGCCGAAGCCCTTCCCCCAAAATTTTCATCAGCTGGAAAAGAAACCTAACCTAAAAGAGTCGATGACCAAGTTCATTGCTAGTACGGAAACAAGATTTCAGAACCAAGAGGCTTCAATAAAGAACTTGGAAAATCAGGTTGGGCAGTTGGCGCAAATGATTTCAGCAAGAATACCGGGAACTCTACCAAACAATACAGAAGTGAATCCACGAGAACAAGTGCAGGCTATCACTTTAAGAAGTGGTAAGGAGCTGCCAGAAGTAGAGAAGAAAGCAAGGGTTGAAAACAAGGCAGATGCAACCCTTGAAACCGGAAACAAGGAGGAGCAATTTGAACCGCAGCAAGAAAGACACCAACAGCCGCAAGTTCCCTTTCCCAATAGGCTGAAGCAACACAAGTTGGAAAAGGAATTCGGTAAGTTTCTTGAAGTGTTTAAAAGTTTACATATTAATATTCCTTTTGCTAATGCTTTAGCCCAGATGCCCCACTATGCAAAGTTTTTGAAGGAGATATTGGCAAACAAAAGGAAATTGGAAGATGTGGCTACGATTGCTCTAAATGAAGAATGTTCGGCAATCCTTCTTAACAAACTGCCCCAAAAGGTTAAAGATCCTAGGAGTTTCACTATCCCTTGTACTATAGGTAGTTTAAAAATTGAAAAGGCATTGTGTGATTTAGGAGCTAGCATAAATTTAATGCCATATTCAGTTTTCAAGAAATTGGGATTGGGAGAACCCCAACCCACTAGAGTTGCATTGCAATTGACGGATAGGTCCATCAAGCATCCTAGGGGAATTGTAGAATATGTGCTTGTTAAAGTAGATAAATTCATCTTTCCAGTTGATTTCATTGTGTTAGACATGCAAGAAGATGTTGATGTTCCTCTCATCCTAGGGAGACCTTTCCTAGCTATGAGGAAGGCAATGATTGATGTCTAACAAGGACAACTCAACCTTAGAATTCCAGATGAGGAAATAATTTTTAAAATGTCTGATGCTATAAAACATGCAACCTCTAGTGATGATTCTTGTTATATAGTCGATGTTATTGATTATGCAGTTGATGATTGCTTTCAGGTGAGCAAGTTGGTCGATCCTCTTGAACTTTGCCTACAAGAGGGAGGAGCTGCAAGGGAAGAAAATGAAGAGATTAACCGCATGGCAGCATACTTGAATGCCAAGCCACATTTTCGAGGGAAAGGATTTCTTCAACCCAAGAACCGCCCACCCTTGAACTAAAGCAACTCCCACCTCATTTGGAGTATGCTTTCTTAGAGGCATCATCAGCTTTATCGGTAATCATATCAGCAGCCTTGAGCCCATTGCAAAAAGAAAAATTGTTAAGAGTGTTGAGGGAAAATAAGACAGCATTGGCTTGGAAGGTAGCCGACATCAAGGGCATCAACCCTTCGGTATGCACACGTAGGATTCTGATGGAAGATGGTAGCAAGCCCTCAATTCAGCCTCAGAGACGCCTACCTGAACATGAAGGAGGTGGTGAAGGCTGAAGTCATTAAGCTCTTAGATGCCGAAATTACTTATCCTATCTCTGACAGTTCTTGGGTAAGCCCTGTGCAAGTAGTGCCCAAGAAAGGTGGCATGACCATTGTTTCAAATGAAAGAAATGAACTCATCCTTACTAGAACCATCACTGGGTGGCGAGTATGCATTGACTACATAAAGTTGAATGAAGCCACACGCAAGGATCACTGCCCTCTCCCGTTCATTGACCAAATGTTAGAGAGGCTGGCCAGGCATGAGTACTATTGTTTCTTGGATGGTTATTCGGGTTACAATCAGATCCCAATTGCATCAGAAGACCAAAAGAAGATCACCTTCACTTGCCCTTACAGTACCTTTGCCTATAGGAGAATGCCATTCGGGTTGTGTAATGCTTCAGCAACTTTTCAGTGGTGCATGATGTCAATATTTTCTTATATGGTTGAAAAGTTCATGGAGGTTTTCATGGATGATTTTTCAGTTTTTGGCTCTTCATTTGATGCATGTTTGAACAATTTGGAAAAGGTGCTTAGGCGGGGCAAAGAGACATCTAGTGCTGAACTGGGAAAAGTGCCATTTCATGGTGCAAGAAGGCATAGTACTTGAGCATAAGATTTCACAGAAAGGTATAGAGGTTGGTAGAGCTAAGGTGGAGACAATTGAGAAGTTGCCACCACCATCTTCTGTCCATTCTGTGAGAAGCTTCTTGGGACATGCAGGGTTCTATAGAAGATTTATCAAGGACTTCTCCAAGATAGCCAAGCCATTGTCTACTTTTCTTTAGAAAGATGTGGCCTTTGAGTTCACAGCCAAATGCCTACAAGCATTCAACACCCTGAAGGATAAGCTGATCAATGCACCCATCATGATAGCACCAGATTGAACACTTCCATTTGAGCTGATGTGTGATGCGAGTTATTCAACCGTAGGAGATGTTCTAGGACAAAGAGTGAACAAACACTTTCAGTCGATTTACTATGCTAGCAGAACCTTGAGTAGAGCCCAACTGAATTACACCACAACAGAAAAGGAACTATTAGCGGTAATCTTTGCTTTTGACAAGTTTCATTCATATCTGATTTTGTCCAAAGTTATTGTGTATACAGATCACTCGGCATTGAGGCACTTACTCACCAAGAAGGATGCAAAACCAAGGCTGATTAGGTGGATCCTACTGCTGCAAGAATTTGATATTGAGATTCGTGACACGAAAGGTACTGAGAACTTAGTTGCTAATCATCTCTCCCGATTAGACAAGGTAGACTCAGGAGAGAAGATGATCAGCACCATCCGAGAGGAATTTCCAGATGAACAGCTCTACTCCATTTAGGCCGATTCATCACCTTGGTATGCTAATTTTGCAAACTATCTTGCTGCACATGTTATCCCTCTAAACATTTCATATCAGCAGAAGAAGAAATTCTTCTCTGATGTGAAATACTATTTGTGGGAGGAACCCTTTTTGTACAAGCTATGTGCAGATCAGATCATAAGGAGGTGTGTCCCCGAGGAGGAGATGGAATCGGTGCATAGGTACTGTCAGGATAAAGAAGCGGGAGGCCACTTCAGAGCCAACTGCACTACAGCCAAGGTCTTACAATTAGGTTCTTATTGGCCAACATTGTTCAAAGATGCCCATAGGTATATTTCCACCTGTGATCAATGTCAAAGAGCAGGTAACATTTCCCGACAGAATGAAATGCCCCTCACTAATATCTTAATCTGTGAAATTTTTTATGTATGGGGTATAGATTTCATGGGACCCTTCCCGAATTCTTTCGGGAATAAGTACATCCTCATTGCTGTTGATTATGTGTCTAAATGGGTGGAAGCCATAGCTTTACCCACAAATGACTCTAGGAGGGTAGTACAGTTCCTAAAAAAGCTATTCACCCGATTTGGCACACCCCGAACTATAATTAGTGACAGGGGAACTCATTTCTGCAATGCCTAATTTGAACGGTTGATGCGGAAATATGGGGTTACACACAAGTTGGCTACCCCTTATCACCCTATAACCAGTGGCCAAGTCAAGCTAGCTAATAGGAAACTCAAAAGAATTTTAGAGAAGACAATAGCCTCTGCTAGGACAGATTGGGCAATCAGGTTAGATGATGCATTATGGGTCTATAGAACTGCGTATAAAACACTCCTCAGCATGTCCCCATACATGCTAGTTTTTGGCAAAGCATGTCGTTTACCGGTTGAGTTGGAGCATAAGGCATATTAGGCACTGAAATTTTTAAATTTTGATTTATAGGCCATAGGAACTAAGAGGCAGTTGCAGTTGAATGAGCTGGAAGAATTCAGACTTGTCACCTATGAGAATGCCAAGGTTTATAATGAGAGAACTAAAAGATGGCATGATAGGAACTTGTTGAGATGTGACTTTCATGTGGGTCAGCAAGTGTTGTTGTATAATTTCCGTCTCTGGTTGTTCCCGGGCAAGCTGAAGCCATATAGGTTTTTCCCCATGGGACCGTAGAGGTCACCCACCCAACACAAGGCACATTTATGGTGAATGGTCAGCGCCTGAAGCCATATAGGGTGGTGGAACAGTGCCTCCTCCATCCACTATTTATCTAGACGACCGGTGACCTCCCTAGATTGTCAAGCTTCAGATGCTTAGTCATATACTGTCTTAATTGGTTTTGCTTTTCTCATTCATAACATTTAAGTTTAGTTTAGTTTTTTTAGGATGTTTTTTTTTAATAAAGTTGTTGATCTCTCTTTCTAGTTTGATGTGATTCTTAGTAGTTAGAGGCTTCCTATCAAAAGAGCAATTGCAGGATTCAGAAGGAACTTCAGGGAAGTCATCTAAACTCCTCTCCTTACTTGATAATGTTCTTCATGCAATCACACCTCATTGTTGGATTTATTGTTGCTCCCTAACACTAGGAACGTTGAGGACAATGTTCATCTTAAGTGTGGGGGAGTTGGGTTGTAGCCATGCACCTCAATCATCCCAGCACAATACATGTATGCATTGACAAGCCAAATAGATTGAAAATCCCCTCAAGATCATTGTTGCTTATTAGACGAATTCAAAGAGGGAATACAACGAGTTGAGGGAGACTACTGTATGTGTCAGTTTTTATTCTTGTGAATGATCCAACTTAGCACAATGCATGAGGTTAAGGGAGCTGAATATGACTTTCATTGTGACCAGCCCTAACTACCTTCATATGTATGAGGCACTTGATTGCATTATTAATGGTCAGTCGAGCTAGTTCACATCTGAACTGTCAATGCATGAGATTGAACAACTACAAAAGCAAAAGTCCAATTAACTCTGCTATTCTGAGCTGAATAGTAAAACTAGGAACTTGGAATATGAGTATTGTTATCTGCCTCAAGCTTGTGACCAGTGTGAGATGGAGCATAAAATGCACTCACACCAAAAGAAAAAAAAAAGAAAAAGAAAAAGAAAGAAGAAAATACCTTGTGTGAGATGGGGCATAAAATGCACTCACACTATAAAAAAATGGGGGAAAGAAAAGAAAAGAATTCGATGATGGCTGAAGTTCAAAGGGACAAAATGTGGTTGAACACTCAATGAGGTGCAGTGACAGATTTGAGACCAAGATCAAAGTGATGATTAATTTTGGCGGTCATTGAGCAGATCTACATCTTGAAGGGGAGTGAAAGTTGGAACTTGAAGAATCTCATATTCTCCCCTTCCTTGGCTCTTATGTATGTGATAAGAATGGAAGTTCATAGGAATGGAGCAGAATACTTACACAAGCTTCCCGACCACTCAATGCATTTTCCTCCTAATAATTCATCCGGTAAATGGTAAGAATAAGGGGGGACGATCAGTTTATGGCTGATGTCTTTGATTGAGGACAAGCAAAAGCTTAAGTGTGAGGGTATTTGATGAGTGCACAAATTACACATATTTTATGAGGCTTTATGCATGGTTTTTATGCTGGTTTGTGTGAGTTTTCACCCCAAATTAGCTTAATTTCAAGAAATCATCAAGGGAAACCAATTCAGGAGAAACAAAGCATAAAACAAGGAAAAATGAGCTAAATTGAAGGTAATTCAGCCCAGCTGAGAGGTCAAGAGAGGGTCATTCTACCCATGCAGCCCATACTGCACTCTTTGGGAGATGCCCAAAGAGAGAGCCTAGTCACAGCCTCCAAGGGAGCATATTTGGTCCAACAAAGAGGAAGCCCATTTGCAACTCAAGAGCAGCCCAAATTGCAGCCCAAGAGAATCTAGGGGCAGCAACTTCTAGAAAGTTCAAGAGAAGCTAGGGGTGGCAACTTCTAGAAGGTTCAAGAGAGACTAAGGGCGGAAACTTCTAGAATTCTTGGAGAGCTGAAGGAAAAACTATTTAAGGAGGTCTCCTGGAGGAAAAAGATGTTCAGCACCTGGTGGTTCAACACTTTGAGACTTCAGCCCTTTGGGGAGAAAACTTCTTGAGTTTGAATTCTTGGAGGGAGAAGATAAAGATAGGTGCAAGAGAGGAAAAGAGAGGAGATTCAAGCAACTTCAAGAGAAGAAGAAGCTGAATTCAAAAGGAAAAGAAGCCATTGGAGATCTAAGTTGTCTCTTCTCTGAATTTTGCACATTTGGTAATCGAATTCAGCTAGGGATGATATGTATTTTTCTCCATTAATTTTTCTTTCTTGCTGTAATTGAAGCATGATCTCTGTAATTAGTTTTTGAGGTTCATTCGAATAGATTAGATGCAATCTTGATGCTTCTGGATTAGAAATTTAATAATAGAACTGCTAGCCGAAGTGATCTTGATCTTTGTAATGTCTGAATTACTTGAGAAAGAATTCAGGCACTCTTAATTCTGTTTGGCTGAACTATTCTTAATTCTTGGAAGTTCTAGAGTGCTTGAGAAAGACTCTAGGATTTCAGATTTGCTAATCAAGAACCGAATCGGTTGGTATTCATTCAGCTGAAATGATATTCATTCAGCTGAAATGATGCCCTAGAATTGCTAGATCTTAATGCATGCATGGGGATTAGATTCTTGATAGAGATATAAGAATCATCACTCATGCATAGAATGAACATGCGCTTGAGAAAGGCTGTTCATTGCCTTGGGGGTTTCACCAAACCAAGGCTGAATCCTAATCTATTCGAATGACCTAGAGAACTAATTGTTGAATCAATTATGTGCATATTTAGCTTGTCTTTTCAACTTGCATGCAAGGTGTTTAATCCAATTCCTTAGAGATAGTTTTGTAGTTAGAATTTCAGATTTGCATTAGATTTACAATTCGGCTAATCAGATAAGAGTAGGCTAGTATACTACTAATAGTTGCTACACAAGTCCTCATGGGAAATGATACTTTATTCATCACTTTATTACTTGAGCGGCTGGTGCACTTGCTAGTGTAGCAAATACGCATCACCAAACATCCAAGGGCCACTTCCCATGAGTAGTAGACTTATCGACTTGCGCCTTGAAAACATGCATCTCCTCCACCAACTCCGTATAGAGCTTAGAAAGGTTGTTGGGGATGGACTCCACGTACTGGAGATGCTGGGTAGAAGTAGCTCCTCCCAATGAAAGCGCAAGCAGAGTGGCGACATCCTCCACGGTGACGACAAACTCATTGAAGGCACCAATAAAAGTATGTGTCCGACAACACCAAAGGGAGAGGAGCGGCATCATATAACTGACTCCCTCTCTACCAAGGAGGTCCAAAAAGTAGTCCACGAACTTGAGAAGCCCAACACTGCGGAGTACCCGGCAATACATGGGGTTCTCCAGTATAAAATGTGCCTAGGACGAATAGTTCACTGGTGACTTGGAATCGTTCATCTTCGGTTCATGGCACCTGAAGGACATAGAACGCTTGACATGACCATAAAGACACATCAATTTCTACTCCTCCACAGCATCATACTTGCTCCTTGCCCCTACACACCGGCATAGGAGGCCAAAAACCCTTCTTGCCATCAGCCATCTTAGTAGACTCACACTTGGAAAGAAGCTCTACTATGTAAACAACCCTTACAAAGTCAAAAAAAGGGGTACTTGGATTTCACAGTCTTCTTCTGCCCACAGGGAGCCAATACTAGCAAAGGCAAATGGATCTAAGAATAAGAAGAGAAACAAGAAACAAAATGAGAGAACGAACACAAACAAAGGCAATAACATAACCAAAACAAGAAAGCAATGGCAAATATAGCAAGGAACCGAACGACGTCTTGTTATAGAAGCTCCACATGGGCCTGGCAGCCCAAACAACATTGTGGTAGGGTGAACAAAATGATTATCAATCGTTCGTCATTGCTCAACCGAAAAAGTTGGACTGTTACTATTATGCTATTGCCCTTAAAAAAGAGCGGGACACTTGATAGTCTAATTTAAATCAATGCCACATCACCAGGTTGCCAACTCAATCAAATAACCTCCAATCCCGAACCACATGCATCCCATTGAAAATAAATGTGAATCGATAGTTATACGTGAAGCATGATATAGATCATGCCACACATATAACGGTCGACCACACCGCCATCACACAACATAAGAAGAGGAAGAGACATGCTACTCCCTAACAAAACCCTCTAGAAACCAAAGCACTGCAAGTTGGGCAGTATCACGAACACACGGGGGACTGAAAACCTTGCACAGACAATCGAAATACCTAGCATGTTTCCTGATAGAAAATTCTCTGCCAAAAGACAGGGGGCTGAAGATCAAACCATAGCTAAAACTATCTTTCACAAAGCACTTCCTATCAAGAAACAAGGGGGATAAAAATCAAATTACAACCACAATCTCCCTTGACAAAGAATCCCCCATTGAGAACAGGGGGGATGGAAGACAAATCATCATATAGGAATTGTCTTTTGACAAACCACTTCCTAATCAAGAAGTAGGGGGCTGAGAACTTCGCCAAACAGTCAAAATACCGAAATGCTTCTCGATAGAAAACACTCTATCAAAAGATAGGGGCTGAATATACCAAAACAATCAACCCTGATGACCAAATAAGCAATGCCAAATCCCAAAGATAAAAATCAACAACTAAGCAAAAGGCAGATTCAAAACAACTTCCCCCTCATGCCGCTCAAATAGCATCAAGATACATCAAAGACATAAATGCTTATTGATAAGCTCACAATTACCAATAAGCAAGGGGGATAATAATCCACCCAAAAAAAAATAAAAATAATAATAATAATAATAATAATCCGCCATGCACCTTATCCAAAAATAGGAACAATTACTTAGCCCAACCAAGCGAGAGTACACTCCAAACCAAGAAACCCCCTCATCGGAAACCACAAAAGATCACAAAAACAAGAATCCACGATACTCATGATTCTCCACACTAATCTATTGGCCTTCAAACAATGAGCCCAATAAGTCTAATAATCCCCCAACTCAAAACAAATCCCTCACCCTATTACAGACCTCCAAAGCAAATCCATGAAACAAATGCTTATTGATAAGCTCACACTTACCAATAAATAGGAGGCTAATTGTAGGTACATGTTGATCATCGCAATTGCAATAACGCAAAAGGTGCTAATCCACTGCTACAAAGACACCCATGATGAGTTTACAACTCGGCACAAATCTGTGATGAGCTCCGAGCCTACACAGACTTGTTATGAGCTCAAAGCCTATACGAGCTCGCGATGAGCTCAAGTTCACCATGGACCTACAAAAGACTCAAAGTTATAGTATCGAAGATGGGCTCAAAGTTTCCAGGGATCTGCGATGAGCACAAAGCCATCGCAAGCCTGTGATGACCCCAGATCCATTGCAAACCTAAGATGAACTCACAACCATCGCAAACCAATGACGAACAAAGAAACAACGATGGCTGGCCAATGTCACTCGTGACAAAATGCCTAGTAGGATTAAAAAGACGCATAAGACTAGCATTGACATCATCCACACCACGTCAGTAAAGGAGATTTGCAAAAGGAAGTAGTTATGTGTATTATGAGAATCCTCAAACGAAAGGAAACCTCGTCCTGGAGAGATCTCATAAGACACGTAGTGAAACCTTAGTAGTCTCCCCCTAACAACTAACACTGAATAAAAGATTCCCTTTCCAAGTGGGAATCAAACCCTTTTGGCTTCTTCCTTTTAGGACCTTGGGATCCCTCCCTATAAAGGGAGACGGAAATCATAATGAATACACATTCTGTCAATCAGAGCCCTTAGACTACCATTTTCCCTTAGCCTTCCTTCATCTTTTAAGGAGACCACTGCACATAGGCTTACTACACCACCCAGACCTATCTTTCAGTCCTCTAGAGAAGGGATGGGAGATCCATCATATGGATGGATGAACCATGAAGGGTGGTTGGGCAAAGTTTCAAAATTTTTTTTCTCCCATCCAGGAATCATATTCCCTGATTTAGAAAAACTACATTTTTCAAGGTTCGTTCTTGAAACAAACCGGACCAAATCTGAAACCAAGAATAGGGAAAGGAATACCTGATACGAAATCCACGCAAAAATCTCCTCCCAACGTAGGTGTTCATGCCCAAAGAGGGTATCAAATCCTTCCTCCACTGAAGATGACATAGCTTAGGGTGAGGCAGGATCAAGAAGTGAATTCTTCAGCAAGAATTGTGTAAGGATGTGAGCACAGCTTCAAAATTGTCTCTTCCACCAAGAAACAATATCAAGATCCAATCTTGATCACTCCAAGAGGTGGAGATCGAACACAGTAGGGCAGCAAGAACAGAGAGAGAAAGAACTGAATGCAGAAAAGTTAGTCAAACTCTATATATTATTCCAGTTCGCCCTTATCCTTTATATAGACCTTAAAGAGTTAATCTTCTAATCAGATTAGGAGTTTCTTGATCCAAATCTTTACTTGGATCTAGACTCTTTAAGTGATAAGGCTTATCCCTTATCTTATCTGTAGATCAGGATCAGCTTCTCCTAATGCAATTAGAAGTTTCCTAATCCAAATCTTTACTTGGATCTGAACTCTTTAAGTGGATAAGAGTTATCCTCTTATCCTTATCTACTGATCCATACCCAGATTTGCCCCATATTTAATTAATCTAATTAACCGAGTTTGAAATGGACTTTAAGCCCATTAAGCTTTCAAGCTCACTTCCTTTTAATGTTTGCTAGCTTGGCTCTCTTTGTATGGCGTGGGACCCTATCATTGATCTCCACATAAGGCACACGGGTTCAGTCTAGCCTCTGTTACTAGGGCTGGCCGAATTCACTACTGAATACAATGAACCCCTGAATCCATCAGTATGGGCTCTTAATGGGCCCAACATTTACACTAAATGTTCCTTGGGTCCAGCCATCTTATGAAGGCCCAAGAATTGTGGGCAGATGTGAGATTAGTCCATCAGGTTTATTATCCCTAAATGGTCTTACACTTAACCTCTCAGCCCTTAATGATCAAACACTATCCAACAAGAGATGACATCTCCCTCAGCTGCAAGGTACAATGTTGCACTCTCTACTCACATGGATCCTGAGAATTCAAACCATTTTTCAAACATTTTGCAAAACCATAATATATATGTATACCTCTATATAAATATATTTTGCAAAAACAAATCTCAACAATTTGAAATCAAATGTCGATAGTTTAGGTTTTCATCAAAGAGAGTGCATTCCCCGATCATTCACTTTTTTCAACAAAGGGGTTGATCCTATCACTATGCTCACCCACTCAGGTGAATTTTCAGACTACCCCAACATACCCAGGTTTTGACCCGTTTAAGGATTTCATTGATTGGCATATCAAAGGCAGCCCAATCCAATACCTAGTGCAGTACCATAATCGAGTCTAGGGGTCAGGTGTAATATTGTAGTTTTGCCCATCTGTCTCCAAGGTCAAGGGCAATACTGGAATTTGGTCCGGTTTAGGGTTTCAAGAAAACCCACACTACATGTACTTCATGTCTTACCTTGGCAGCTGAGACAAGCCACCCTAACCTACTTGGCGGCACATCAGTGTCAGCTTTGACAAGACAAATCACCCCAAACACTACAAGAAAATTAACCTTTGGCAATAGTAAAAAATGGTTCCCAATATAGGAAAAATTGTTGTCTAATGTTTTAGTTACAATTAAACAAGTTGTTGCTAGCGAAGCCGTTGTTAAAAGTTTTTAACAACAATCAATTGTTGCAAAATATACTATTCACAACAATTGGACCAACTGTTGGCAGCAATAGTGTTTTGCACAGCCAAATGGAATTGTTGCCAAATGTTTTGTTTTAGCATCAATTAATAAGAATCGTTGTCCATATAAATTTTTAGCAACAACTGCTTAAAAGTTGCTCAATGGTACCCTCAACGACAATTATACTAGTTAATATTAATTATAAATTTGCAACAGTTGAAATTTTGTCTCTAATTAGCATCTTAGGCAATAACCCTTCTGTTGAATAGGCAACAATCAAGCAATTGTTGCCCCAAAGTTTCATATACAACAATCACATTAATTGTTGTATGGCATTTGTTTTTCCAAACTATTGTTGAAGTATCAATAAACAAGCAATTGTTACCATAAATGTTGCCAATTATCATTTTAATTGTTGATATTTAATTTAATAAATTGTTGCAAATCTTATAATAATTATTGTCAATCATCTAAATAAAATACACATGTAAAATGTCAATATGTGAGCCCATTGATATTATAAAAGATAAAAATTGCATTCCAACTATAATTCATATGCAACTATGTTAAAAATATATTACAATTTCCAAATTCATATCATATAAATAAAACAATTAACAAAAACTTTGATCTAATGCATAATACAATTAACACAAAATCTGATCCAATGCCTCCATCCACATATTTGGAGTTGTGCCTTCCACTACATAACCACGGCAGCTAGTTCGTTGAAAATGATAAATACCTCATGAAAGGTTGATTCCACATCTTGAAGAGCTCGAACTCTGCTCTACATTTGGCAAGTGTTTGCAAACTTAACATTGGCATATGTGCAGTGGTCACAAGACCAGTGACTTGAATCATCCAGCTAACTAGGAGCTCGGGAGGCCGTTCCTTTGCCTCTTCCGCCTTCGGATTTGTTTCCTCTCAAATTCTTAGAGCTCGTTGTTCTGCTACAAGCACCATGGGAGTTCACATCAAAGCTAACACAAGAAATGCAAATAAGTCCAAGTCCTGAGAAGAGAGACCAACCCAAGCAACAAGTAAACAAAAGGCAACTGAAGCCAGCTGATAAAGTTCATTTGTCTGCACGAATAAGACCAATCAAAATCATGATAAGATTTAAGCACTTTAGCATAACAGAATATAAGACTGAAATCATTTTCCAATAGCTCTGTCATTTAATAGAAGCCACACCTATGAATAGACTTATCATCAGCTTAAGGAACCAAGGTACACACGTACGATACAGTATTGACAAAATGGACAAAAATGAAATCAACAGAACCAACCTGATAAACAGAAAGTTCAATATCAATTAATAGCCATTGTTCAACACAAAATAACACAATTAAGAATATCTCAAGAGTGAAGTTCATAATCACCTTGGAACAAAGATAATATATTCAAATTATTAATTCAATTCATAAAAAAAGGAAATATTAGTACAAATGTTGGGGAGTTGGAATTGGGGATTTGCTTCAAATGTAACATTGATGTACCCATGGAACCAAACAAGGTTTTCAAAACCGGACCGGGCCGAATGGTCAGGCTGGAAAAACCAGGAACCGGTCAGGGGTTCAGTTTTGTTTTACCTTAGAACCGCCATTTTGCCAAAAATCATTGACTTGGTCAGCAAACTGCTAACCCAAGTGGTCAAACCATCCAACAATTTTTGGCCATTTTTTATTTATTTTTAATATTTGTCAGAACGGGCCGACTGACCGTTCAACTCGGGAACTGAACCTTGAACAGTTCGTTGTCCTTGGAAACAAAACCATTTTGGCCATTTGTTTTTGGCTCAATGGTTCAACTATCCCATCCGAATAAATGAACAGGTTGACAGTTTGATCGCTCGAGTCAGCAATGGATCATGCCAGGCCTGGCACGGCCCACGAACCATTGTGTCGGGTCGTGCCGAGCCAGCCCAAATTCGTGTCAAGCCATGTCAGGCCACAGGTGGCACTACCTGATTTACACCTCTTGGCATAATAAAACGCCTCTATAACAAAGAAATAATGTTGCCTTCTTTAACATGTTATAGAGGCATTTTTTGGGGACCACCTCCACCTAGGAGCCACTAAATCTATATATTTTAGTAGTGTATATAACACACACGCACACACACACAGATATATATATATATATATATATATATATATATATATATATATGTTACTTATTTATTTATTTATTAATATATTATTTATATTGAATTTTTGTAAATGTGTTATATTATTTAATTTTATAAAAAACATGTATATGAAAGATGAAAATAGTTGAAATATGCTTGCATTTTTTGTTTTGCTTTATTTAAATTGTTATATTTATTTTTATTTTAATAAATTATTCATTTTTTAAAAAAATAAATCAGATCGGATCAGATCCCAAATATCCAATGTCTTGCCTTTAGGTGATACTTTTGTTTGAGCATTTAGGTCAAACATGTCAATTAAATGTATACATATAAGGTTTATTTTTGTGTAGTTTATATTTATATTTTAATTTTAATTGTTTATTTAGACAAAAATTCTAAATATTAGGATTAAAGTTTAATTTAGTGACCCAAGGACCATGGTTGGTTAATTAATTTGGTTAATGATATTGGTTCATTGATGGTTAAAAGTTAAAAACCAAACAAATGTTGGGATATTTCCCATATATATGTTGATGTGGCATGGTCCGACCTATTTGACCCAAATGGTCAAACTACTGTGGCTCATGACCTGGAGGCAAAATTAGTTCAACCTCTCTTTGAGTCGGTTTTTTAAACATTGATAAAAACTAGCCTAGAGGTTAACCATTCTTGCCTCAAGGTCTCATTACTAGTTAAGTTTGTTACCACAATTGAACTCCAAAAATGGAAATAAAAGGTTAAAACCTAAAAGCATTGAGTCTTCTTCCTTTTTTTGTATTTTTCTACATTTTTAAACATCTCGATCATTATATTTAAATATTTAATATAATTTTTATATGTTTTATTCAATTTTTTAAATTTTATTATCTTATTTAATAATTTTTTTCTATATATTATTAATTTAATTGTGATGCCATAAGTTGATCCTATTTTGATTAATTAATTACTTGGTTGTGAAATAATCAAATTATTGGATTTAATCCAAGCTTGACTCATTAAAATGAATTTTCGTTATTTATTCCATTTGTCAATGTATTAAATATGTTTGTAACTACAATTTTCAACGGTTGTTGCTAAAGATTTAATGGCATTGCAATGCCCCTAAACATATAATTCACAACGGTTGATTCACATTAGTTTCCAATTCATTGATTTAGTAACAGTTGGATATGCAATAAGCAAATAGTAGTAAGCTTTGTTTCCAATTCATTGTTTTAGCAACAGTTATATGTAAAACGAGCAACAATTAGGTAACCTTTGTTGCCAATTCATTTGATTTAGCAACAACGTTGATCAATTGTTGAATGCTTAATTTTTGGCAACAACCATTTGTAACTGTAATGAAGTGACTGTTGCCAAATGTCAATTTTCTTGTAGTGAGATCTATCCCACAGCTGTGAAAATTCTAAACTAATACGAGTCTCATAAGTGTCCATTTTAAGGGTTTTACACAAAAACACACCAAAATAACATAAATAAATTATGTACTTTATTCATTTAGAATAAATGTCAATAAGTACATCAATCTGATTGGAGCTAAGGGCATAACTGTCTAACAGCTCCTACTTACACTTAGGTCCAATTGGGTACAAGTCGGAGTCTCATACTTTCCATGTGTTTCTCAAACACTTTCTGTGTTAGTGGCTTAGTTAATGGGTCTACTACATTCTCCGCTGACGCTACCTAATGAATCTAGACGCCCAACAATCTCCCACAGTACATGTGTTGGATGGAACTAATCCTAATTCTTGAATGAACCTCTTCATCCAAACAACTTCCTTGGCAGCTTCACTTGCGGCAATGTATTCGGCCTCGGTTGTGGAATCTGCAGTGGACCCCTGTTTGCTGCTCTTCCAACTAACTGCACAAGACCTCATCGTAAAGATATAACCAGATGTAAACTTTCTATCATTTGGGTCTGACTAGAAATCGACATCAGTATACCCCTGTATCTATAGTCAACTACCATCAAATACTACACAAAACTCTTTTGTCCTTCGAAGGTACTTGAGTATGTTTTTCACAGTTGTCTAGTGCTCTGGGTTAGATTGAAACCTACTTACCGCACTCACTGCCTGAGCAATGTCAAGCCGAGTGCACAACATGGCATACATGATGCTCCCTATGGCTGAAGAATAGGGAACCTCTCTCATTCTCTCAATCTCCTTGGGAGTCTTGGGAGACATACCCTAGAGAGAGTGACTCCATGCTTGAAAAGAACATTTCCTTTCTTGGAGTTCTCCAAACTGTATCTTTTGACAATTTTTCCAATATAAGTAGACTGGGATAATCCTATTATCCTCTTCGATCTATCTCTATAGAGTCGAAGACCCAAGATGTAGGAAGCTTCTCCAAGATCTTTCATGGAGAATTATTGTGAAAGCCACACTTTTACCGTAGTTAACATCCCTACATCATTCCCAATGAGTAGGATGTCATCTACATACAGAACTAGGAACGTAACCTTATCTCCCACTATCTTCCTGTAAACGTAGAGCTCATCTGGATTCTGCTCAATAGCAAATTGTTTCACAGTAGAGTCAAACTGGATGTTCCAGCTCCTAGAAACTTGCTTAATTCCATATATGGATCGATTAAGTTTATACACCATGTGTTCTTGACCTACAACTATGAAACCTTGCAGTTGCTGCATATAGATATCTTCAATAAAATATCCATTCAGCAACGCGGTTTTGACATCCATTTGCCAAATCCCGTAATCATGATATACTGCTCCAGCTAGCAGGATTCTAATAGACTTAAGCATGGCCACTAGCGAAAAGGTTTCCTCGCAGTCGATTCCCTCTTTCTGAGTGTACCCTTTCGCCACAAGATGAGCTTTATAGGTTTCAACGTTACCGTCTGGCCCCTTCTTCCTCTTGTAAATCCACTTACAACCAATTGTTTTCACCATAGGGAGCAGATCTACAAGAGTCCAGGCCTTGTTGGTCTCTATCGAGTCTATCTTGGCTTTCATGGCGTCTATCCATTTCAAGGAATCTATGTCCAACATAGCTTCTATATAAGTCACGGGATCTTTCTCACTGGTCGTGGCTTCCACCAAGTAACTTTCTTGATCATAGCCATAATGAACTAGAGGCCTAAATACCCGGGTAGACCTTCTAGGTTGGTTATTATCTGAAGCTTATGGGACATCTTCCACTACCCCTGAGTTCTCTTCATCAATAACAACTTCCTGATGATGATTGTTCAGGATGTAATCTTCTTCCAAAAAAATGGGCATTTCGACCACAAAACACATTTTGCTCTTTTGGGTCATAGAATAAATATCCTATAGAGCCTTTGGGGTAGTCTACAAATAGGCAACGGTCTTGGATTCCAATTTGTCAATACTTGTTCTCTTAACATGTGTTGGACAACCCCAAATATTCAAATGCCTTACACTTGGTTTCTTACCGCTACATAGCTTATATGGAATCTTAGGAACGGATTTTGTTGAAACCTGGTTCAGCACGTATATCGCAGTCTCTAATAAGTACCCCCAAAAGGATGTAAGCAGTTCCTAGTGTACGAGAAGTGATTGGACCATATTCAATAAAGTCTAGTTCCTCCTCTCTAACACACCATTTAATTGTTGTGTAGCAGAAGGAGCTAACTGTGAAACAATCACATTGTCCCTTAGGTAGTTCCTGAATTCATCAAAGAGATATTCACCTCATCGATCTGATCAAAGGGCTTTGATCTGTCTTCCCAACTGTTCATTGACCTCTTGCCTGAACTCTTTGAACATTTCAAAGGATTCAGACCTTTGTCTCATTAGGTACACATAAACATACCGTAAATGATCATCGGTAAATGTTATGAAATAAACGTGCCGGTTACGTGTTCTAACATTCAGGGGACCACATACATCAGAATGTATTTGGTCAAGTGTGCCTATAGATCTTTCAGGCTTACTTGAAAATGGTCGTTTCATCATCTTACCCTGAAGGCAAGGTTCATAGGTTGGAAGATCTTCTACAGTTAGAAAATCCAAAGGACCATCATTTACTAACCTTGTGATATGATCTATGTTAATGTGGCCAAGTTGGTAATGCCATAGGCACGTGGGATTAACTGTTTGATTGTTCTCTTATTGGGGATTATTTCCAACGTAGTTTTGGTTATGTTTGTTTCCAGAGAATGATGGAGAACATAGAGGCCATTCTCGAGTTCCCCATAAGTGAGGAATTTGTTATTCCGTTTAATAATAATCACATTACTGAATAAAATAGAATAATCATCTAAACATAACTTTGAGACAGAAATCAAATTTCTTCTTAAGTTCGGTACAAAAAGGCAATCTTTAAGTACAATAATTCCTTCTATGAAAACTAACTCTACAGTTCTTATAACTGTTGCAGAAGTCCCCAACTAGAGCGTAACTTCTCCATCACTCAGCCTTCTACTTGTATTGAACTCCTGCAATATGTTACATGCATGAGTTGAAGCCCCGGAGTCAATACACCAGGAAGTAGAAGTGACCAACAAATTGGTCTCTATGACAAAAGATTCGAAATTACCTTATTTGTTGGTCTCCAAGTATTGAGGACAATTCCTCTTCCAATGGCCAGTCTGTTTGCAAAAGTGAAAGGCATCCGATGTCTTGTCCTTCTTTTGCCTTTTAGGCTTGCTAACATTTTTTTTAGGCTTTTTCTTTGCCTTCCTCTTCTTCTTGCCCGACTTGCCACTTTCAACAAGCATGGCTATGGGCTTATCCTTTTTTATTAGTTCTTCAGCCCTCTGCAACATATTTTTGAGTTCCTGAAGGCTAACATTTAGCTTATTCATGTTATAGTTCATGATAAACTGATTAAATGAGCGAGGCAAGGAGTTTAAGATGGCATCAACTTTGGTGACATGATCAAGCCCTGATCCGAGAACCTCCAGTTCATTGATGTAGCCCATCATCTTTAGATAATGGTCATGAACCATTTGGCTCTTAGTCATTTTAGTGGTCATAAAACAACTTTAAGACCTTTTGTCGAGTAGAACGATTCTACTCTTCATACTTCATCCTCAGACTATCTAGGATATCCTTGGACATTTTAATCTGATCGAACTATCTCTGTAACGGATTGTCGAGGGAGGCTATGATGTAGCACCAAACAAGAGAGTTCTTCTCTTTCCATTCTTGATATTCCTTCCTACGAGCCTCAGAAGCCCTATCACTCGGACGATCCAGAGTAGGGTTTTTAGCAACCTTGTCCAATTTCTTAAACGTTAAAACCAGCATAAGGTTACAAAACTAGTCAACATAGTTTGGGCCCTTAAGCTTATTATCGTCCAACAATTTGGCGAATTGTCCGTTTGCCATTTCTTATAAAGGGCAAAGCAAATTACTAATCCACAACCTGATTTAATTGATGTTATCTACATAGAAATGGATTTTAATCTATGTTCCATTTCCATTCATTCATCTCTGAGATTTCCCTCCCATCTCAGTGACGAAGACTACGGTTATGTCTCTAAAAATGTGGGAAATAACATACAGTGCATGGAGCAAACTGTTTCAGCTGCATAACCCCACCATCTTTTGTAAAGGATCGTATCCACTCATCTTATGAGTTTTCCCTTTGAATTTTGTCAAACAAGGTTCATTGCCATTTTATTTTAAACATTTCTGTCCAGTAAGTGCTTACCCATCATATTCGTGAATGCCAAGGTACCGTGAGAGTCTTCCATTTTAGGATAGGCCCCTCCCATACCAGTCTATGACGCCCCTATCATCTTATGAAATAATCCAACAGACTCATCAGCAAATGGATAGCCCAATTTTATGGTGCATCTCTTCATTACTGATAAGCCCATCTTCATGTTAATGATGGAAGGCCTTTAGAGAGTTCATCATATGAATCTCCCTATCACATGCACTTATATTTTGCTGGAGATAACGAGTAATTACGCCCTACTTCTTTATTTAGGTCAAACCAAAGTGGCTTCCACTAGCATTCTCAAAGTTAGATTTAGATGGACCCTAAACGGGCTAAGGTTTCGCATGATTCCTCTTGGGGAGGAAGCTGATGTGGGGCCTATCAAGAAGGGAGATCATCTAATAATCTTAAGGACACCATGGCAATGATGTGCATTCAGCCATGGTATGTGAAAGAGCCACTATCGAATGAACATGGGCCAAGTGCTTATGGCCCATGTGCATAGCACATCACACATCATACATCACATGCATAAAACAATCACATAATTGATCCAAGCAATTAAATCAACTGTAAAACCCTAAATTAATTAAGTTAAATCAATATCAGCCCATTAAAGCCCATAACATTATCTAGGTATATGGGTTGAACTGCAAAAGGCAATTCGACCCATATAGCATTTATGCTGAAAATGGGCTAATGCAGTTTTAACTTGTCAAAACTGGGTTTTATAGGGTGGGCCGAATTGTATCTTGCAATGGGCCATCAAACCCTTGGCCCAAATCAGAATTTGGGGTTGAGAATAGACCCTTATTGAACCACAGATTCGGTCTAACTAGTTTGGACCAATCTTGGGTCAAACCGGCCTAGGGTTTGGTGTCTATTGCAAGATACAATTCAAGATTGTGATCTGAAATTAATTACAGCCGATTAAAGACAATCAAGAATCAACAAGAATACAAATCAGAGGGTTGTACGTGTGATTTCACACTTGCAAAACAAAGGGTTAATCGCAAATAGTGAAATCGTTATCTGCAAATCGTAGATTGCAGTTTCTTAAATTGCAAAAGGTCTTCTCTTCCTCTACGCATTAGTCTTCAGACATAAAAATAAATAGAAAAAACTAATTTTCTATTAATTACATCACATCAAATCCTATACATTTTGTCTAAAAATAAAAAAAAATATTTATAGACCAAAATGCATAGAATGAAAAATTGCAAGGTGCGCAAATCTTTCCACCTTTAAAGAATTCGATCTCCATCACACAGCAGCCCAAGAATTGAACAAACAATTACAGAACCATTCCATAATCATTAAAGAATAATAAAGAATTGATTTTAGATCTACATGCCCATTACCGAGAACCGATTTCTCAGAAAAACAATAAACTTGCGCAAATCGGGTAGAACATTTTTTGCTCATTTGCGTAGGTTCAAATCTGGTCCAGATTTGGTTCAAGACTTGAACCTGGCTCTGATGCCACTGAAGGGATGGGAGATCTATCATATGGATGGCTGAACCATGTAGGGTGGCTAGGCGAAATTTCAAAAATTTCTTTCTCCCATCCGGGAATCCTGTTCCCTGATTTAGAAAAATTGCATTTTTCAAGGTTTGTTCTTGAAACAAACCGAACCAAATCTGAAACCAAGATTAAGGAGAGGAATACCTGATATGGAATCCATGCAAAAAGCTCTTCCCAACATAGGTGTTCACACCCAAAGAGGGTACCAAATCCTTCATCCATTGAAGATGACACAGCTTAGGGTGAGGCAGGATCAACAAGTGAATTCTTCAGCAAAAACCCCAATTCTTCAACATGAATTGTGTAGGGATGTAAGCACAATTTTAAGATTGTTTCTTCCACTAAGAAATAATATCAAGATCCAATCTTAATCACTCCAAGAGGTAGAGATCGAATAGGGTAGAGCGGTAAGAACAGAGAAAGAGAGAACTGAATGTAGAAAAGGTAGTCAAACTGTGTATATTATTCTAGTTCACCCTCCTCCTTTATATAGACCTTAAAGAGTTAATCTCCTAATCTAATTAGGAGTTTCTTGATCCAAATCTTTATTTGGATTTTGACTCTTTAAGTGATAAAGCTTATCCCTTATCTTATCTGCAGATTAGGATTAGTTTCTCGTAATCTAATTAGAAGTTTCCTAATCCAATTCTTTATTTGGATCTAGACTCTTTAAGTGGATAAGAGTTATCCTCTTATCCTTATCTGTTGATCCATACTCAAATTTGCCCATATTTAATTAATCGAATTAACCCAGTTCGAAATGGGCTTTAGTCCCATTAAGCTTTCAAGCTCACTTCCTTTTAATACTGGCTAGCTTAGCTCTCTTTGTATGGCGTGGAACCCTATCATTGATCTCCAAATAAGCCACATTGGGTTCAGCCTAACCTCTGTTATTAGGGCTGGCTAAATTCACTACTGAATACAATGAACCCCTGAATCCATCAGTATGGGCTCTTAATGGGCCCAACATTTACACTAAATGGTCATTGGGTCCAGCCATCTTATGAAGGCCCAAGGACTGTGGGCAGATATGAGATTCAGGTTTATTATCCCTAAATGGTCTTACACTAACCTCTCAGCCCATAATGATCAAACACTGCCTGACAAGAGAGGACATCTCCCTCGGTTGCAAGGTACAGCGTTGCACTCTCTACTCACTTGAATCCCCGGAATTAACTTTTTTGCAAACATTTTATGAAACCATAATATATGTATATACCTCTATATAAATATATTTTGCAAAAACAAATCTCAACAATTTGAAATCAACTAGCGGTAGTTTAGGTTTCCATCAAAGAAAGTGCATTCCCCGACCATTCACTTTGTCCGACAAAGGGGTTGATCATGTTACTATGATCACCCACTCAGGTGAATTCTCAGACTACCCCAACATACCTAGGTTTTGACCCGTTTAAGGATCTCACTGATTAACATATCAAAGACAGCCCAATCGAACACCTAGTATAGTACCATAATTAAATCTAGGGGTCAGGTGTAACATTTAAGTTTTGCCCATTTGTCTCCAAGGTCCAAGGCAATACTGGAATTTGGTCTGATTTAGGGTTTCAAGAAAACTCACACTGGAGAGATCTCATAAGACACATGGCGAAACCTTATCAGTCTCCCCCTAACAATAACACTAAATCAAAGATTCATTTTTCAAGTGGGAATCAAACTCATTTGGCTCCTTCCTTTTAGGACCTTGGGATCTCTCTTTATAAAGGGAGACACAAATCATAATGAACACACATTCTATCAATCAGAGCCCTTAGCCTACCCTTTGCCCGCAACCTTCCTTCGTCTTTCAAGGAGACCACTGCACATAGTCTTAACACACCACCCACACCTATCTTTCAGTCCTCAAGATCAAATAAGATCTCAAGCTTTCTTAGCTACAAAAATCACATTAGTTGTATGCTTCCAAATCACCTTATCATTATTATTGGATAAAATAACATGAGAAGAAATAATTTCATCCACTTTTTCCATTGTGATAAGATCAGAGAGGAGGGGAACATTCCCACCTCCATTATCCAAAAAAACATCCTTTATGATCATAGAGGTAGTAATTTCAACATCATCTTTATCAAAGCAAAAGAGGGGACTATCGCCCAACCAAGTATCAAACTAGAAGGAAATATTTCCTTTTTCCACCAACCACATCGTGTTTTCCAGCACAATATTAGCAAAATTCAAGTTCCTTTTCCAAGTTCTAGAGATAGAATTTGTTTCATTTAATAAAGCCAAGTGGGAGTTGTGGAGGCATTTAGTATGAAAAAAATGAGTCCATAAAGAATTCCCATAAGTTGCATTCCACAAGGATTTTATTTGAAGAGACACATCAACATCAAAAACCCTCTAAATATTCAGCCCCCTTCACTAAAAGGTTTACTGATAGTATCCCATGCCACCCAATGGTGTTTCGATTTGCCATTACAATCAGCCCATAGAAATTCCAAACTAATTTTGTTAATCATCCTGAGTACCTCCCAAGGAGTAGCTACTACTAAGAGTGTATGTAATGGGATGCTAAAGAGAACACTCTAAATGAGTGTAATTTTCCCTCCAAAATAAACTCTTTAATTTATCAAATGGCTGAGAACATTTTAAACTAACATAAGTTTTATAAATAACTTATTTAAGGGGTAAGCCATAAAAACATACCAAAACATACATGAAATAATAATGTTCTAATTTTATTCATTAATAAATGTCCGATTAAATTAGTTTGATTAGACCTAAAAGCATACACTGTCTAACAAACCTTAAAAACTAATGGTTATGTTTAGACCTGTTCATTGGTCGGGTAGCTTGATGGGCCAGCCCGACCTAACCCCAGGACGGGCTTGTGCATAGATATTAGCCCATGGGCTTGACCTCAGTCCTAAAAGCCCAAGCCCGACTATTTTACGGGTTGGGCTTGAGATTTGCCACAAAAGCCTGACTTGACCAAGTGTAACCTATTCTAAACCCTAGCCGAATAACCCTTTCCTATTCCCTTTCTTCAGTCTCCATCTTCTATCTTCTCTCCTCATTCTCACTCTTAAGAACCGGTGTGAACCCAGATAGGTAGCCACCATTCTCAGTCTCAAAGGCAACACGTGAGCTCAGGCACCGACAATCTCAAGCACTGGTCGTCTCTCTCTTCGGCGGTGAGTCTTCTCTCTCTCTCTCTATCTATATCTCTCTCGCCACCAGTCTTCTCTCTCTCGTCTCTCTCATAGTTCTCATTCTCAGTTTCTCACTCACTGTCGCATATTCTCACTTTCTTAGGAGCCAATGAACTCAAAGCACTGGCGTCAGTCGCTCCACCAATGAACTTAGTCGCCCCTCTCTCTGGCGGTGAATCCTGTACTCCTATATTTCTCAGTTTTGTACAAATCATGCATTCTGTAATCTGTAATTTGTACAAATCATGCATTTCTCAACTCTGTTAGCTCGAGTACATAAGTTTTGGGCTTATCACTTATGAGTGAAATCACAAATGCATTGAAATTAAACCCATTTATCATTTGTTGAAGACTTGAAGTAAGAACAGAGTTAGAGAATCTTTTAGAACAAAAGTTGTGTGAATCGGGCTTCGGGCTCGGGCTCAGGCTTCAGGCTTTATATGAGGGTTAGGCTTGGGCCCATGTTGTAGGCCCGTTGGTCGAGCCGGGCTCGGACTCGAGCCTGAAAAAATCCTATTAATGAAAAGCAAAAGCCTGGCCCATGAATAGGTCTAGTTATGTTATATCTGATTCTTAGGTTTTCTTTGACTTAAAAAATGTTTAATTTTGCTTTGTAAGATCAAGGTAACAATATCTAAACATTTAGAATAAAATTATGCATAGTTCTAAGGTTTTGAACAATGAGGAGTTGCATACTCAAATGATCATTTGAGTTGCATACTCAAATGATCTAATGAATCGACTACCTTTGAAAGTCGAGGCATCAAATAAGTTGTTGTTGTTCAAGAGTCAACTACCTTCGACAGTCGAGCATTAGCATAAGGTTGTTAGTTGACCAATATGTGGGGTTGGTCAATTACCAAAGAAAATAGATTCCCACCTACGAGTGACAGTCGACCAATAAAGTTTATCAATTGACTACTTATAGTAAAAACTGACCGTTTAAAGGTACAAAGACTAGTTTCTTCTTTTGGTAGGACTTCTATTTGTTGGAATTAAGGTTTGAATATTGCCAAAAATGGCTTGAAGCTATTTCAATAGCTTTCTAATGGTTACATGGTCCCAACATCTATAAAATGATGTTTGAGCACTAAAAGAAAACAAGAATTTAAACTATGATATACCTACTATATTGAGAGCATCCTATGAGCAAAAGTTTGAATAAAAGAAATTTTCCCATAACCTTTGTTAGTTGGTATGTATTTGATTAATGGTTCGTTGGTTGGCCAGGGCTTGGTTAGTTTTGGGTAATGTATAGTTGGCTCTACCTCGATTTTGTAGGACTTAGTTTCGTGGGATTTGGAAGAATGGGTTTGATTAACATTAGCTATATTCAATGTCCACCAGATGGTTTTATGTATGTTGATTTGGATTCATTTGTATCAGGATAGTGTGGTTTTGAACTGAGTAATCTAAAATTGTCCGCATCTTGTTCAGCTTTGTTGACTTTAATTTATCTTTGTCTCAACAAGTTAAGTCGGTTTGGGTAATTTTGGATAGTTTGGATTAATTTGAGCTATGTTTCGCTTTGATGGCTTTCTTCAGGCAATGTCTCATTTGCTTTGGTCAGATTTGTTAAATAAGGTGGATCACTTCTTTCTAAGCTTTTGTTATATTTCAAATACCCATCTTAGCTGAAATGAAATGTATTACATCTTTATATATATATATATAAAGCAAGGTTGTCCAGCCAAGTGGCACCACTATCCCACACTTTCTTCTAAATTATCTCTAATTCCTATTAATCCTCTTCCTCACTTTTTATCTATATCTATCTAAAAAAAATTAAGAATTATTTAAATATTATACGAAATTATATAACTTTAAAATATTTACAAAACATAAAAAATAATTATAATAGATTTAATAATATTCATATTATGAATAATTTTATATTTTTACAAAATTCATCACGAAATTATGTACTAACAATATAAATTATAGTTTTATGGATTATTCAATTTAAATGCTATTCAAATAATAATAATTTAACATTAAAAAATATTATTTAAATATTTCAATAACTAAATATCTTAAATTACAAAACATTAAAAATAGAAAAATAATTATATAATAAAATGCTTAATGTTATGTAATAACTTTAAAATAAATAAAATTAAAATAACAAGAAATTTTAAATATTTGACATATTATTTAAATATTTAAATAACTAAATATTTTCAATAATGAAATATTTAACATAACTAAGTTTGAAATAGTTAAAATAACGAAAATATGTAATGAATTTTAAAATTTTCTTAAAATTAAAAAATAATTATAATAAAACATTAAAATTTATAATGATTTAATAATTTACAAAATTAATAATGAAATTATGTAATAATAGTATAAATTATAATTTTTTGGATTATTAAATTAAATAAATAAATAATATTTTAAAAATTCAAATAATGTCATTATTTAAATAACTAAATAATATTGTAAATAACTAATTTCAATTATATCAATTAATACTTCTAGAAAATAACTTTCGAAAAACTTAATATTTATTAATAATAACTTTAAAATCTTAGTATATATTTATTATATATTTATATATACTAAAATTAATATATATTGTATTTTCAACAATTATTTATTGTTTTTGTGATAAATATTGGGATTAAACTAATGTTTTAAATTTTCAAATTTAATTTATTATACTTATTGTATTTATTGCATTTTTTATATAATTTTATTTCTAGTAATTATGTATTTTTTTATAATTTATTGATTAATATTTATTAGTGATTAAACTATTTTCTTTTGATATTACACTATTTATTTACTAGTTTAATACGTTTTCAGTATTTATTGTATTTTTGTAATTACTGTAATTATTGTATTTTTACTAGTTATTTATTGCATTTCATTATAAATTTATTTTCAATAATTGTGTATTTTTCTATAAATTTTCAATAATTATTGGAGATTAAACTATTGTTATTTATTAAAGATAAGACTAATTCAAGAAAATAACTTTCAAAAAGCTTAATATTTATTATTAATAAATTTAAAATCATAGTATATATTTATTATATATATATATACTAAAATTAGTATTATTGTATTTTCAGTAATTGTTTATTGTTTTTATGATAAATATATTTTCAATAATTATTGGAGATTAAACAATTATTATTTAACTTTATAAATTTAATTTATTATACTTATTGTATTTATTGTATTTTTTCTATAAATTTATTTCTAGTAATTATGTACTTTTGTTATAATTTATTGATTAATATTTATTAGAGGTTAAACTATTATTTGAGATTACACTATTTATTTACTAATTTAATATATTTGTAGTATTTATTTTATTTTTATAATTATTGTGTTTATTGTATTTTCAATAATTATGTATTTTCACTATAAATTTTTTAATACTTATTGGAGATTAAACTATTGTTATTTATTAGAGATTAGATTATTAATTTAGTTGAAATTAGGAGCGTTCATGGGTTGCTTCGGTTCGGCTACAAGCTATTTGGCCAACCAAATTGACTTGGTCAGGTTGGGGAGTTGGTCACCCGAAATTGACTAACCATTAGTGAAAACTGACTAACTCGGGTTGTATTGGTTTGGGTAGATTTTCGGTTTGGTCTATTGGTGCAAAAGAATTAAACTGAAAATATTAAATTTAAATTTAAAAAATTACAATGGTATTATTAGAAAAATAAATTTAAAACTTAAAATTATGATATAAAATATTTTAGGCTAAGAAATATAGGGATTTTCCACTTTCCTGTATTAAAAATATATATTTAAAATATTATATAATATATATATTAGGTCAATTCAATTTTGGTTAGTTTATAAATGGTCAAAATGAAACTGATCCAACTAGTTGGGTTAGAAAATTGTTGAACTAATGCCAATAAAAAATACTAGGAAATCAACCAACTCAGCATTAATAAGATGAACAACCCTAACTAAAATTAATTATTATTATTATTTTTATATTATAAAAAATTATTAAAAATAATATGTAAAATATATATAATTATTAATTATTTAAAAAATTAAAATATAAAATAATAATATACTTGTATACATTATCATTCTCTTAGACTTAATAAGTATAAATAGAAATATAAATGTAAAACATAAAGTTTTACACTCTACATATTTAAATTATTAATTATTTAAAAAATCGGGCGGACTAGCTATCCACGCTCCCCACTCTTTCTTTCAATCTTTAGCTCTTGTTTGTTTTTGTTGGGCCTAGACTACGCCCAGTTGCGTATCACGAGACTCATGAATCTGTTTGCTACTATTTAGACACTTTGCAAGCATGCGAACAATCTGAGCAACCAATTTTTGGGTCCCATGTAATAGGCGTAGCTTAAGACCGTGCAACGCCGCTACGGTCGAATGATTTCAACCGTCTGATTCGTTCCATTCCTCTAGGACTAGGTAGTCAAACAATCCAACGGTCTAAGCGAGATGATTATAATTATTGCCCGTCTCGTAATTCCAAGCAAGTTCAATTAAATGTAGCGTAGGGATGCATGTGACACGTATCTACTGGATCTCATACGTACGGAACAATTCCAAATCTTTCACCGACGCTGAGGCAGTGACTAGACATTCCAAATAGGGATTGGGTTCAGACATCAGCCACCGAATCGTACGCTTGGAAAGAGAATCATTGATCGAATGGAATTCGGGAGTGCTTGTATTGTTTTATCCTGCATCAGTTACACGTAATCGATTCGAAGTCGACCGCATCCGTTTTGGGTGAGGTGGAGCGTATTGTAGGAGCATTTTTCCCTTATCGCTTTTGCTTTTTTTGGGGTTTGTCGACACTCGACATATGCACACTCTTCTAATTGTCTCCAACTCCTATCATTTTGCCTGCCTTCCAATAAAGGAGACGTCTTTTTTCAGTCTCACGAAGAGCGAGTGAGAGAGAAGGGATTCAGAGGCAGAAGATTTCGTTCTGGTTTCGTCTCAGAGATTGACATTTCTGAGGTAGATTTGTTCTTCTCTTTTCCACCCTTCTTCCTGCAAGTTTCGTATTATTATTTTCTTTCTCTTTGTTGGATTGGTGTATGGCGGTGTTCGTTTGATCATTTGGTGGTTGGTGGATGAGCTAGGGTTTCTGCAAATTTTTTATTTTGAGTTGAATGGAATTATGTTATATGTTTTTCTTTATTTTTGTTAATATGCTCTTATTCTGAGTTAGGTTAATATGATGATTTTGTGATTGGTGAAACCCTATTTTCAGAGTTGTAATGGAATTAAACTTTTCTTTTTTGGGATTCTAAAACGGAAATCTTAGGGTTTGGTAAGGTTGCTTTCAGGTTTCTCTGAATTTCTATGTAGTTCTGTTTTTGCTTGATTGTTTTAAGAATTTTAGCAGCTTTTGTGTCAGTTCCGAGCTTTATTTATAGATGCCGGAGATTCATTTTATTTTGTTTTTGGAAAAGGAGATTTTCTTTTTTGTATTTCTTTAGGGTTAATGTAGTGATTGATTATTCATTAGTCCATCTTGGTTGTCGAAAGATCATGATTTAGTAAACACTAATGATGGATAAACGTATTTGTTGACATATATTTCTTTTCTTTCCCTTCAAATTCTTTTAGTTCTATTTTTTTTTGGTAAAAAAATTCTTTTAGTTATGGATATTTGGATTTGTCGAAAGCTTGGAGCGAGTTTTTCTTGTACGAAGATAGTTTCGAACTTAGGAATTACCTTTACTAGAATATATTGTTTTTTCCTTATTTTTTATTGCCTTTACTAGAAATCTAGAACAGATTGTTTGTTCTTTCACATAAATTACCTCTGCTGTTTGGTGCAGATATAACATGTCGTACCATCGAGGAGATGACATTGATGACATGGCTTACGACGGAGAGGTGGGAGATGTAGTGGATGAGATGGATGATGAGTACGATGGCAGAGGTGATGGTGAAGCAGATCTTGATGACTACGAGCTGGTTAGTTTTTATCGTGCTGTTGAAAATCTTGTTAATAAATTAACTAAGCTTAGTGGAGTGAATAGTTTCCAAGCAGGCAAGGTGACAGTGCCTTTTGTTGGGTGCCTTGCATGAATGTCATAGATTATATAAAAAAAGGTTCCTGCCTTGGTGACTAGACGCCCTCCTTCACCCGTCTAGTGACAAAAATCACAAGGCAGGCTCTTTATTGTAATGTTATCACTATGTATGTTAGTATTTCCCATTATGTAGCTTATGCTTTGTTTAATAGTTTTACCATTAGACAAGATACAAAGGTTTTAAGAAGAAAAAAGAAAGAAAGGACAAAGAGTTGCCTTTTTCTACAAACTCTGTGTGTGTGTGTGCACGCTCTCTCTCTCTCTCTCTATTACATTAAATAGCAGGGGCTCTACTCTTGTTATAGTATTCTTTAGTTGCTAATAATTTTGTGGCATACAAACTATTAAATACTTATTATGTTATATAGTGTTTTGTTTGAAATATTGAAATTAATTGATTTAAAATGTTATTGTCTTTTGGATACAACATTCATTATGTTTAGTAAAGTGCTATTGGTTGGCATGCACAATTAGGAAAATAGTCTAGAATTTTGATTTTCTTTGTAAAGTTTGTTTACTAGAATCCTTTAGATGCCTTAACGACTATGATAGAGTTCTTTGTCAATTAGTTTCAGTTATTTAACTCTAGGTTTTGTATTGGTTGGTATGTACACTTAGGAAAATAATCTAGAATTTTGATTTTTTCTTTGGAAAGTTTCTATTGCCTAGATACCTACCTAGGTGGCGCCTAGGCAACTATGTGACTAGGTGCTTCATTATTTACTAGAAATAATGTTAGAGTATCTTGTTTATTAGTTTCAGTTATTTAACTCAAGGTTTTTCCTGTTCTTTGCATTTTTCTTCATTTTGATTTGAACTTTCTTGCATAATATCTTCTTTATTGATGGTTATCTTAACAGTTCTGATGTCTTCATGTTTCCTTGGTTGTGTTGACTGGCAGCATAGCAAGGTAACTGATATAACTTCTGTTCACGCAAGGAAAGGGAAAGATATTCAGGGGATTCCATGGGAAAGATTGAACATAACTAGAGAAAAGTACAGGCAGACAAGGTTAGAGCAGTACAAGAATTATGAGAATATCCCTTCATCGGGAGAAGTTGTAGATAAGGTATGCTACTGTCCAATATTTATTTTATGACTTAAAAATAATGAACCATGTTTTGTGGGATGGGAAACTATTGATTATATTGGTTTTACATAGGAATGTAAACAAATGGAAAAAGGTGGTAACTACTATGAGTTTCGGCACAATACAAGATTGGTGAAGCCCACGATTCTCCATTTTCAGGTTAGTGGATTTCTTATTTATCATGTGTGGTTGTTCTTGGTATATTGACTTCGTTCGCATTTTGTTATTGGTTGTTGTGACTTGTGGCATACTAGTACCTAAGCATATTTTTCTTTTTGTATGCTACTTTGTTGTAAATTGTAATTTCAGCCTTCTTTCCTTTTACCAAGTTGTTTTATGACATATCTTCTCTTTAACCATCTTGAGTGTCTTGGCGTGGTGCTTGTACTAAGCTCGGAAGTATTGCATTATAGTGGAAAACTCATTATTTTTTCAAGTGTTCTAAATTGTTTTGGAACTAGTTCATTCTTGATATTTTGTTTCAAAAATCTAGTTTAAGGCTTGAAGGTTTTTCTTCATGGTCCATTTTTTTTGATAAATAACATGCCAGCATTTCATTATTATTATAGTACAGATATAAAATGAGGATCCAGATTCCAGAAGAGGGAGGTAAATATATCTACCTCACCTCAAATCAACTATTACAATTGATCCCAATACAATTGCCCCCTATTTATGCCTTGCATGGCTAACAAGTTGGCCAGCCCATTTGTTGATCTTGGAACCTATCGGATAGATAATATGATTTCCCTTGTTAGGTATTAACCATCTAACCTTCTTTATGGCATCTCTATAAATCCAAGCAGCTGTTTTCTGATCCTCTAACCAACCAATTACCACATGGGAGGCCCCTTCAATAACCACCCTTTCTAGGTTCAACTCTTTGCCTTTTGAACCCCATGGGGTCAGCTACATTTTTTTTATCGGAATCGGTAACTTCATTAAGAATTTTCAAAATATTTCAAAGTACAACTGTCAATCCCATATTATGATGTTGATCCAAGTTACATACTAATTACAATACTGCCCAAAACATGTTCTCTGTTACAGTCCCTTGTTTTGCTAAGGTATCTGCTAGCGCATTAGCTGACCTTCTTGTTCACTTGAAGCACATACCAATCTCCCTTGTTATATTGAGTATTTTCCTTATCATTTGTCTATATTTCCATTCTCCCAATTGGCCTGATTGCATCCAACCAATTAACAACTTAGAGTACCCTTCAATCTCCATTTGATGCAACCTTTTATAGTTTCATAGCGTGGCTCATGAGTTTAGTCCTTGTATAATTATTACAACTTTGTATTATCACCTTTGTTCTTAAACATAGACGCCATACTGCTATTTCTCTAATCATCAGACATCCTCTTTTTCTTTTACTATCTTATTAAATAGCTTAGTTGGCCATAACAAGCCTACCTCTCCCATACCTTTCTGCATTTCTATTGGAATCCTTTCAGGTCCTCATGCCTTTCCCTTCATCTTATTTAGTGTCTCTTTTACTTTAGTATGTCTAACTCTGCGAAGGTAACACGATATTTATTATTTTTAACACTACTAGTTGGATGCTAGGGAGAGTCAAGTCATTTTAAGTGAGGAGGATGGAAGATTGAGGTGGAATTTGAGAAAAGAACTAGAAGTGATAATTCTTAGAGAGGAGATTTGTTGATGACAGAAAACAAAGCAGGAGGGAGATGGCAACACCAAATTCTTCCACACAATTGTGAACAGTAGAAGAAGAGAGAAATTTGTAGCCAAGTTGGAGGTGAATGGAGTGACTTCGACAAATCAAGAGGAGATGGTGAAGTGCTTTGTCAATCACTTTAAGGCAGTGTACAAAGGATTGGAGGGTAGAAGGGTTAGTGTAGAGGGGTTGGATTGGCTAAGGCTGGATGGAGTGGCAAGGTAATTGGAGAGGGATTTTGATTTGGATGAAATTAAGAGGGCTGTATTCTCTATGGATAGATCTAAAGTCCCAAGCCCTAATGGTTTTACGATGGCCTTTTAACAGGATTGTTGGGTGATTATCAAGGAGAATCTTTGGGCTGTATTTGAGGAGTTTGTTGAAGAACCTTTTATCAGCCAAGGTATAATATTTATGCAACCTTTCTAGTCTTCATAGTGATACCAAAGAAAGGGAATTTAATTCAGTTCATCCCAAAGATTTTAGACCCATTAGCTTGGTGATTAACATTTATAAAATTGTGGTGAAAGTGTTGTTGCTGAGATTGAAATCTGCCCTCCCTGTTTTGATAGCTAGTTCCAAAGGGCCTTCATTCAAGGTAGACAGATAATTTGATTGAATATTGATTACTAATGAGTGTGGAGGACTTAAAAAGAAGAAAGAAGCAAGGCTTTATATGTAAGTTGGATCTTGAAAAAAGCTTATAATTCAGTGTATTGACCATTCCTTCTTGAGATCTTGAGGTGATATGGTTTTGGGGAAAGATGGTGTGGCTGGATTGGAGGTTGCGTTAAGACTTGTCATTATTCAGTCTTAATAAATGGAGTGGTTAAGGATTTCTTCCCAACTGGTAGAGGGTTGAGACAGGGGGACCTCTCTCTCATTTTGTTTACCTTGATAGGGAATGTGTTCAGTAGGTTGTTAACAGAAGAAAATTGAAGGGGTATTTTTAGAGGATGAAGGATTGGAAATGACGACCTGATATTTACACGTCTACAGTTTACAGATGATCCGATCATTTTTTTTTTGTGAAAGTGGGGATCCCTAGATAGCAAAAAAAATTTGAGGTGGGAAGTGGAATTATTTGAATCTATGTCTAAGTTGAAGATTAATTTCGAGAAGAGTGGAGTGGTTGGAACAAACCTAAATGAGAAGTTGGTAGTTGTAGATTCCTTTGGTTGTCCAACGTTAGACTGGCCGTTGGAATATCTAGGGATGCCCTTAGGGGACAACCCACGGCAGAGTAGGTTTTGGGATCCAATTCTAGAGAGATTGTAGTGTGGAAGAGGAATTATATATCTTTAGGAGGCAAAATTACTTTGATAAAATTTACCCAAACTAATCTACCAGTTTACTACATGTCAATCTTCAGGATACCTTTGAGGGAGGTGTTAAAGATAGAAAAAGTCATGAGGGATTTTTTATGGGAGCTTGGGGAAGGAAGAAGGATTATCTGATTGGGTAAGTTCATTGGTGGAGCGACTGACGCCAGTGCTGTGGAGGTGGCCTTTGGAGAGGGAGAGACTCTGCATGAGGTGGTTGAAAGCATTCATGATCGAGCTGACAATGGTTGGGATATGGGTGTATCTCAACAGGTTATGTTGGCTTCTCCGTGGAAAGCCATTCATGGTATTCTCCCCCAGTTTTTAAATCTAATAAGGTATGGCGTGTGTACCAGAGACAAGGTTATGTTTTGGGAAGATCTCTGGATTGGTAACTCGATTCTCAAGGACCTTTTTTCCCTCTTTGTACTCTATTTTTAAGAATCAACCTTTACAATGCTTTGTGTCTTTCTCCCCCTTATCGGGTGTCAATTGGGATCTAGGGTTGAGAAGAGGTCTGAGGGACCATGAATTTGATCTGGTTGCCTCACTCCTAAAAATTCTTGATTCTGTTTTGTTGGATCCTATCCTTTCAGATAGTAGAGTATGGATTCCTAACCCAAAGGGCCTCTCCCTATTGTTGTACTTGTTTCTCTCTGGTTTTTTCTAATAAAATGTTCCTGTTATTGATAAAAAAAGTACACTGCAGTCTCTTAGAGCTTATCAGTGTGATTATTTCCTACCATCATCCATTGTGGTTTTTTATTGTCAAAACTTTGAAGCATCCTGCATTATTTGATGATCTGGATATTCCTAGGTGAATTATGTTATCTTTTGAGGCTTTTTTTTGAAGGATAGAAGAAAATATTTTATTAAAAAGAAAAAGATTACAAGGCATTGGATGTCAAGGAGACGTCCTAGATTGAGTAACAGCTGGACAATCTGAAAAGTTTCTTCATTACAACGTTGTAATTCTAGAATACCCCAAAAATTCTCTATCAAATCCTCCCTTCTAACATGATCAAACTCTGGCAGAACCAGCACCCAGTCTGAAACCAATGAATCCACAGCAGAAACTATTAGTTCCATACTTTTTGCTTTGTTTTCAAATGCTCTTCTATTCCTTTCAGCCCACAGCGACAAGCAAACTGCAAAAGGAATACAGCTCCACATAATTCTGGCTTTCTTTCTGCCATCTACAGAAAATCTCAGCAGGAGATGATGAATGGAAGACTTGACTTTCCAAAAAGGAAGGAGTAGAAATTCCAGATGAAATTTGCCACTTTGCACGTATAGAACAGATGAAACACTGTCTCCTCATCCATTTTGCACAGATAGCAGAAACTTGGAAGGAAAAAGCCTCTTTTCTTCAAGTGATCTGTGGTTAGAAACTTAGAATACTGTCGAGGGCAACCATCCAAGCAAATGCCTCCACTCTTGGCAGCAGTGGGTTCCCCCACACTCCTTTCATGCTAGCAGAAACCTGATTGTCTCTTACCAAAGCCAAGTAAAAGGATTTCACAGAAAACTTGCCATCCTTACACTCTTTCCGCCGAAGACCATCCTCTGAAATGGGAGAGGCATTGGACTGTTCTAGTTTGTTCAGCAGCTGAATGCACTCTTCCACTTCTTGTTTGTGCAGGGGCCTTCTGAACCTCGGGCTCCATACTAGTTGCTTCCCCCTCAATTCATAGCACTGATCAATGGTGACTTGATGCTCAGTCAGTCTATATAATCTTGGACAGATTTCACAAAGTTTCCCCACTCCAGTCCATTTGTCTTCCCAAAATCTTATCCTTGAACCTTTTTCCAACTTTAAACTTCGTCAGATCCCTGAATCCTGGTTGAATCTCATAATTTCACCAACTTTAAATTTCACAAACTTCCAACTTTAACCTTCCACACACCAACCCCACAAGTCCTTGAAACTTACCTCGGCTCCTACCCAAACCTCACCACCCCATATTTCCCAACCACCACCCTCCTCCACAGTGCTTTCTTCTCTCTTTCCTGCCGAAATGTCCACAACCATTTTCCTAATAAAGCTTTATTAAAAGTCCTAATTCTTCTTTCCCCCAAACCTCCCCTTTCCTTAGGCCTACACACTTTATCCCAACTCACTAGGTGGAATTTCTTGGCCCTTCCTGCCCCTTCCCACAAAAAATCCCTTTGGATCTTCTCTAGTTTGTCAGCCACTTCCTTCAGAACCTTCAATAGAGAAAAATAATATGTGGGAAGGCTTGAAAGCACACTCCTAATGAGGGTAATCCTACCTCCAAAGGACAAGTACTTTGCCTTCCACCTGTCTAGCCTCTTCTCCACCCGCTCAACAGAGGACTCCATATGTTAACAGCAGATATCTTTGAACCAACCGGTACCCCCAGATAAAGGAAAGGGAATTCCCCAACAATTCAGCACTGATGCAAACTGCTCCATGTTACTTCTGCTAATATCCCCGATTCCAATAAGGTGACTTTTTTCAAGATTTACCTTTTTTTTTGATAAATTTTTTCAAGATTTACCTTCAAACCTGTCACCATTTCAAAATTTGCTAAAATGGCTATTAAACTCAGCACCTGATCGGCAGATGCATCTAAAAAGATGAGGGTGTCATCTGCTTACTGGAGATGAGAGGTAATAGGCCCCTCTACCCCTGATTTGAATCCTTCAATCCAACCCAACTGAGAACTTTTCTTCATCAGAAGATTCAGAACCTCCATGACTAATACAAACAACAAAGGGGAGATTGGATTCCCTTGCCTTAGCCCTCTTGGTGCTTGAAAAAAATTCCGAAGAGACCCCATTGATGATAATAGAATAGGAGACTGAAGAGATGCAGCCATAAATCCAGCTTCTCCACTTATCCCCAAACCCCATTAGCCTCTGAATCTCCTCCAAGAAGCCCACTCCACGGTTGTAAGCTTTTTCTATGTCTAGCTTACAGACCAGGCCGAGCCTCCCACTCCTTAATCTTGAGTCTATGCATTCACTTGTCACCAAAACTCCGTCCAAGATCTGCCTACCTTCCACAAACACCATCTGACTTGTCCGTACCACCTCGTGGACCATATTTTTCAGCCTACTATCTAAAACCTTAGCCAAAAGCTTGTATGGGCTGCATATCAAGCTAATTGGCCTGAAATCTTTCAAGTTCGCTGACCCATCCTTCTTCTTTATTAGGGAAAGAAAAGTTGCATTGGCCCTTCTTTCTAGCAATCCAGATTCCCAAAACTCCTGCAACCAGTTCAGAACATCTTTTTTTTTTTTTTTTCTTCTGATGAGTAATGAAGTTTTATTAGTTCAGAAACTGCTTTAGAATTGTAACATCATACAACAACCCATTGAGAGGCATGAGCTGCAGCCTCTCCCCTTGTTTGGCTAGTAATAAATTACATAAATCACAGCTGAGCCCAAAACAATTCTTTCCTATTTGCCCCTTGTTTGGCTAACACATCAAGTAAAGTATTTACTGATCTCCCCACCCACTGTATAAAAACCAGCCATCCTTGTCAGCCAAACAAGTTTGTTAATTTCATTCTTCTAGCACCATATGGTATCCTCGGGGTTTTTCAGCCAGCCCACCACCACTTTGGAACCCCTTCAATGATTAGATGCTCTACCCCCAGTTCAGAACATCTTCCTCCATGAAATACCAGCAACTTTTAGTGAAGTTAAAAGTTGATGCCATTAGGTCCAGGCACCTTATCCCCGTTTATTCTCTTCAAAGCTTCCCTAACTTCCTCTTTTCAAACCTCCTTTCTAGCCACCTTGCTGAAACCTCACTCAGATGATTGAGAGATAAGCCCCCCAATGACACCCAGCTCCATTGTCTACCTCAATACAGCCTCTTGTAAAAGTCCACCACCCTCTCTTGAATCTTTCCCCAAGTTTCCACCCACTTCTCTTCCACTTGGATCATTGATATCAGATTCATCCTTATGCCGCTTGCAAAAGCATGGAAAAAGGCAGAATTTTTATCTCCTTTTAGCCAATTAACCCTGGATTTTTTTGTCTCCATCTGATTTCTTCCCTTAAAATTAGACTTTCTAATTCTTTCTCCAAAACTGCCCTTTCCACCCGAGCTTCTCTCCTGCCATTTCCATCTTCTAATAATCTGTCCAGCTTTGACAATTTCTCCAACACTTCTTTCTATTCTCCTTTTCCCCAATCACTTCCTTCTCCCCTTCAGCTCCTCCTTGATTAACTGTAATTTATCCAAGACTGTCTGCCCTGCTGAACTTGCCCTCTGCACACCTCTCCACTTCCCCTCTACCCACTCCATAAAGGTTGATTGCTGCATCCAGGTGTTTTTGCATTTTATTTATCTGTTGCTGAATGATAACATGACTTTATGTCCTTTGCATTTCAAAAAATTTGTCTTTGCTTTCTGCTTGGTTGCAAATAGCCTTGAGTTTATCACTCGGGATGGTCACTAACTTACATTTTATTTTCAGCTGAGGAATTTGGTTTGGGCCACCTCAAAACATGATGTTTATTTGATGTCAAATTATTCTGTTATTCACTGGTCCGCATTATCTTGCAATTTGTTGGAGGTCTTGAACTTCTCAGGGCATGTGGCACCTTCTGAGGTTTACTCTTTATCTCTATGCACTTCTGGCATTCCATTGTTATTATTAAAATGGAAGTTGAGTGTAAATCTATTTATTTGTTGAGGGGTCTTTGTTTTCTTTCTTTAGAATAATTATGGTTTGTAGCTGCTTTTTCTTGGACTGAATGACTCTTATTTGGTCATGAAGAAACATCCAGGAAGCTTGTTGGAAGGTTTCACACAGACTCAGATTAGCACACTTGCAGTTAAAGGCAACTTTCTTGTTGCAGGTGGTTTCCAAGGAGAACTTACTTGCAAGGTGAGGTTGTATTTTACAGCTTCAACTGGTAAAAAAATGTGTACAGCTCTATATGAATGTTGAGTTTATACAAAAATTTACTAATTTACTGATACTTCAATACGTATTTTATGTTTATGATTTGACAAAAAATGTCCGTGATGCTATTAGATGGGGTGGCTACAGTAATTTTTTTGATCAATAGGGTGTCTACTGTAATTACCAACATTTGTTTGTATATGATGACCAATTCATATGCGTCTTTTCTATCTTCTGTTTCCTTCTCCAACCATATCTCCCTCTTGTTTTTTTTATTTATTTATAAAGTTGATGTTCTGAATCTTTTGGCTTGTGCATTTCCCCTTTCCAATTGCATAGGCATAAGAACAAAATACATCCATCGACATATTACCATCATTCATGCTAAAATAATGACATTACAATCCCATGCACATAGACTGGCCTCCCAAAACATACTTTGCCTGATATATTGTTCCCAAACACATCATTGGCAACCAAACATGTGCAAACATGAAGTGATAACATTTAGTTGGATGTTTAGACAAAGGTGGATGATCTGTGCATTAATTTGGTTTTCTCAAAACGAAACAATAGAGGTTCAAGAGATTTCAGTGGCTTCCCAATCGTATGGAGGGTACTAGTCATAGAGGTCCTCTTTAAGTAGTCAGCATGGGCAATCAAGATATATTTTGTTTTTTCCTTGGGTTGGTTTAGAAGTGGGCCCTAATGTCTATTACTGTTCAAGGAAATCGAGTTGAATAGTAGAAGCCTGAGGCGTATGAGGTGTTAGATTTGGATATTTTCTTGTGGAGAATGCCTTGGAGGTCATGTATTTTCTCTTTTCATAGGTAGGAAGGAAGCTAAAGATTTAATTCTTAGAACGTAGGAGCCAAAAATGAAGTCTAAGATTATATATATATTATATATATATATATATATATATATATATATATATATTTGCCAAAAATGAAGTCTAAGATTATATATATATCAGTGCTTTAAAAGCGCAAGGTGCAAAAAATGTGCAGGGGAAAATTTGTGCCTGATGCACAAGGCGAGGCGTGCGTCTTTTTGAAGCAAGGCACAAAAATACAAAAAAAATGCTGAAAAATAAAAAATGCCAAAAAAATCAAAAAAGCAAAAAAATCAAAAACAATATTAAACATAATATTAATAAAAGATATAAACTTAAATTTTAAATAAATGCTTTAGAAAACCTATTATCTAAAATTAAAAGACAAACATAACATGTAAAGCATATTCAAATGAACATTTAAAAATAAAATCAAACATATAAAGCATTTTCAAGCATGTAAAACCCACAATCTCTTTTTTTCTTCAATTGCATTATTTCAAGTAGCTAATGTGATGTAAAACGTACATTCCTGATTCTACAAGCTGCCTTTATGCCACGCCCCTCGAGGCAAGCCCAAACAAGTCCATGTTAGGGTCTTAAATTCTTAATTTTCACACAAAAAATAACGACTTTATAATTAAGAAGATATTTTATTAAGATGAATGAATGAACAACCCCTATTTGCTAATGCTGTTCATTCATTCATCTTAATAAAATATCTTCTTGAAAGGCAATTAAAATTATAAAATCATTATTTTTTTGTGTGAAAATTTAGAATTTAAGACTCTAACATGGACTTGTTTGGGCTTGCCTCTAGGGGCGTGGTCGGGGTCTGGGGGCAGAGCCCCCGACTCAGCCACTAGATTCAAAAAAAGCAAAAAAGGTTATTTGTTAGATATTTGCTTTATCTAAGGCATTCGCCATGCTATTGGTTGATCTAAGCACCCAATGGAAAGTAGTCTCTAGCCTTACCTGCTATCTTCTTTATCTTCATAATCTGTCAGTATTGCCACAATCTATGGTTCTTGTCCCATAGCCACCCCACAACTATCTTTAGTTTCCTTCTACTTCTTATGCCCCAAAGTGCAAACCTTGCAAAATTGCTTGCAGTTCTGATTTAATGGAGTCTCCATAACTGATTGGTCCTGAATAGATTGTAAAGATTTTACCATCTTCACCTCTAAAAGAACCACTTATCCTTAAATGGCCCAGATTTCCAATGCTACTTCCATTAAAATTTAGACTCAAAGGATTGCTTCTAGTTGGAGTCCATTGAATTGAATCTCTAGCCCTTATGGTTGATGTATTGGCCACCCTACTTCACCCTCTTGGTTTTTCATCTGTAGAGAAAGATGCAAATATGCTCAAAGTCTTTATCTAATATTCTAATGCACTATCTTTAGTGGTACATTTTCTATAATTGTTTCCATTGTATTTGCTATTCCTTTGAAGAATCTTGTATTCCTACCAAGTACCCCACAAGATAGTAGCTTTTGTACATCTCCATGTTTCTCTCTCTCTCTCTCTCACTCAATAATGTGGTAACAAAGGATGAATTGAAAAGATCCTTCACATGAAACTAGTAAGTGTTGGCAAGTGTTTCATAGAGGATAAATCAAGCAAAGAATTTTCAAGGATATTGAAAAGGTCTGGTGATATCCAGAAATTGAAAGTCTCGGGACCCCCTCCTTAAACCTAGATTCCAAATTTAGCATAGTTGAAGATAATGACACAAAAGAAGATATGTGTTTATTTTTAAAAGCCAAAATGGCAAAAAGGTTTGGGAACCTTTCTTTGAAAGGACATTTTCCCACCAATAGATCCTCCAAAAACTTGGCCCCGGTACCATTACAAACATTATACCTTTCCAAGCTTAGAAAGGCTAGTTAAATACTTGATATTCCTTTCCTAGGTCAAACTAAAGTAGCTCTTGCATTCAAACCAACATCTCATCCATTTGCTAGGGGTGTTCAAATTTGGTTCATCAAACCGAAAACTGAACCGAACCAAACCAAACCAAACCGAATAAGCCAATTCGGTTTGGTTACTTCGTTTTTTAGTCCATTTGGTTTTATGATTTTAGAAATCAGTTTTCGGTTTTCGATTCAGTTTGAGAAAAAATTCAACCGAACCAAACTGAAAACTGAGTACATATATTTACATTTTAATTATAAATATTAATATGAATATTAACATTACTATTTATATTAATAATAATATATAGTATGTATTTTAATTATAAATGTTAATATATTTTAGTAATAATTATCAATATAAATACAGGTCACATTTATATAAATAGTAATGTTAATATTCATATTAATAATAATATATAGTATGTATTTTAATTATAAATGTTAATATATTTTAGTAATAATTATTAATATAAATACAGGTCACATTTATATTTTAACTAACCAAATTAACTGAATTAAAACCAAACTGAACCGATTTGAATTCGGTTTGGTTCATGAAAATGAACTAACTGAAATGCCGGTTAGGTTCTATTTCTGAACCGTACTGACCGAATGAACACCCCTATCATTTGCCATGATTCCAAGAACTACTAGCCTCCATTCTTTGCCTTGGTTTGTCCGTATCCAAGTCACCTCAAGATATGGAAAGCCTTTTTGATGCTAACTTCCAAAGACAACCAAGGAAGAGGGAAAGGATCATGTAGACTATCCATAAGAGCAGCTCTAGTATGGGCTATATGGGAAGAAAGGAACAATAAGCTGTTTTAAGAACTAAGTCAAAGGAGATGATCATTAAAGGTGTTAATGTTAAGGTAGCACATTGGGCTAAAACAAATGATGCTTTTAAGGAGTTCTCAATTGATGACATCATTTGGTATGGCATGTAATTGTGACATCTACAACACTCGGATCCAAGGGAATTGGATTCCGTCGGCTAATAACAGAACCAAGCTAAACTTTGGAAGCTCAATTGGTAATCATGGACCTTCTAGAATTGGAGGGGCATGTAATTGGATTCCATCAACTCTACTGTGGCATTTTGTTGAGGTTGGTGATGGGACAATCTGGTGGGTAGAGATACAAAAATTTGGAGTGGGTTGCCTTGGTGGGTAGAGATAGAAAGATAGGGAAAAGAAGTTTTTACTCATAACCTTTCCTTCTTGACTCAAAATTTTTAGACCTAAACATATATGCAACCTTGAGAGGCCTTCAAAATTTTTTTTATATAGCTCTAAGATTCATGATTTGGTCCACCAAAAACATTAATAAATACCAGTGTGTCATCAGCATATAGTAAATGTGAGATGGATGGTCAAAGCCTTAAAGGGGAGATCTGAATGGAGAAAGATGGTGGGATCATTGTTGGCTTGGAATGATCATACGAGGGTATGCCTGGGCTTTGGAGTTTCTGGGGTTTTGGTGGTAAGATTTGATTTAGATGTCTGCAAGGGCTGGGAAATACAAGTTTTTGTTTTTAAAAGGGGTTGGAGGGTTTGGGTGGTGTGGGTCTTGGGCTTTGATCTATTCTGGGTGATATTTTTGTCACCCATTTGTATTCACGTCTCTTTATTTCTTTAATAATTTTTATTTAGAACAAACAAGGCAAGTTGGGATCTGCCAACAAAACACATCCCGACACCCTACCAACAGGACCTGGCACCACACATGTCAGCTTGAGACTGGGACCCACCATAAAAGTGGGACCCTCCATTTATGAGATGTGTGGTGTTGGATCATATTGGGAGGGTGTTGGAATGTATTTTGTTAGCAGGTGATCTGGACTCAAAAAGGCATGCTGTGCAGAAGCTACTGACTTGGACTGCTTGACTTTGGGGACTACTAGTCCAATCAAGTTCTAGAGCATTAAAACATCTTTTTTAGGCATTTGTATATTTGCAGTACCTTCTCAGTGCCCTTTATCATTACATTTTCTTATTTCTCTTAATGATTATATGCTTTTACCGGATTTCTGCTGTAGCGTCTGGATCAGCGGGGAGTCAGCTTCTGTACAAGGACAACTTATGATGACAATGCAATCACAAATGCTGTTGAGATATATGACAGTTTGAGGTATTGTTTTCTATTTAATTTTGCTCACTTTTTTTATTGCCCAGGATCAAAGTTTGATTTACAAACTTCTTGTAGTGGTGGAATCCATTTCATGGCATCCAATAATGACTGTGGTGTACGGGAATACGACATGGAGAAATTTCAGCTTATGAATCACTTCCGCTTTCCTTGGCCAGTAAATGTCAGTTAATTACTTTCTCCTATTTTGTTAATGAGTTCATATAGTTCAGCATTATTCATTTTTCCCAATGGTTAAATTGTATGTAAGCTAGTTTGTTCTTACACAATCTCCTTGCAGCACACGTCAACTAGTCCAGATAGCAAGCTTATCACAGTAGTGGGAGATCACCTGGATGGATTACTTGTGGATTCACAAAATGGGAAGGTACAAGAAGTTATATTGATTATTGTACAATAATCAAAATGGGAACACAAGGCCGAATCTATTGGGGTTGCTTTACTTACAAATTGTTTTGATGATACGCAGACGGTGGCGACATTGGTAGGCCATTTAGATTACTCATTTGCTTCATCATGGCACCCTGATGGCCGTATATTTGCCACTGGGAACCAGGACAAGACATGCCGAGTATGGGATATTAGGAAATTGTCATCACCCATTGCAGTTCTCAAGGGCAATTTGGGAGCTGTACGATCAATCCATTTCTCTGCAGATGGACAGTTCATGGCAGTGGCAGAGCCTGCAGATTTTGTTCACATATATAGCACCAGGGCAGACTTCAAGAAACGGCAAGAAATTGACTTCTTCGGTGAAATATCTGGGGTATCATTGAGTCCAGACGACGAATCTCTCTTCATAGGAGTGTGGGATCGGACTTACGCCAGCTTGCTTCACTACAGCAGAAGGCATTCATATGGCTATTTTGATTCCTATCTGTGATTTATCCATCCGGGGTAATGATCCATCATCCACGAAAGTACACTTGCATGAAGGTAACAGTGCAACTTTCAACTAAATGTCGGTGGCTCTCTGTCTGGTTAAATGACTGTGATGTAGAAAATCCAGTCGTGCAGTTCTTACATTTATATAGACGTACCGGGAAGAAGTCGGTGTTTAGCTCCAGCCAGAAAATCATCGCAAGGTTGTGATTTCCAGTCCTAGCTGTAAAAGTTGAATCGTGTTGCTTGTATTTATGGGGGGGACTGCCTAGTTGTATTTGGATTATTTCTAATTTTGTACTGAGCTTCTATAGCTTATTTTCTGATTTTCTTTCTTTTCCTCTTGTAAAGGATTCTGAAAATAATGCATAGATATATCATGGTTACCGCTATAAAATTAAGGCTGGGCAAGTCAATTACAAGTCCAAGAATTTTCCATTTTTTTTTTGTTTTTATTGTTCCTTTGGCGGACAATGGACTGGGTGACTGCGGTTGCATCGGTCCTGTTGCGTTTGCAAATCTTTTGGAACCCATCCTTCATACGGCGTTTAAATTTAAACGTCAAGTGGGAAGAACACAAAATACGCCACCTTGGTCGTTACTTTGTTAGGGATTTCTGTCTTGAATTGCAAGACCTTTGCATGAAGAAAGCTATGGGACGTAGGTTGTGAGATTAAAATTCATTCTTGCCAAGGGAATAGAATTATTCTTACTTTTTTTATAGAGCCACGCACGCCCCTACTGTGTATCCATCCCTAAGCCTTCTGATAATTATCTAATAGACAGTGCACATGTGATATCACGTGACTGCTTTTTTTCAACAATTTCTAGAATACTTATTTGTGGTCGAAAATGCTATTCTCAATTTGGGATGGAGATGAACCTTAGTTATTGGTGACCGGTTCTGCTATTGGTAGTCACTGGCAACAATACAGAGATGAAGACGAACCTTAGCTATTGGTAGTCACGTGAATAGGGAAGTTTTTTTGGGGCTAATTTTTAATCTTCTTTCATTGTAATTTGCTGATGGGGAGTTCAGACTTTTTATCTCCCCTTTATTGTAACTAAAGCTTCATAAATCTTAATAAAGTTTCTGTTATTGATAAAAAAAAAAAGATGTAACATTTTCTTGTGGAAAGATGATGCAAGGATTTGTCTCTGTGGAATTGGAGTTTGTAGAGTCTTCAGAATCAAACGGCTTGGCACACAAAGAGAAATGGTTTTGGGTTTGTGCAAAATCCCAAGTAAAACAAGTTTGTAATTAGTTGATTTGGTTCAATCTTAAAACGTTGAACCTCACCTTATTTTGTAGGATGCAGGTGGGTGTAATTAAATTCTCATGGATACCTTTGGTAAAAAATGTCTAGCATAGTGTAGGGAGCGTAACCATTAAAGGAGATAGGGCAGGGCCTCCTGGAAGCAAGGAAAGGTTATCTAGATGAAGTTGAAGCAGTAGTCCAATTAGAAAAGGATAATTTAGACAGAATGCCCGAATTTTACGATAAATTATTGAATCGTATAAAAAAAACTTGTGAATTAAATATGTATAATATGTTTTGGTAATGTTGCATAAACTTGTTAACATGTAATGATGAATATGATGAATCTGGGAGGATGCAATGATCAAACTGATAAATTTTCATGTTCTACTTTTAGACAACTACAACATTATAAAGCAGTTAACTTGATAGTTAGAATAGATTTATGTTGTGATTGATAATAAAAGGGCACTGTAACTATATTGAAATTTTGGATAATATCTCTATTTCACAAGACCATGCAAAACGTTCGTATTTGAAGATGCACTAACCACCATACTTTATTGGCACTTTTATCCATTTATTACCTCTCAGAAAGTAAAAGTTTGAACAACATACTTGAAATTATCCCCCACTTTATTTTTGTTAAATAAATTAGGATCAAATCCATTTACAAGTAGTCATACTTCTGCTCTAAATCATCTTTAATCATTCTGGTGAAAACACTCTTCTAGTGGCCTTTTATGGTGGAAACACCATGACTGATCTGAACACAAAAACTAACATTGCGATTGCATGGCCTAAAACGTTGACACAAGAAAATTCCAAATGTAGGATGTCCAAAGAATGAAATCTTCCTGTCATGTGCTAGTGCAGCATGTTAAGAAGAGCAGGGATCCAAGATGGGAAGAAGAGTTTCAGTTTATATTGGATGAACCACCCATTAAGAGAAATTTTTATTCATAAAAAAAATAGAGAAAATCAGTGTGAATAACACCCTCATCAATCAGCCTATCATATTTAGTTATGACCTCTTCACCAGCCTAAAATCAGCCTATACAAGTTGCTAAATCTGACTAAGGGCTTCTTCTGTTCTATGGTTGGAAAATGTGTGGCTTATCTCAGAACACACCATGCGTTCTGTAGGCTGTAGTGTGGTGTGTTTTTAATAGAATATGTTAATGTGTGACACATATAATATTGATCATGCATCAACACATACTTTCAATGTATATGTTATACGAGTCTCATTTTACAATTAATCAAAAGAAATTTTAAAATTAATATAAATAAATAAAACATCATAAAACCAATGTTTCAAAAACCAACTAGGAGGCTGAATCATTTTTTGCCTTCAAGTCATAGGTCATTAATTTGACAGTAAAAAAATAGTGGGGCAAGGCACCTCGGGGTTTGCTTACACATTTAGTGTGTAACCCATAACTTGGTCATGGGGTTGAACGGGTCAATGGTTCAACCAGGTTGACCAATTACCAAGTTTTAGTAGAACTGGACCCAATATCATAGCCAAGTGACTATTTGAACTAGGGTTGTAATAAAATTCGATCTGGATTGGATTCAACAAAATCTGAATCCGATCAGATTTGAAAAGTTAGTTACCTTTCAACTTTTATATATAATAAATTAATGTATATATAATATATTGAATTTATTATTATATAGTATAATATATAAAATATACTTTTATAATTTTAAATATAATTATATAAACTTTATATATTAAAATCAATAAATATTATAATATAATCGGATTGGATGGAGTCAAATATGAATATGACTCTGATCCAATTGTTAATCGGATGCAAATTGTAAAATCTGAGTCCGATTTGATTACATAAATACAACATCTGAATTCAAGATAAATTGAATCAAATGTCGATTGGGCCATGGAGTTTCATATATCATTGATAGGCCTAGTTCAAACGGTTCAACTAGATGGGTCAAAGATAGGTTGAAAACATTGTATAAAATAATTAAACATAATAAAAAATAAGATATTTCTCTTAAACTACCCCTACTGTTCATTAAATTGACAAACTGTACCTTTACTGTTTAGATATTGTTTTACGCTACCCGACAATTGACACGCCATTAAACACTAATAGAAAAAAATGAAATATCAAATTTGACTTTTACTATTCATCAAAATTTCAAAATAAAACTCAATTGACTGTAGACCGGTTCGTTGCTCTTCGTGAGAGAGGATGCCAGTGTTTCCGTCATCACTGTAAAAAACGATGGAACCATTCCCCTGTTCTCAGATGCATCCGCAGCTAGACTGCCATTGGAATCACAGATGGATGAATTCCAGTCTGGATCAATTTCACACAGATCAAACGAAGTGAAAGGCTTAGGAATTCTATGAATCGAGTAGATTAAGAAATAGGAATAAGTACTAAATTCTAGAAAATTTATAGTAGCAGTACTAATAATAACATCATAATAGTAATTGAAAACATAGAACATTGAGATTGAGGGTTTTATCATTTGTCCTCTAATTTCTTTCTTCTTCTGTTCTGTCCTTTTCTTTCTTCACTTCCCTCTCTCTCTCTCTCTCTCCAATCTAAAAAGCACCTCACGAAACCTCACTCCGAAGATCTTCCTCTTCTTCTCTTCTCTCTCCCTTTCCAGTCAACATTGCAAAGCAGAAAAGCAGATGCAGATTCATTGAGCCCTTGTGTTCTCGGCAAAACGATTGCAGATATGAAAGGAATCGATTTCTTCTGTTCCTCTCTAGCTTCAACCGCCATATGCGCAAGCATGGATCAACGGTCCATGGTTCGTCATGGTGGTCGAGCCATCGATCGCCACAAGCCTCCTTCCCTATTCATCTCAGTCCCAGGCTCCCAGCCACCCACGAAGCCTAAACCTTACCATCATCAAAAGAGTAGAAAGAGTTCTGCTACGCCCATTGATCTCAACTACCCCTCCGGGTTCCTCCAGATATCTCTTGAGTCATGACTCCTCCGCTTTCTTCGATGTCTTGTCGGATTTCGATCCACCCTCAGGCTGTAAACACCGATCAGCCTCTTGCTTTCAAACAATCTTCTTCAACTAGCTCTCATTACCAGGTTTGTTACGTCCCCCATCCCCATCTCTGTATTTCCATTGCTCTTCTTTGCTCGTTGTTGCCATTAATGATGACAATGCATGATTATGTTTATGAGGATGAGCTTAAAGAGATATTATGCAGGTTGTAGTTTTGAGGGTGTCATTGCACTGCAAGGGTTGTGAAGGGAAAGTGAGAAAACACATCTCCAAAATGGAAGGTAAATTAACCAAACATTTTATTACAGAAAGAACGATTCCTATGATGCTCTTCTTTTCTCAACTTTGTCTCAATGAAATATGAATGATCCCTGAAATCTGAATCTCCTGCTCTGTTGAGAACGAGACCTCCAAGCCAAGGCTGCTAGCTCTCTCTCTCTCTCTCTCGCTTTTTTAATTAGATTGCTGACAATATTGATGTGCTGGTGTTGTTGGATTTTGCGAATGTGAGCACGGGTGACATCATTCAACATAGATTTCGCGGCGAAGAAGGTAACTGTGGTCGGGGATGTGATGTCGTTGGGAGTGCTCCCCAGTGTCTCGAGAAAACAGAGGGGGGAGGGAAAGCTGAGAATATGAAAGTTACATTGGGTACCGGACAACAGTGGAGATCTGAGAGAAAAAAATGATCTTTTGTATTGTTTCTAATCTAACTCAGATCTAAGATAACCCTGATGACAACCACTGGAGATATCAACGGTAGCAAAGATCTGAAATAAAAAACTAGTCTGGAGATGAGCACGTATTTATACGACAAAGGAAAAGAAAAGGTGAGATCCAAAATAACTCAAATCGCCGCTGCTAAGAGTTGCAGCGGTGATGAAAGCCACCGGAGAGATCTCAAGACAAATACTAGTCTGAGCGGGTATTTATAGGACAAAGGAAAAGAAAAGATGGGATATGAGATAACCCAAATCACCGCTGTTAAGAATTGCAACGGGGATGGTTGGAGAGGGTAAACAGGGGAGGTGAGGTTGAAGAAGGAGAGAGAGAGAGAGAGATGTGAGATCCCCGCCCATTGCCGAGAGACCAGTTATGGTCGATTAGGTTCTGTGAACGGCCACCACCGCCTGCACAATTGCAACGGCAACATCTGCTACGGCTACCATGGCCGCTTGTATGGGCGGCCATTGCTTATAAGCACCAGTCCGAAGTAGCCTCTCCCATTGATGGTGAACCTCACTCCTCCATGTTTCTTGCATGGAACCTTGCAATATTAAAAGAAGAAACACCATGCATGAGCGAGTGCCAGTAGTCTAGCTATCGTCTGATATATATTGAAGAAGAGATCGAACGATGACTAACGAGTTAAAGTAAGAAGTAATCAAGAAGAAGAACAATCTTTGGTATAGAACTGGAACGATTCCACCTTGATAAATGCCAATTTTTTCCCATGCTGGTTGAGCCATATCGAAGTGCTGAAGCAGTGGGTTGCACCACCCGCCATCGTTATTGGGAAGAGCATAATTTGGAGGACAGAAATTAGTGGCCGTAACGTTGACAGACACCCCTTTCAAACATCACTGAGGATCCCTCTTATAACCGCAGATGATCTTATAGCATTGCCCTCATGAAGCCCCGTCATTAAACAAGTTGCCATACCCACAAGCTCCCCCTGTGACCAATCGTCGTCTCTTATAGATTCAGAAAATCGAAACAATCACGAAGAAACTAAAACAGCACAACCATAATGTGTGCTTGTTCTACTCCTTCTCAATCTCGGTGTCATAAGACCTCAACCAAGTAGCATTCATTCTCCCCGAATCCCTTATAGACTTGCCAAAACTCCATATTATGTTATCTTTCTAGTCGCCGGTGCTAGAATCCTCCCTCTGCTCCTTATTATCTTTCTTAAGTCTGCGTACAACAGCTTTGTCGTTGGCAACGACAACTCCACACCGGCTGATGCAACAATATAGGGAAAAGTACGAGCAGGCCCACTGCAGAAATCTGAACACCAGGCCAGGCCATACAGAATTTACAATTACTCTCTAATTCAACTTTTGAAATTATAAGACTGATTCCCATGCCATGTAAGCATCACACTTCTACTTAAGCTTTTCATGTGACGTGACAATTCTACTTGTATTACATGTCAGAATAACATTTATTTAAAATTTTATTTTGAAATTTACCCTTAAATTGCAGACTAAAATGACCCTCTTAGGGCCCACGACCATTGTTCTCTCCCGCCCTCCCTGTTCTTTCTCTTTCATTCTCTCACACTCGCAACTCTCTTCTCTTCGACTGCAGATGACTGAACTTCGGTTGCTCTTCCTCTCTCCTGTTCTCCCTCCTCGCTCTCACTCTATAACTCTCCCGTTCTCCCTCTGTCTCACCCTCATTCTCTCTCTCTCTCTCCTAGTCTCCCTCCCCCTCTATCGCTCTCCTGCTCTCCCTCTGTCTCGTTCTCCCTCTCCCTTTGTCGCCCCCACTTTCTCCCGTTCTCGCCCCCCTCAGTCTTGCTCTCCCTTTGTGGCGCCCTCACCCTCTCCCTTTATCAGTCTTTCCCGTTCTCCCTCTGTCTCGCCGCCATTCTCTCTCTCTCTCTCCCGATCTCCTCCCCCTCTATCGCTCTCCTGCTCTCCCTTTGTCTCCTTCTCCCTCTCTTCTGTTCTCCCTCCTCGCTCTCACTCTATAACTCTCTCCCGTTCTCCCTCTGTCTTGCCCCCATTCTCTCTCTCTCTCTCTCCCAGTCTCTCTCCCCATCTATCGCTCTCCTGCTCTCCCTCTGTCTCGTTCTCCCTCTACCTGTAAATTTTTAGGTAGCATTGTGCTTTTTTCACTTTTATTCCTGTCTCAATTTATACCAAGTGAAGGCCCATCTTAACAGTTATTGTTTCTTGCGCAACATTTGTCACTGCTCCATCATTTTGTTTGCCTTATCCATCAAACTAAAGTTTTGGCCAATACATTGAGGCCTTCCCTAACCGGAGGAAATTATCATTTTGAACACTTGTGCCACTAATAGGTATTTGACAATTTCTTTGTATGATATTTTAATTTGTTATTGTCAATCAAAAAGTCATTTCAAATAAATTTGATTTTTGGTTCTCTTTACATTTCTATCACAGTAAATAGGCTATCATTTTTATATAAAAAAAATTGTTAAGTTGTGTTTGATGTTGATTCATTCCTGTTGAATGTGCATTAGAGAACGAGTGTACAATAGTTTACACATGGAAAAGAAGATCAAGAAAGTGTGTGTTTGTAAAATTTCTTGTATGAAAGGTCAATTTACTTTGGTTATGAAAATGTCTCTCCAAAATTAAGATGATAGTTTAGTGATAATCACTCATAACAAGCATTAATAATCACATATTGTTTTGTTGTAGACTCTAGGAGGGTGTTTGCCTTCTCAGCATGCTATTCAAATTCATTTTATAAAGAGCCAAATTCAGTTAATGAAAAACATTAGTTTGTAAGTTGAATGTCCTCAAATCAAAGATAGTAATTAGGTGATGGTTACTAGGTTGGCACATTTGGCACCTTATTTGCCAAGGGGCCAATAAGATTTGTTTTTTTTTTTGTTGAAGAATAAGATAAAATTCATTAGGATGGTGATAATCCATAAAAAATTCCAAAAGCCCAACTTTGATCTCACAGATCCCATACTAATACCCATAGAACTGGATGGCAAAATCTTATCATATTTTCTCTTAACAACCTCTATCACAGTCCAAGAAACAAACCAAAATATTCTTTTATTGTCACAAGATCTTGCTACACTTAACCAAATATTCCTTAACCAATATGTGTAGCAGTCCACATTTAATTCATTACCTAGAAATATTAAATCAAACTGCAAAAAGGGTAATGAATATTTGGTTCTTGGTTAAGTGTACATCTTAACCAAAAGCCCTTGAGATGTCACCCTTGAATGCCCTGTGTACACTTAACCAAAAGTCCAACTTTGAGAGAAGGTGAAGTATAATGTATTAACTGAAAAAAGAGTATGTGTATGACCCTCTTCTCCTCTGTATCCAGTCTACCACTACCAAGTTGCTGAATGATTCCAAAGAGAGCCTTTATATATATGTAGGAAGCCTATAGTTGAGTTTGGTTTCTTTTAGAAAAATTAATTCATTAATTATAAAGCATAAGGGCATGTAATGAGCTGATGCCATAAAATACAATTAACCTTGCCTTCTCTCTCTTTCTCTTGAAAAAAAAGTATCAAGGGCATGTAACAGACCATGACAGAGGTTATAGGCTTTTTGTGTTCTTGGTTAAGTGTACACAGGGCATTCAAGGGTGTATGGATTTTCTCCTTTTCACAAGATGGACCTTTCTTTTGTTGACTCATTTTTGTATATTCCCATTATACAGGCTCTCATTGTACATGGGATGTTATTTATGTTTTTCCTCATACTTTAATATAATTCAATACCTTAACCTGTTTCAAAAAAAAAAAAAAAAAAGTAGACCATGACAAAGGCCTCAACTTAAAAGGCTATGATCGAGCTGATTCCATTCTCCCGTCAAGCTGAAGCAAATCTTAGCTCAATCAAGCAAAATGGCTTACCTTTTAAAAGGTGCAAATTCATTCTGTGATGTTGTGCACTCTAGATTTTGGTAAAATTTAAACTTCTCATGTTTTACTAACAACCAAGAAGTGAGAAATTCATATTTCCCAAAATAACCATTTCCAAAATATTCTACATCCAACCAAATACAACCAGCTATTTGCGTATTGGACAAGATTCTGAGAATGGATCCAGTAAGTTGGAAGATATTACTTAAAGGATGCATCCATTGTATGCCTTGAGGGTGGGAAATCAATTGGCAATGGCCTCCTTCCTTTCCCCTTTGCAAAACATAGCATGAAGCTTTCTGCTTGTTGGGGTTTCCTGGGTGCTACAAGTGAGTAGTCATGAGATACTTCATAGTAAGTGATATGGTGGTCCAAGTGCAAGTAGATATAATTGAGAATAACTCTATTTGCATCTGGAACATGACAAAGAACTCCTCTAACATTTTCTTTTATTTTTATCTTGAACAAAATCCAAGAACTTTATTGATATGTAATACAAGAATACACTAGTCTAGTTTACCCAAGGAAAACTAGCCCTGAAACCTCTCGAAGGAGAAGGCCACCGAATGAATAACACCTTTTAACATCTTTTGTTTGAAAAGATAATGAAAGAACTTCATAATAACAATAACAATAACAATAATAATAATAGATGTAGATAAACAATGAATAATGGCTCTTAGATACTAAATATAGAAGCAAGATAATTGCAAAACTTTGACTAGAGAATAAAGATAGAACACAATGCAATGCTATTTTTTTGGGTGGAGTTTAAATATAAGTTGTTGGAAGATCTTACCATAGAGGTGAAGAGACAAATTATCTCCATGGATATAATCTACAGGTACCAGCCTTTCTTGCTCCCTGGGCCCCCAATAGCATTTCTTGGACTCTGGACATGCCTCTCTTCCCTTGGGTAAAGCAAACACTGCAGTTTCAGCCACAAACTCTTTCTTCCCAGACAATGGCCTTGCATTTGATGTCAACAAGTGATCATTTGAAAAGTCAATGAAGCTGGAGAGGGTTCAATGTTTCTAGATTTAATATCTCTTCCCATTGTTTGGCCATTCATTTTACTTTTTCTAGGAAATTGTTGGAACTGCCCATGATAATAAACCAGTAAAACAAAAGCAATCATCAAAGTGGCACTTACAGAGGCAATAATAAATGCTACTCTGATATTAGATTTTGAACTGTGATGTTGCCCCTTACCATTAAAACTCATGGGGCTATTGCTCTGTGAAGGCATAGTATTTGCAAAGATTAGTAGCGTATTTCCATGATGAAATGAAGTATTTGGAAAATGCACCAATTTTTTAGGAACTTGTCCTGATAGATAATTATAAGACACATTAAAATCCTTTAGACTAGATGGAAGCCCGTCAGGGATCTTACCATTGAAATTATTATTGGATAAGTCAAGGTACTCTAAACCATTAAGCTTGCTCATTGCACTTGGTATCTCTCCTGACAAGCTATTCCTTGCCAGATTTAGCAACCTAAGCTTCCCTAACTTACCTAGCTCAGAAGGCAAGGAACCTGTCAATGAATTACCAGAGAAATCAAGTGACTCCAACTGCGAATAAGAAGGTAAAACCAATAACTCTGTTGTCCTTGAGCCTTGAAGAGTAATATTTCCCATGAAATTATTTCCTGAAGTATTCAAGTTTATCAATGACAATGAAGTGAAGAAACTACTTGGAATGGGCCCAGTAAGTTCATTTGAGGTGAGATCAACTATAGCTAATCTTGGATAGGTCCCAAATTCAATAAGTAGGTCACCTCTTAAAGAATTATTCATGATCTTAATAGAAGACAATCTCTAAAATTGATAAGTAAGGTTTGGAAAGGTTCCAGACAATGCATTTGAACTCAAATCAATGATCTCTAAAGTATCTCCCTAGCTTTGCATAATAGATATATCACCAGAGAGACCATTTTTGCTAAAATCCACCATCACACATTTTCCAAGAGTAGAAGGCAATGGGCCTGAGAGCATATTTGATGAAAGATTTAAAAATTTCAGAGTAGTGGAATTAATTCTATGAATCAAACATGAAAAAAGGGGAAAGTTTATACAATTGGTTTTATCTCAAGCTGATATACTTGGCACTATAAATTCTTCATTATTTCCTTGTGTATATATACTTGTTCTAACTGACCTTGATTATTTTCTACAGATATTTACAATGCAAGATGCAAGTATACACTAGAAATAGTATCACCCATTTGGTGAAGTTTATACAATTGGTTTTATCTCAAGCTGATATACTTGGCACTATGAATTCTTCATTATTTCCTTGTGTATATATACTTGTTCTAACTAACCTTGATTATTTTTTGTAGATATTTACAATGCAAGATGCAAGTATACACTAGAAATAGTATCACCCATTTGGTGAAGTTTATTTCATCACTTAACTTGTCTAGCCATAAGGGTGTTGAAGATGTCATGGGACAAACACCATTTGCACATTTTCTTGACTTCCCAGATGTAATGTCTGAGAAGTCACTTCTATCTGCACTTGTGAATTGTTGAGACATGCAGTCAGCTTCGTTTAGGTTAGGGAGAAAGCTTGTCACATTCACGACATCTGATGTAGTTTTGATTTTGGGTTTGCCTACGAAAGGCAATTTTGTAGATTTGTACATGGCTCCACATACATTACATTTACAAACCAAAATCTTTGGAAAAAAGGTGATACAATGGGGTGATTTAGAAGAAAAAATTATGGAGTTGTTAGGAAACAAGAAAGTAGAAAGGAAATATGTCCCAAAGTTGTTTATTGTCTATATATTGGGTCAATTCCTTTTTACAAAGACCTGCTATAGCATTGACTGTAAATGGTTTGAGTACGCTGATAAGCTTGAAAAATTAAGAGATTATGATTGGGCTGGTGTTGTTCATAGGGAGCTACTAAATAGTTTGAATGAACTCTTTATGTCAATGATGAAGGAGGCACCACCCAAATCTGGGTGGCTACGTAGTTGTACTACTATATTCATCGTAATTTTATATTTTGTATAAAAATTAATTCTATTTAACAAACCTTGTATGCTAATGTTGAGTGAGTTCTTATCTTGTCACCTGCAAATTTGGTTGTTTGAACATTCCATTGTATGGATTCCTTCCATGATGGATGCATTTCCAAGAATTACAAAATGGTCTAGCACCACTTATTCTAAAACATTTTGTGCTTCATTTTTTTAAGGTTCTTCAAATTTTAGTTCCTACCTCTAGTGAAGAAGTGGCTTTGTTGGATGGTGAAGAAGATGAGGAGGAAGGAGCCTCCTCAAATTAGGAATTGGTTTTGGAAATTATAAGTCTTAAGTCAAAGGTTGCACAATTAACCGAGGAGAACATTTATCTTCGGTCCTTATTACCATCACAAGTATGGGAAGAAAAACAATGTGATGAAGAAGATCAACCTGACGAAGGTGGTAGGAAGATTCTCTCCAGGCAAGAAAGAAAGAAAGCTCTTATTTTCTGTTCACCATTTGTTAACGCATGAGCAAAAAGGATTGAGAAAATGCACACGATTGATGTAGATAGTACAACATCACCATCAAATAAGGAGGTATATTTCCATATTGTATCTATTAAATATGATGGATTGGCAAAACAAAGTTTAACAACCTAGCAACATTTTATATTTCAGGTCATCAATGGAAAGAGATTATGGAGATCCTGCAACTTCAAATGCCAGTTATTTAAAAGTCGACAATAAACTATTAGACGGTTTCTATCAGCTCCAATTACTAGGTTGATTACACATGCATTAGACATAGGTAAATAGAACACCCCTAATTTATCGAGTTATTAATACAGTTTCCACATATGCAGTGAAATTATTTGGACTGATGGAACCAATAGCTTAGTCGGGGTACACTTGTACTCACTATTTGATGGTGGTCTGATATGGGATGATGTATGTAACTCTTGCAGTAGATTTTTTTCACCTATAATAACTATATATTTGTTATAATTTGTATATAACTATTGGGCTGCCTTTATTTTTTTTGTAGGCCATAAATGTGTATGGATGTCTTTTAATTGAAAGGGAGCGACAAAAATTGGGTAATGCTGAATGTGAGAGGTTCTTATATATTAGCACATTTGCACAGGTAATGGGTTTTAACAATTTTTATTTCATTTATTATGTAATCATATATTGAATAATCTATTTTTTCTCTTTTCAAATGCATATACCAGGAAATGGTTAAAACGGGTGATGATGCTGCAATAGAGCCCTATATTGGCCATCTTCTGAGGCAACGGTATAGCAAAGTATTTATACCCTTGCAAAGTAATGGGCATTGGCATCTTTTGGTAATAAACGGAGATAGCAAAAGCATTGAATGGTATAGTTCAATCCAGTATGCTATATACAAGCAATTTTCTAGAACAATGGTATGCGTATATGCACTGCAATATTTTCATGTGCAAGTGTTTTTATATTAATCCATAATCATCATTGACTTTGTAATCAATATTTGTTTTAGTCCAATTACTACAGGAGTAAATTCTTAGGAGTGGGGTTTACAAACAAATGGGGATTTAAAGTATGCAAGGATGCTCCATCCCAACATGCCAATGGGTATGATTATCACGTTGTTTACCATCAGTATTTATTATACTGATATATATTTTAAGTATTGCAAAGTACTTTCGCCATACGCGTTGTGTAGGACCGAATGTGGGCTTTTTGTAAAGAAGTACATGGATTGTTTATGTCGAAATGCCACATGGGATTTTGCCTTCAATGATACAATAATTTTACGGTGGAAGATTGGTGAACAAATATTGCAATCCCATCTAGAGTAAACCATCACTAGCTCATTCATGTCATCCACCCATCTATACAGCTGTGTGTGTTACAACGGAATAGTGTATTAATTATATTAATTATCTGTGATATATTACTTGTGGTGTATGAGTTACACCAATATGGTTTGGAACTTTTTCCATTTGCTTTTCTATCGACACCAATTAATTCTTAGATAGAGATGGTGCAAAACTTGGTTACATCTTATCAATATTGCTATAAAGGCATGTGGTGTTATTGAGGCTTGAGTTAGAAAGATTGAGACCCTTTCTTGTTCATAGTGTTTAACTAGTGAACTTTATATTAGATGAGTCTGAATAGATAGTGAACTTTATATTAAATGAGTTTGAATACTATATTAGACATCAAAACTAAATGCATAAGAACCTTCATTCTTAAACTTATAAGCATTATAAGCTAGTAGATGGGCATATCAGTTTGACAGTCTAGATAGTATGTACATACTCAAAATATTTAATTAGGTTCAGAGTGAAATCATTAAAATTCTTCATAGACCAGCCCACCTCCATGTTTTCGATAGTTGCATCTGTAATACTAGTAGAGTTGCAAAAAACCATCATATGTTTTGCTCTCAATCTCTTGGCTTTCATTAAACCATCAATTACAACCCTTCATTTAGATTGAGCTGCAACCGATTCTTCTTCTGTTTGTATAGACAGAAGACATGTCTTCATACATTATCATAAAAGTTATACCTCCTATTAGATTCTTCTTTTTTTTGGCATCTCATATCAGTCTTATTATAATTAGAAACTTTTCCAATAACAATTGTACCTCCTACCTTTAGTAGGTGAGATAATTTAACAAGAAGAACTTGCTGGTTGAGGTTGATGGGGACCCAAACGGGATCTTTCACCTGCATAACCTATATTCATGTCTTTATTCACACAAGCCCAAGTTGTTGATCTGTTAAGTTTGCTTCAATACCAAACAACTAACCTTTCATCTTATGGACTAATTTCAGATACAACCCATCTACAAACAACCGAGTATTAGGTTATGAAAGTTAATTTGATATGCTAATGGATATCATTCAATGCAATTCATATACATGCTTGTTGTACTTTATTTTGTGCCTTGCTGAATTATGTACTAATTCATTTCTCTGTATTAGTTGTAAAGAAAGATTGGAAACTAGTTTTAGCTGCTCATATATTGATGCTAATTAATTTTTATTGGTCACAGGTGGTGGTGCTCTTTGGAATGTATAAAGTGATTTGGAAATGGAGCTTCAATCTACCAACAAAACTTTGTTCTTCCCGATGGAGGTGGATGCAAAAGCAATATCATACTTTCAGATGTACTATTTATTTTGATCTCCCTTAATGGCGAATAAAGATAATGTTCGATGTTTTTTGGATAGGCATATCATATCTACTAGGGATGATTTGTTGAATTTATTTTGCTAAATTCATATGTATAGTAATTACTGTAAATACCAAAAAAAATTGTTATAAGGACTATTATGGTGCTGGTTAAATATTTTTGGATGATGGAGTTATTACTCACTTGCAGTGTTTTCGACAATGGCGTGATTGTTAATTCCACATTAGACTACGATTCAATATTGTCTTGGTGGGCTAAAATGTCCAACTTGATATATATTTATGTAGATGGATGTGAAGTGCTGAATGAAAAAAGTAAGACATGAGACCATGCTCCCCACCTCCTAAATGAACATTTATCAAACAAGGAGGTTATGTAGGTGGATGTGATGGCTTGATGGGCTAAAATGCCCAACTTCATTCACGTAATGGTCATACGTGCCTTAACAACCACCTTAGTAAAGATTTACCAAGATGGAATTCGAGGTGTTGGTTAAGTTTATCTGAGAGAACATATCATCCGCAATTGGAACATTTGTTTCGTATGAATTAACTAATAACAAATGGTGAAATAGTGTATATTATTATGTGTTTACCCTTTCCTTAATAACCATTTTCCAAGGACCACATATTATTGAAATTTACCAGGTTGGCTCATATGACCACAAGTTGTCAAATAGCCATCTAGCAATAGATATTGATCATTGCATCAGCTACCCCCATCTCTCAGTGGCCACGAAGAAGAGTAACTAAATAATTTTGTTGGTAGTGCCCCATCCCGGTTATCCTAATCCCATTCAATGAAAAGAAAGCTTTGCTGATGTTGGGGAGGAAGCAGTTGAATTCACCATAGTGGAAACAAAGAAAGGCACTATGGTGAACGAAAACTGACTCTTAAGGTGCAACCATTTGATTATATTCCACTTTACTGACCTCTACTGCAATAAGCAAAAAAGGTAAGCAAAAAACAAGTTTATATAGTTGAACTACAACTTTGATTTCAAAAAAAAAATCTAGAATTTGACATAAAAATTGTGGTCTAATTTTGGTGTTTTACAATGTGAATGTTTTTTCTTTCACTTGTTTTTGAAATTGACACATTGGCAAAAAACCAAACATTAGTTCTTGAACCTTGTCTTTATTTGGAAAAGCAAGAACAAGTTGGTTTTGTTCCGAAAACAATTCATGTTTTTGAAATCATCAAAATACTGGTTTTTAGACAAAGACAATTCTTGGAATACAGATATTGTATAATTTATAAGATATACTTTTTAAATCTCTTGATTTTTTAAGGCAAAAAAGATCATTCTATTAGCTTATGAACGTGATGTACATGAAGACTCATATTCAGTATATAGGGCTCTTTCAGCTCTTTGACAAGTTGCATAAGGTAGAGCATGGGATAGTTGGTTCTTTTCTCTATTGACACATAATATTTGCATCCAAAAAAATACTTAACTAGTATATACACTACAATATGTTGATTTGACTACTAATGAGGCATCAGAGTAGGGCAAAATAATGTTGAGTCTTTGATTTTTAGAGTGCATCATGTTTAGATTCCTAATGAGGAAAAGCACAAAACTGTATAAGTGGTGTTAGGATCCTGGATTTATTTTCCTTCAGGTTGATGGTTCTAAAAGTATCTTGACTTTTAAGGGATCAACCACTATTTACTAGCACCCAAGAAGATGCAAGGTTTGAGTGACAAGTGATTCTATGTTTAATTTATACTATAGATTATGCTGCTTGCAGATTCTTGGTAACAACTTTATGCTATCCAAATACCCGTATTATCAAATTGATAATGGGATTGAATATGCTATTACTTAGTTAAAATTAACTTTTAAGGGATCAACCCAAAAGTTGGTGCAAGTTTCTCACCTGATGGCACAATAGACATGTTTCTAAAGAAAGATCAAAATCAGAGGTACAAGAGGGTTCTAAAAGCTAGTGTTTTCACTGCTAATTCTAAGTTCTATTTTTGGCACAACTTGCAAAATATTACACCACTACTTACAAAAAATACAATTACTACACAAAAAATTCAAAGTGTAAGACATTTACAGTACCAAACACAAGACATAAACATGTACCTGTGCTTATAATACTTGGGAATGCATCCAACTAATCGATTGCAGCTCGACAGGTGCATCGGTAGTGACCACTTTCTTCACACCGACTACAATGGATTTCCCTCCTTTCAATTGGTTGTGATTCAATTCTTTTAGTCATTAATTTGCATGAGAACTTGGTTGAGTTTCAACATTAATTTGCTCTATGTCATTCCAAAACACATGCACCTTTGCACTCTCATTATTATACTCCAACAGATTTGAAAGGTCACATGGCCCATTTAACGGCAAGAATCATGTTTTGTTGAGATGTGTTGTATAATGTAAGCTCACGCTATTAGCATGAACCTTCAAACCACCACACACTTCATCAACAAATTCATTAAAATCTGTTTGACTGTCAACACGAACCCCAATTATATTATCCTCAAAAGTGCAATAACATAATAAGACATTGTGTGGAGTTGTTGCCATTTCTACACAATAAACAATATGAAAACCTTGTCATAAATCAGAATAAATACATGAACATATAAATTTAAATAAAGAGGTTATGGGATCTTGTAAATATTACGAATCATGTATCTAATTTTATCACTGTGAATTATTCAACCCATATTAATCTTTTATCCCATTTAAATAAAGACATGACCATACTCTGCATTTTAGCATTTGCTTTCTCTTCAAATATGATTTCTAAGGTAGATAATTTATAAATTGGAAAGGAAAATCACTATCATCATTTCTTTTATTTCTTTAATATATAATTTATACATGCTCTGTATTTTGCCAGAGACGGGGCCAAATGTGCCAACTTGGTAAGCATCATCTAACTTGGTAAAATTTTACTAGGATATAATTAAAATGACAATTTGAAATATAATGGCATGCAAAAGCCATAGAAAAGAAGCAAGATCTTGTGACAATAAAGGAATATTTTGGTTTGTTGCTTGGACTGTGATAGAGGTTGTTTAGAGAAAATATGATAAGATTTTGCCATTCGGTTCTACGGGTATTAGTATGGGATCCGTGAGATTAAGGTTGGGCTTTTGGAATTCTTTATTGATTATCACCATCCTAATGTATTTTCTCCTAATGAATTTCATCTTATTCTTCAACAAAAAAAAAATAAATCTTATTGGCCCCTTGGCAAATAAGGTGCCAAATGTGTCAACCTAGTAACCATCACCTAACTTGGTAAAAATTTACAAAAATGGAGTTAAAATGACTATTTTAATATAAAGACATCCGAAAGCCTTTGGAAACAAACAATGTCTTTTGACAATAAAATAATACCTTGGTTTGTATTACCGGACTGTGATGGAGGTTCTTTGGAGAA